>NC_133620.1:432365213-432710408 GCF_048593235.1 Sminthopsis crassicaudata
GGGGAGGAGGGGAAAAGTTGGAACAAAAGGTTTTGCAATTGTCAATGCTGAAAAATTACCCATGCATGTATCTTGTAAATAAAAAGCTACCAAAAAAAAAAAAGAAAGGAAGAAGGGAGGAGGAGGGAGGGAGGGACGGGAGGGAGGGAGGGAGGGAGGGAGGGAGGGAGGGAGGGAGGGAGGGAGGAGGGAGGGAGGGAGGGAGGGAGGGAGGGAGGGAGGAGGGAGGAGGGAGGGAAGGGAGGGAGGAGGAGAGGGAGAGGAAGGGAGGAAGGAAGGAAGGAAGGAAGGAAGGAGAAGAAGGAAGGAAGAAGGAAGGAAGAAGAAGGAAGAGGAAGGAAGGAAGGAAGGAAGGAAGGAAGGAAGGAAGGAAGGAAGGAAGGAAGGAAGGAAGGAAGGAAGGAAGGAAGGAAGGAAGGAAGGAAGGAAGGAAGGAAGGAAGGAAGGAAGGAGAAGGAAGGAAGGAAGGAAGGAAGGAAGGAAGGAAGGAAGGAAGGAAGGAAGGAAGGAAGGAGGAAGGAAGGAAGGAAGGAAGGAAGGAAGGAAGGAAGGAAGGAAGGAAGGAAGGAAGGAAGGAAGGAAATCAGCTAGTAATCAAATTTACCCTGTACATAAAGAGTACCAGAAAACAGTACTGATGTGCTACTAATAGTGGTGAAGTAATTCAGTGGAAGGAATGTGGGCCTGGAATCAGTTCAAATATGGCCTCCAACACTAACTAGTTCTGGGGCTCTGGGCAAGTCTATATAACCCTGCTTGCCTCAGATTCCTCATCTGTAAAATAAGCTGGAGAAGGAAATGGCAAACCACTTCAGGGCCTTTGCCAAGAAATCCCCATATGGGGTCATCAAGAGTCAAACATGATAGAAGTGACACAACAACAACAAAAGTATTCGATATGACTAGAAAGGCTAGAACTAGATTTATCAGGTTTTAAACTGCTGGGGGAGAAAAGTATTTTATGATAGAAGCAATAGGGAGCCACTCAAAGTTTTTAAGCAGGAAGGTAATTCTATTAACACTAATCTTATAGAAAAATTCTTTTAGAGCCATGGAATCTAGATTGAAGAGGGAAGACAATGAGAACAGGAAGCTCAATTAGGTTGCTACTACAATACTCCAGGACAGACAGTAACAGTGGTAGCATTATCAGCAAGAGGGGTTGGGGGGGAGAGCAGATTTCCACTGTTACAGAGTTAGAACCTATGACTTGGGAGGCCAGCAGTCCAAAATTCTGGAGAAGGGGAGTTTAAAGGGGAAGAAAGTGCATTCATTTTTTAACACCATGAATCTGAGATTCCAATTGGACACCCCACATTAAGCATTAGAAAACTAAACTATGGCTAGAGGTAGGCTCAAGCTTACCTTTATCTGGGTCTGTTCAATAGATTTTTCCCATATCTGCTGATCATATGCTCCAATCTGTAATAGATAACAGGTTGTTCAAATGACCTATAGTAAAATAATTAAATTTAAACCAAATCCTAAAAAAGTTATGAAAACTAGTGAAATAGTTATTTTTAAAAATCTCCTAGAAAATAACTATGCCTCCTTGGATTATAGAGAACCATTATGCCCTAGGATCATATTCTTCACACTGCCCTCATGACTATTTTTTAAAGGAAGGCTCAGACTGTATACATATTGAGCCAATTTGATTAGATATTCCAATTTCTTAAGAAAATGCCCAATCAGGAGCTGGAGGAAGCAACAGGTAAGGGCTTGTTATAAAGAGACGGACTGTAATACAGCACAGGAGGAAGAGGAAAGCCGTTGTGAGAAAAGAACTGAGATTTCCACGAGGTGGCTTGGATTGGGGCAGTGACTGGGCAGAGGATGAATCCTCGAGTGCAGCCGTCAGGGCCGAAGAAGATAACGGCTTCTCCAGGAGCCGGCCCAGGATCCGGATATCCCTGCAGGGATGGGAGTCGGCCCCTCCTAAGGGCGTGCGGGGGCAGGGAGGGTGAGTAGAGCCGGCTCGGCTGCGGGGGGCAAGGGACGTAACCAGGAGGCCGGGGGTGCTAGGAGAGGCGCAGTCAGCGGAGGCCCCGCCCGAGCCGCAGGCGCCCCTCCCCCCGGGGTGGGGGAGGGGCGCGCTCACCTTCTTCTGGTACCACGATATGGCATCTCTCTCATTTGCGTCCATCTGTGTGTCTCCAGAGAATGGGATTTCACGGAGAGCTAGGGAAAACGCGTGAGCGGGGACGGGCGGTTGCCGGGCTCGGGCTCGGCCTCGGAGGCCGCCTCTCCCTCCCCGGGCCTTTCCCGGGGCCTTGGTGTGAGGCGGCGGCCGCGGCGGCGGCGGCAGCAGCGACGGCGGCGGCGGCGGCAGCGACGCGCGGGGATGCCCCGGGGGAGGTGGGGGACGAGGGCCGGCTGCCGGGGCTCACCGTCTCCCCGGACCGCCTCGCCTCACCCCCACCCTCTCCGACAGTAGCGCTCTCACCTGGTGCCGGTTGCCCCTCAGTTCGGCGGCCGGGACCGCTTTTTTCAGTGGTCCCGGCCCGGCCGCAGGGCCCGCAGGCCACATCTTCCCCCAGAGGAGGAGACACCCGCGGGGGCGGTTACCATGGAGACCGCGCCACCCGCGCCGCCCTGCCGCCAGCCGGCCAGCCACGGCGGCCGCGCCGTGCGTGCTTCCGCCAGCAGCCGCCATTCTGCGTGCTCGCGGGGAGGGGCTGAAGAGTCCGGGGGGATAAAAGGGGGAGATTGGGGGGCACTGGGAAACCGAGGGTTGCCCCGGAGGCCAAGGGGCAGAGGCCCGGAAAGCGGAGCGGACGCTTGCTCCCTGGGCACAGGTGCTCGGCTCCGGGCCTCCAGCCTTCCCTAGCGCTTCCGGAGTGGGGAGCCAGCCCTGACCCTTGACGGTCAGAGGCCTCCGGCCCCTCCCCAGAGATGTCAGGAAATGCTTGCGATAAGGAGAACTTCCACACACTCTTGTAGTGAAATCCCTTTCTCCCCCCTCCCACACAAAGTTAAGGGACTTAAAAAAAAATCAGATTTAATACGTGGAGCCACGTATAGAACTCCCGCTTTAGAATTTAATTGGGAAGGGAGGAAAAACATCATGCCTGACTTCTTTAGGTCCCTTGGGGCCGAACCCTCTAACCCCCTCCACTTAGGGTTCCTCCACTCCACCCCACCCCGCGCTGGCTGGCAACCGAAGGACAAATAAATGAGTCGATTTAATTCCATTAATTCCGAGACCTGGAATTAATCATCTGTCGATGCAAAAATTGATCAGGGTGGTAGCTTTCAAAACCATCCCGTTATTTTATTTTTTTCCCCCTATTATATGTGCCTAGAATAGCCGAATTAATTTATCAGTTAATCTGAGCCAGGCCTAGCGGCTAAACCTCAGGTTTAGGAGGAGCACAACTGCTATAGCAATTTTGTCATTCAGTTCTGAAAAAGAAAATCCCATTATTTTGAATAACCAAAGATTCAGTCCCAATACCTGGTCATTTTAAATTTTAATGTTTAACTTTTAATTTTGAAGAAATTTGGTGTGTGTTTTCATTATGAATTCAGCTTAATTTTTAAAAAATATTAACTGTGTGCAGTCTGGCAGAACTCAGAAAGAGATGAATTAAAGTCCCAATTCTGACAAATATTGAGGCAGTATAGGCAAGTAGTTTAATACTACTGTGGGAAACTAAGAGCAGGTTGCAGAGAAGGCAACCTGCAATGTTAGTTTCTTCACCCAGGAATTTTCCTCTCTCCATAAAGCCACAGATCCAGTACCTTCTCCTGCTCACATAGAAGGCATTCCTGCCAAGTCCTGGTTATAAAAATAGGAAAAATCAAACTTTCTCCTCTCAAGAGCCTTCCATTCTATTCAGTGACAAATCAGAAAAGCAGCAAGCATAACCAAATACATGTAACCAAATTAAATTTTTCTCCTGGAAAATTATCTTGCTGGTGAAATGCAACTAGTTGACATATAGGAATTTTCAGATACCTTGACGGCTTCTCTTGTACTCGAGAACAGCTGTTTGTCTCCAAGTTGTTTTCCACGAGGACCAAGATGTCACGAAGGTGACACCATCACATGCAAGTGATTGGATTTGAGGGAGGGCTGGGCAAGGTCAACCAGCCCCACTTTCTCCTGCACAACTGTCTGGATTCAGTGGACAGATACAGATCAGGTCTATTGGTTATGGCCCTGGATGTAGTAGACCACCTGGCCATTTTAAGCTTAGGTATTTAAGCAGGACTCAGTTTGATTGAAGCAAAGACCTTAATCAGTGATTAAGGCTGGGGAAGAAATGAGGCAGAGAACAGGCTCTTTTACCTGGTCAAAATCTCTCAGTATTGCTATTTTCATTTATTTTGAATGAATCAGGATCCAAACAGTAATGAAGTGGGGCTTGACCTGGAACTAGCCTGTGTAATTTGGGTTTAAGACATGGTCCTAGCCCATAAACCCCAAGATATGTTGCCAGATTTCATTTAATCAAAATTTATACTCCTTTGGGCCGAGTACCAGCAGGTAAAAGTATGATATCCCTATACAGAGCGAAGGGAAGAGAAGGAAGAGAAGAAACTGTGTGGTCATTTCTAGTTGGGTCCCCAGTTGGCCCAAACTCCTTTTCAGAGGTTTGTATTTTTTTGTTAGTTTTTTGCTGAAACAATTGGAGTTAAATGACTTGCCCAGGGTCACACAGCTAGGAAGTGTTAAGTATTTGAGGTCAAATTTGAATTCAGGTCCTCCTGACATCAGAGTTGGTGCTTTATCCACTTCATCATCTAGCTTCCCCATGAAGTTTGTATTTTCAGTAACTCCAGAGTAAACCCCAAAGGGATTTCAACTATAAGGAGGTACTACATTTCCAAGATTCATATTCATTTGAATTTATCCAATTTATAGCATGAATGAGACTTTATTAAAGGACAAATCAGACTTTGTTTATTAAAAAAATACTTTACAGGAAAAAAACCTCTATGCATTCCATTGTACTATTTTACAAAGAAATAGCTTAAACGATTTAACACGCTTAGACAGTCAGCTACAAAAAGAAATGCACTGTTAAAGGATTATTATTCACATAGATTTAGGTTTAGACTATTCATTAAAAACCTCTTTAAAACACTTTTTAATGTCAATAAACATACTAAGGCCGTACAATGCAAACAGTCCTCCAGGCAAATTATAATTTCATCTATATGCAAAGACCTCAGATAAATTAAAGCCACAGAAAAAAAAAAATCTTAGCTGCCGATCAAAATGGAGTTTTAGTCACAGAAAACACTATTACACGAAACTTTACAACATGTGATAGAAGTAGTACTAAAGTATTTCTTTAGAGAGAATTGAAAAGTGCTATATTAAGAGGAGGTATTCTCCTCAATTACATGCACAAGTGGATCCTAAAAAGTTTATGAACAATATGGAAGGCCATAATATTTATGGAGAGATACTTGCTCTTAAAGCAATGTAAATTTTAATCTGCAACATGAACTTTCAGAATAATAAAAGGTCCTATTGGTGCTGAAGAAAAACATTTACCTTATGCCTTTCTTCTACCTACTATAGGACCGTTATGGCTGCAATCTGTGTTTATAAAAATAAAATTCAGCACAAATATGAACTTGAAACTAGTGGTATGTGCCAGTGAAGGTTAATTTTTTTTTTATTTAAAAAAAAAATCCTTGTGGCATTAACAAAACAACTTATTGGAGACATGGACTAGATTTTTCTATAGGTGAGAATGCAAACAGACCTTTCAGTGGCCAAATGTGGAAGAAAATTTAAAGCCCACTGTTGTTATTGTCAAGAATGCATTCACCAATATGTGTTTGCAGAGTTTTGGGTCCTGTCCTAACACATGGTAGCCTGTAAGTTATAAAACATTCTATTTTAAAAGGAAAGAAAATCCAGAAGGATAGAAAAGGACTTAATAAGCAACATTTTCTCCAACCACTACTAAATTTGGATTGTAAACTTAACAATAGTGATTAAAATTCTTTACTAAAATAAAATATATTCCCAAAGATAAAGTAGGGCTAGTTTTTCTTATGTGCAATATTTTTTAGATGATATTACTCTGTTTCTAATTGTAGGAAGACCATTTTTTGATTAAGTAAAACAAATTCAGGGGCATTTGAACTGAGTTAAGTATTTAGATAAGCACCCTCAAATTCACAGTTAACTTAAAAATGGGTGTCTATTGATTATTTGGGACACCTCCTTCCATACAAAACACTCTCTTCTCACACACCCATACATACACACCTACACCTCCATAATGATAATCCATAGAACTTCTACACTTGAATAATCACTAAATATCCTTTTTTTAAAAAATTGTAAATAGTAATGGTCATGGAGAGATCATATACATGTAATCTTTCCCTTACATAAATTTACCCTTTAATTACATGAAGTTACACTTTAAAATATACTTGTGTAAGTTGCACTTTCACTCCTAGCGTATCACTTATGATTATAAAACTGGTGAGGATGGGGAAGAGAAGGTTGAATGCATGTGGTGTTTTGTTATTGTTGTTTTAATGGATACCACAGAGCCAACCATCACACTGGTCAAAGGGTGCCTTAAAGTCAGTAGGGTTAAGAATATTCATTTATTAGGCCCTTTATACAAGGACATTTCTGCCATCCCTCTGCTTCAAAAGAATTTTATATCTTATACCTATACTCTCTGCAAGAGATATAATCTCTAAAAGAGTTGGCACACTGGATTTATACAGAAGAGGAAGATCAGCTTAATTCCACTTAAAAGTTCAAAATTGCCATCACTATTTTACAAATCAAAGGACATGGAATTGGTCCATGCCTAAAACCACCAAAACCAAATAATTTAATTATTTAGAAAAGCTTCAATTGTTTATTTCACTAACCTAGGATACAGCTTTGAAAGCAGTATGAAACTCAAGCTTGCCTGCTTTTATATTCAGTCTTAAAAATCATGCTATTAAAATCTAATACTCACGTAGGACATTCAGGAGTTTCCAGATACATATTACAAGCTAATGGTTTTTCCCCCTTCCCATTCTACTGCAATTCTAAAATACAATGAATTTATTACTACATGATATAAAAGGTTTATACCTTTTTAAATGTTTATATTGGAGGTGAGGGTAAAATGTCTTAAACAATAAAAACGGAGTTTTGCTTTTGATTGTAAAGTCTTTGCAGATTTGCTGGTTCCTGAGTAAATATACACAGTGCTGGCTGTCAGGAGACAGTCTCCTTGTTTGTTAGCAATGACCAGCTTAGATGACAAATGGCATCTGCTGGATGGCAAGTAGGAGATGGGGGAGATGGGATCTTGGAAGACAAAAGTGAATGAAGAGGAATTGAAAAACAATATTCCTGTTAATAACCTTGCTCTTCATGATTTTTATAAATATCAAAACTGCACTGAAGCAAAATGTTGCCTGAGAAGAATTTTACTTTGTACAGCCTGGTAAAGCTCTATGAAATTCTTCTGGACAAAATTAAAAAAAAAAAAAAAAATTGATAAAAGCCAAAAAAACTCAGGGCAGATCTCTAAACTAGCCTTGATGAACTAGAATTTTTACCCTAGAATTTTTACCCAAGATTTAAAAACACCCCTGCATGAATCATATTACCTTTCATAAAAGCTTTCCACGCTAACACCTTATTTACACAGAATACTAAACATTCACCATCACTTCCAATTTGTAAATGGTTTAAATTGAAATGTTTCTCTATTTGTCTTCATTCTTTGTAACAAAGAATACATACATATACATATATATATATATAAGGAATAATACAGATTCTAACCTAATCACTGCAGTATTTTCTGATGGTTACTTTTCTATCAGTTTAAACAGTGACCCCTATACTGTGCTAATATGCATATAACTACACAACAATATTGCACAAAGTAATATTTATATAACAGATTTAACCTATTTCAGAAACTTTTAGAGAAAATTCATAATTGATATTTCAAAAGACACAGCTGAGTTTTCATGGTGACAGACATAATGAAGCTGCATCTTTTTTGCCTATGTTAACATAAAATTTCCAAATCTCACCTATTCCAGAAAGGAAAAGAACCAAACTCCAAATTGCACCATAACCGAGTAGATATGCCAAGTCTGGTCTTTAGGTGGGGGAGACTCTTTCTTCTAATAAACAAAGGCCTATTGGCATTATTAAGAACTAAGAGAAAGTGAGATGCACATCACATTAACATTCGCAAATAACAAAATGTTCAGACTACATAAACTAGATGAACTATGCCCGTTTTAATAATAAAAAATAAAAATAAAAGCATCCAGGCACTAGCATCAGGCTACCTGAAAACTCTAGGGTGAAAAGTCTAGTGCAACTATTCCTACCTGGGAAATAGCAACACAACAACAGTGAATAAACTCAGGTATGCACCAGTTACAATTGTGAATTTAAGTGCATTAGTAATACTAGATTTTTATCATGAAGAGATTGAAGCCAGCTGACAAGTTAAGCAGAGTCTTACCCAAAGTTGATGCTCAAAAATATGGCAGCCTCATCAGCAGAATGGAGAGCAGTTTCTAATTCTGAGACTACTGACGAGTTTAGGAAGCAAAGTATCCACACGAAAGGCGGAGGTGTTGGGCAGAGCATCCCAGTTATCATATCAACTCTACATTTTTAACTAGAGCATCTTCTACAGTTGATCTTGAACTCTCGATTAATGAGCCAAAAATAATGACTAGGGACAACTTGTTTGTAGATTTACTGAAGTTCTCCTCTGGGCTTTCAAGAACAGATACAAAGAAGACATTGTGATCATTCAAAGTGCTGTGCTTTCTCTTTCACTAAGAAACTGGAGAGTCACCTAAACATCCACAGAAGTCACTTGTTCTTTGTAGTTGGAACTTAAATGCCACACTTGCCAGGAGACAGGATGCAGGAACACCATCCTACAGCCAATGCCATCTTTACTGCAGAAATTGTACCTGTGCAATAAAGGACACAGGCACTAAGCTACAGATCTTACTTTATAAAAGGAGCAAATATGGCAAGAGACAAGATGAAACAAGGGAGTGATCAATTTAGCAAATTAGAATCTGTAACTCCAGGGAGTTCCTATTTTGATTTGAAGAGCAACTGAACTGTTACCTCACACCTTAAACAGAAAGTAGCAGCAGACCCACTATTACATACTGTACTAACGGGATAAGATACAACTCTTAACTTTGCATAATCTGTGTAAAAAAGATATGCTTGACATTTTTGGAATGTCATTTCTCTTTATAGAATTATAGGCAAGATTTCTCCAATAAAACTTAACTTAAGCCAGTTATAAAACTATAACTTCACATCAAAATTTAAAAAAGTTAAAAAAATGTGTTTGAATATATACATATCACACAGGAGTGCTTGGATGGTCCTGTGGATCATGTGGTTGGTCAGATTCCAGGCCGGGTTCTAGCTTTATAGTTGGAAGGAGCTGAGCCCCCTGATCTTGCTGTACAAGTCCCGATGGAGTTGAGAAAGATGAAGAGGCAGTTGTCAAAAGCTGCATCTCTGCACTTGTTCCTTCAGACTCAGTTTTTATACTCACACACTGAGAGTTAGCTTCTGATTCTGAATTTCCAGTGATATCAAAATCTATGTTGGAATTACTTTCAGCATTCTGAGGGCCTTCCACAACAGGGTGGTACTGCTTAAGCCTTATATGCCAGGCTAAACTGCATACCGCAGACACGGTTTTAAACTGATGGATGACATTCCTTGGGATGAAGTAGATATCATTATCACACAACTGGATTCTAGCATAACGAATGCCTTCTCGCCTCATTTGGTTTAGTTTAGCTTCATCCACCCACTGAACACACTAAACAAAGGAAAGAGAAGTTATAATTTGGTGTTAATTAAAAAACAAAGCAAAACAAAAAACCCCACACATCTTTTAGTACGTTTTAAGGACTATAAACTTAAGCCTCTTTGTAGGTAGATCAGGAGACCAAAATGAAGAGGAGGGACTTATAAAACTCTTAATTAAACCAAAACTAATACTTTTACATGAAGGAGGGAATATCTTTTGAAAAATCTCCAATACCAACTCACATTGCCAACTTCATATAAGAAATAGACTTAATTGCACTTAGAAATACTCTCATTTAAGCCAATGTTAGGTACATTGCTATAGAAGTGATATTACCTAAAACAAGCTAAAAAAAGGGGTGATGACTTTATGCAAAGGGCTAGATGTATTCAAATTGCAAGAAATAGTTGCTTTATTACACACAGGGAAGAATGCTCAGTTCTTTACATCTGAGTCATGAGCTAAACATGATTCTTCCTACCTACAATCAACAAATGACACAATTCTTAGTCTGCTTTTGTGTTTTCTGCCAAAGATAATGATTTTTGACTGGAAAGAATTAACAACAATAACAAAAGGTTAAGAGAAAGCTTACCACAAGTAAGTAAAAAGATAATATGGTTGAGTCATCAAATCCAACTAAGTGACATTTGAGAAAATTACAAAAAGCTTAACACCAGTAACCCTTCAAATACTACAAAATAGAGGAGGGTTCCATAGATTCAAGAAGGAAAAATATAACCCCAAATCTTAAAGAAAAAAAGACTGAAATCTTTAACCAACAAGCCAACAAGCTTGACTTTGACTCATAGAAGAAATTTAAAATTCATTATGAAATAGAATCAGTGTAATCTAAAAAAAGAAACAGTGATCTAAAAATGCTAACAAACCAACAACAGTTCATATCAGATTTAATCTTATTTCTATTCTCAATAACACCCCCAGACTGGTAGATAAGCAGAATGCTATATCTTGGTTTTTACAAGATACTACACACACACACACACACACTTAAACATTTGGAAAAATGCAACTAAAAGGAGATTCTCCATGGTCTTCTCCGGGGATCTATGTCTGGCTCTACCAAGTTTAAGATTTTCATCAATAATGTGGATAAAAGTATAGATGGTTTACCAAACTTCATATGACACAAAGCCAGGAGATATAATATCAGATGACAGAATCAGGATACAAAAGAAGCAGCTAGCATATTAGGTCAAATATAGGAAGATGAAATTTAAGAGCTAAATGTAAAAAGGCTTATACTTTGGTTCAAAAAGTCAACTTCACAAGACAGATGGGAAAGAAAAGGATAAAAAGAAAAAGATAGAAATTCATCTAAAAACAAAAGCTAAGAAAAGGGAGTGTATTATGGACTGCAAATTCACTATGAATCACCCAGTATGATATATCAGCCAAAATATCTAGTGCATTAAATGAAGTGTCAGCTCTACTTTAGTCAAGACACACCTGAATACTGTGTTGTTCACTTTAGGAAGGGCTTTGAAAAGTGGAAAAACAACTGGAGGAAAGCAATCAGAAGTGCCAAGAGCCTCAATATCATGTGTATGAGAACTGAAGATGCTAGAGATCCAAATAAGTTTGGAAGTCTAAATCTCTTAGGGCATAAGCAGGAGATTATAGACAGATGTCTTCAAGTTATTTGTAGGACAGGTCTATGAATAGTGAATGGAATCTGCCAAATGACAGAGTTGGTTAGGTTCAATTCAAAAACAAGTTTCAAAAGACTCAGAACTATCTCAAAATAGACTGAGCTTCCACAAAGGACATTACAAGATGTCAGAGACCAGTGGACCAGGTATTTATAGCAAAGATTTAACCCAGGCATGAGATGAACTCCAGCCTCCAGAGGTCACTCTGAACTTAAGATTCTGTGATTAAACCATGTCAAGAATCCGGTCATTCAAATACAACATAAAAAATGAAGTAAAGATGAGCTCTCCCCCATTCTCTATTTCTGTCCAATTTCTACTCTGATCCCTGAATGACACCCCAGTTGCCCCCTTGTTATTCTTCCATGGTCTTTCAATATAAGTAATTCCTTTTCTCTGAAATGGCCTGACTTTACCATTCCCCAAAAAGTAGAAATTTATTTGGAGCCAGTACATACAGATTCTCAACACACTTGACTTTCCTGGGTTTCCATCAACTGTAGCCAGGGTTTTTATGGTTTTTGGTTTGCTTTTTGGGGGTGGGGGAAGAGAGACGGGATATTTAATTACCATTTTTAGCTTTCTCTTAAAGTATACCATATTCAGAAAGTTTATTTTCAATCATTCCTAACTAGTCTCTTTCCCTGTAAATTAGAAGAAATTGCTTCTTTGATTTTTCCTAATAGCTTTTAGAAATGGTTATTTCAATTAAAAAAATTAGTCAATAAAAAAGCAAATTCAGTACCTGTGACACTGGAGGTTCATGGAGGTCTAACTGAAGTCTCTGCACAACATCAGTAAAGTCCTCAGCATGAAAACAAATCACATCTTTGGTTATTCGAGGTTGGTTACTCCTAAATGGATAAGTAAACATGGAGAAGTATGTCACAAAAAGAATTTGGCAAGTCATTTCAACTATAACTATGGCTCCAAAAGAACAAGTATTCATTTGCTTCCTCTAAAACTTAAAAACAAAACAAACAAAACAAAAAACCTTAATGTGATTTGAATCCAGAGAAATTCAAAACAATCCAGATCAAAGCATTCTCTCTCTCCCTCCTCCTCTTCCTTCTATTTTCTCCTTTCTCTCTCTTTCCCTCTCCTTCTCCCTCCCTCTCTGTCTCTTTAACTTCTTTTTTCTTGAGGGTTTTTATTTTTATTAGGGTACGAGATCTTTGGGGTTTATCCCCAAAACTTGGCTTTTATGGAAATGCTTTGCATATCTTCACAAGTAGTTTCTTAATTGTTGGTGGGGATAAGGGAAAGTACCTAGAATTCTAAAATTAAAATATATATATATATATTTTGAATGTAACTGGGGAAAAAAATAAAAATAAAACGGAAAAACATCTCAGGCTTTTGTGTGCCATAATCATTTCAATTCAATATGTACTCATCAAGAAGCTACAAACAAGATACTATGCTCCAGAACTCTCAAGATAGAAAAGGAAAACATGCCCAACCCCACCACCAGCATCCTTAATAATGGGAACACTAAATCTCATTTAGTCTTTAGGGGGAAAAAAAAATTCCTGGTAAAACAAAATATTGAAATAAGAAAATACAAAAATGTATACACAACAGAAATTGAGGTATCCTTCAGTGACTATATACCAACCATTCTGAATTTGAGACTCCCCCTTTTCTAAAGGGAATAACCCAAACAATTGGAGCTGCACGCTATGACTTACCATTCACTAAACTGTACAGCTTTCAAAACCCCCACAGCAGCCGTACTCTGCCAGTCAAACCCCTGACCCACATGATCAGCATGGGCTCTCGTTCTATCTTCAAAGAGAACCTCTCTGGGCTCACTGGTCCGAGGCAGGTACTGGAGGTTTTTAATTTCATTCATTGATCTACAATTAATTTGATTGTGGAGCAACAGGGAGGCAAGAGAAGAGAGAAACAACATTTTATCAATAGTGACTACTCATATCTAATGTATTATTCTACAAAGCACTTTCCTCACAGCAACCTTCTAAAATTGGTATTATAGGTATTTCATTCCCATTTTACAGAAGAAGAAATTAAGACTCAGGAAGTTTGAGATTAAGACTTGTCCACAATTATATTCAGTATGTATCTGAATTTGAATGCAGATCAAATTCAAAATCCAGTGTTAATTTCACTGGACCATTCTCTGGACATTGAAACCTTCTGCAATCCTAACAAGCAGCTTCTAACAACCATTAAAATATCTGTTAAAATAAATTTTAAAAAATTTACAGAGGATTTTAGGTTTTGTAGGGAGCTTTCCTTGTAATAACTTCAAAGGGTTACTAGCATTAAATATTAGGTCTGCTTTTGTATATAGGAAAATAGAGGCTCCAAGATACTAAGTAATTATTCATGGTTGTAAACCTAATTAAGTCACTCAGTCAGCATTTAAGTACCTACTATGAGTCGAGCACTATGCTAGATGCTGGAGCTAGAAAAAAAGGCAAAAGACAGACTTGGCTGTAAAAGAGCTCAGAATCTAAAGTATTTATTGTATTTAAATGTTCACAATTTTGACTCCCTCCTATCCTCATTCTTAATATCTCAGAATGTTCCACTACTTTCATGACTCCAAAGACCATACTTCCGGAGAGCAGCTAGCACACTACAGAAAACATGCAAAGTAAGGCTAAAAGCTATCTGGTACATTCATCAAAAAGAAAATTTGGGGAAAAAAAATTCACTCAAATGCTTTTAATTTTTCCATCATAACTATCAATTTAATCTTAAGTGTATTTATATTTATGAACTGATCTGGTTAATTCAAATGTTTCAGTTAATTAAAGGCTATTATATACAGAACAACCAGATTATCAAATGTGGATCAAGATCACATACTATTACAAGAGTTGGTTTGTCACAAGCCATTCTGCATTAAGTGATACAGTTAGATCCTATCTCATAATACCATACTGCACAGGCTCACTTGGAAAAAGTAATAATAATCCTTAGAAACCATAAACAGGAAAAAGCATAATTACATTTTTGCATTTTTGGAAGGGGAACAAAATGTTTACCGGCGTCTTTTGAAGGGTGACTTTGGCATATCTGCTGTAGGGATCATCTGTTCTCCAGGTCTCACCCACATTATGGGGCCATCATCACTCTGAGACCTACACTGGAGTCGGAGACTGGAGAGTGTGCCCCAGGGCAAAGTCATCTAAAAATAAGATAAGTCAATACAGAGATTTAAAATAAAAAAAGATTTACAATTTAATAAAAAGCAAAGTGTTATAAGAAATACTGTGTCATTCAGTGGATCTAAGAAAATAATTTTATTTGAAAATTCAATGCCAATATCTTTTCAGGATATTTATAGGTCAATCATATAGATGTTTGGGTTTTTTAGTCAAATTGAATTGCCTTAGGGGATTGTGTGTGTGTGTGTGTGTGTGTGTGTGTGTGTGTGTGTGTTTGTTTCAAATAGGTAATCTAAACTAAAAATTAACAATCTGGATTAACACTCACTTTCAGAAATGGTGATTCTTCTAACATATCAAGGAATTCTGGGAAATAATCACCAACTTCTTCATCTACTGCTCCAACAAGACTTATCTGCCTCATAGGACCTGCGCGGTAGGTTCCACAGCAGTATGTCCTGTTGACCTGAGATTAAGCAGAGGGAAAAAAAAATAAGGACTAAAGCACATTATTCTGCAATAGAAGGAGCAGGGTATCATTTCCAAATTTGCTATTTCTTCTACATGCTAAACAGTCACTTGTCAGCACCTTGGATAAAGAAGGCAATAGTTATAAAAACATTTCTACCCAACTACCACAAGTGGCAAATAATATATACAAGTAAGGCCCAATTAAATCAATGCCCAATCAACTACAAGTCTATTTCATCTTATTAACTAAGCTAGCACACTAAAGATTGGCTATATGGCACATATAAAGCTTGCAATATGTGACGAATCAAAAAAATTTAATATCAAACTAGTATCAATATTTCAAAATACTTCAGATTGCCACCCACCCAAAACAATCTTTGAAGTCGATATAAAGGCATTTTAACATACAAAGATAAAAGAAGGATTCATCTAACAATAAAATTAGCAGGGATATATAAATTATATACATAGCATATACATGCTTCCTTAAGCAGTTTTCTTAACCATTCTTTTATAAAGAAATAACTATTTTTCTTGTTGAACCGATCAAATAGTAAATATTTAAAGATTTTCAACAAATTAGTTATAAATCTGATCTTTTCCTACTTCAAATCAAATCTTGTAGTCTCTAGGGAAGATGATCTCCACAACTAAGGTCCTTGTCTAGGTTGGAGCATCACTACAGATCTAAATCCTCTGTTCTTCAGGGCTCTTTAAAAAGTGGTGCCTAGAAAGGTGTCACCTTCTCTGGCTACATGGTGTTTTCCATTTCTGTGCTCCTAGAGGGTTGGTGGGAATATGAATTTAGTCTCCTTAGGGAGTTAAGTTTTCTTGAAGTCTTATACTTCTTTAGTTTCCTCCCCCTCCCTCAAATAATATATAGCAAAATGCTATAAAAAGTACTCAAACAAATTTTTAAAATTTGGCATTACACTAACATTATTCTTTAACCTCATGGTTATCAAACTATTTTAAAAATTCAGTGGAACTTTATAGTAAAATATTTATATCTTTTAAAAATGTCAACTATACCAAATGAGTTTGATTTTTTATTTCTCAATTAAGCAAAAGTCCAAAACTACCAACAAAACAATTTACTCACAGAGGAGGAAAAAGTTATAATGGGTAATTGTTCGTTATCACATTATTTTATAACCACAAGATATCAGAAGAAAGCAAGAAAGATCTTACGTATACATTTGGTGGCCTCCTCAATGACAAAATTGAGGGAGGATGGAAAAGAGTCATAGAATAGATAACCAGACTTTAATCTACAGATTAATATTCAGATTAATGAGGTCACAGATCTATTTAAGTTGTTTCATAATAACTTTAATTTTCCCCTTTATTTACATTAACCAGTATTTTTGTACATGGGATTATTGTAGTTCATCACATTGTTTTTAAATTTATAAATCTGCCAACATCTTTGCTATTATACAAAAAATCACAAAACTATTACTTAAGATTTGGTTACACACATATTGTTTTGTCAAGATCACTAGAAATAAACCCAAATTGGAGATTGCTACAGTTAGATCCATGGCTTTTGATTTGTTTTGTTTTGTTTTGTTTTTATAACTAGATTTGGTATACTAAATTCAAAGAAAATTTGTTTCATCAGTCTTGGCTTAGTATGACCTTTATTTTGTCTTCCTTTCTTTAATTATACCTAATGGACACTAACTGATCCAGATCAACATGATGACAACTTTTAGTTATACAATCTAATAATTTCTGAATGGGATGAAGACACATTACAAGAAATTGAAAAAATAAAACAAAACAAAAAAACTCCAGAAAATAGTGATCTTTTTGCCATGCTTGTCTATCATCATCAATTACCATGTTTTTTCTTTGAAACAAACTTGGACAGCTTCCTGATCCTTGGGGTTCTAAAATAGAACTTAAGAACTGTTGTAGTCATTTTCTGGCTGCTCTTATTTTGTTTGCTTATTTCTTCATAAGTTTTCCCAAGGGTGGGAAGCAAGTCTTATGTGTCAGGCATAGAGGAATGTATGAGTTCAAAACTTCAGAGTTCTTAAGATTTTTATTGACAATGCAGTTTCAGACAAATCATTTCTCTATCCCTCAGTAAAACAGATAAAACTGACCCAACTTGGCAGGTGCAAAACAGATCTGCAATTGTTCCTATCACCTTCACAAGATAAGTTGGGCAGAAGTTTTTTCATCCTAACAGCAGGATGCAAGAAAACAATAATTTCACTTGAAATCATTATCTACACTTTCTCTAATTTTAACAAAGTTAAATAGATAAGATCATGATATGTACAAAATGCTATGGGGATAGAGGAAACAGCTCCCAAATTTTAAACTAAATCTGACACATTTAATGATATATACAATCATCATGCAGTAATTTGGGATAGGAGTAATAGTCTTTATTATATCCCAAAGCAAATTTTTCATTTCTATTAAAATTAAATAATTCTTAAATTTTTATTATCTGCAACTTGCCTCAAGCCATACTTCAATGATTAGATTCTCAAAGGTGATATGGGTTCTACCATAATGAAAAGACTTTAAGTATGACCTTGGTGAAACTCTATTTGCTACACAAGGACCCATCTAGTTAAATAATAAAAAGGGGCTCACAATCAGTAAACTGATCAAAAGCTCAGCTGGATCACAGGAATCTATAAAACAAACATGCAAAATAGATCAGTGGCACGAGGGCAGAAAAGGGGGTAGGTAACTATATATTACTTAGATAATTCCCTAAATAAAACAGTTTATAATTTTAGATTACCTAGGACATTAGCTTACATGTCAAGATAAAGAAACTGGAAGATAAAAGGAAGCTAAATGGAAAGATGGACTATATATTCTCAATTGAGAGTTAACTAAAGGAACTGGAGAGGTATGCTTTATTTATTGTATCTTTGTATTACAAGTAACAATTTCATAGGACATTTAGTTATCACTTATTCAAGGAAGGTAACTGAAGCTTATAAACAAACATCCTGCTGCAGAGGATGTGTTAGAAAAATTCTATAGATAATTATAACACCTCATCACTCTTTCCCAAATGAGTTCTCTAATATTCCCATAACATCCTCCAAATTAAAATAAATGCATACTTTGAAAAGTAGTAAATTACAAAGGTGGAATAAAGGTGATTATGCCAAAAAATGTAGAAAGTTTAATTTATGTTTAAGAAATAAAAACAAAATTTCTATATTTACTCAGAATCCTTACACCTTTATGTCATGAAAAAAAAATTACTTCAAATAGAAAATCAGGAGCCAATGGATAAACCCAAATATCACAAAAGATAGCCTTTATTATTTACTCTTGTGAAAGATGTAATAAAATGAGACATACAAATATCTTTGAACCATTTGCTAACAGAAAAAGGTCAAAAAATCAACATAAAATTTGAAGGATGAAAATGAAATAGAATAACTATTAAGACCTTCACAAGACTGAGATAGCAGCCAATGTTAACATTTATTTGTAACACATAAAGAGGAAGATGGAAAAAAATAAAAAAACAAAAAACAAAACCACTTTATCCACAGCATCGCCTCAAAACAAGAAATAGCTTAAGGCAAAAACACACTGAAAACTTAGCATGAAATTCAACCAAGTCTTATCATTCAAAGAACAGTCACAGCTGCACCTAGGAAGGCAAAAACCAAAAATGTATAATTAATAATTTGTTTTCCTCATCAATGACACTGGAGCCACAAATTTTTGGAACTTAAAAACAGCACCTAATGTACTACATGTGAATAAAATAAAGAAATGATACTTAAAAAGAGAAACCAGATAGATACAGAATGAGAGATGTGCTAGACGCTCTTTAAGGGATTCGATTATTATTTTACAAAATCATAGGAAAATGGTATCAAAAAGACAAGAGGGAAATGACACACAATAACAAAACAAAGCAAAAAAAAACCCCAAAATAGGGCACATCAACAATAAACTATGTCTACTTTCTCATCTCAATCAAAACTGTATGTCTTCTGTTCAGATAACTTGAAGGTATTGGGTCTAAGCCCAACTTTTACCTCACCACTCTCAAACAGCAAGAAATCAGCCAAAGAAAATAAAAAGATTAATAAAAGGAAGAGACACCGAAAAGAACAGGAAAGAGGGGCCCACATTAACTACATCTCATCACTCTTTCCCAATTGAGTACTCTAATATTCCCATTTCACAAGCTATACAGTGAAGACAGAAACAAAAGGTTAGAAAAAGCACAACAGGTGTGATGGATCCCCACCAAGAGCCTCCCAATCTGTGTCACTATTTTTCAAACACCCCTACCTTGTCAATAATTCAACAAGTTTCCTCCATTTCTTAGCAAATCGAAGTTTGTTAGCCCAAAGTCAATGATTTGGGCAAGAGAGCAATATTATGAAAGGGGGCAAAAGTACAGAAATTGCTCCAAGGACATCTATAAAAGGCACTTATAAGGTAAAAATAAAATGGCTTGCATTCAACAATACCATTTTATAATACTGAATATTAATAATTATATGTATATTATTGTATAATATATAAATATTATAATACTGAATATTAATATCTCAAAGAGGGGAAAATGACTTTTAAAAGAATCAATAATTTCCAAGCATCTGTGCTAACCAGGATGCTTGTTACAAGTTAAAGTCACTCAAAAAAAAAAGGTCTAGTGGGTGAGAGGAAGAAAGAAATCACATGAACTTCTCTCATATTTACACTGAGAAAGAGAAAAAAAATTTAAAACATCAAAGATGGCAAAAAAGAAGCTAGGAAGATGCCTGAGCTCTATTCATTTTCTCTTAGAAACAACTTGAAATCAAATTTCTGAACAGACTTTGGAGTAACAAAACCTACAAAGAGACAGAATGAAACAATTTTCCAGCTCAAGATAGGTTGGAAGACTTTAAGAAAGGTCAGATTTATTTGGATGAAAGGGGAACACAGTGTCCAGGGGCAAGTCAGTGGGAGGATCGTGGCCACAGCTCAGATCAGCAATTGGAAGCTCTCGTACCTGCTTCAACAAGCCAGTAGCATGGCAGACCAGTGGGACACCTTTCAGTCCTAAGGCAAAAAGGCAAAGTGCCAGCTCAGGGAATCCAGGCATGGCCACCAGTTTTGGATAACCCAGTGCTGAGAGCATGTCAAAATCAAAGCTCAAAGCTGCACAAGAAGTTGGGGACAGTGTTCCCAAACCACCAACTCAGAAGATGGCAAAATGCGTACATATGAAACCTCAAAGGGGGATATAAATTGGTCTGAACTCCAAAGAGTCTTCTTGGAGGAACTAAAAAAGGATTTTAAAAGTCAAAGAAAGGAGGTAGAAGAAAAATTGGAAAAAGAAATGAGAATTATGCAAGAGACAGCCATCAGGTTAGAACAGAAAGGAAAAAATTGACTTTAGAAAATACCTTTAAAAGAAGAATTAGCCAAATGGAAGCTAATGACTCTATAAGACATTAAGATTCAAACAAAGTAATAAGAATGAAAAAAAGAAAAAGAAAATATGAAATAACTCAATGAAAAAACAATCTACCTGGAAAATAGATCTAGGAAAGATAATTTAACAAATATTGGATTTCCTAAATGAGGTGATCAAAAAAAAAGTCTGGATGGCATCTTCTAAGAAATCATCAATGAAAACTGTCCTAATTACAACATAGCATTCTCACTCTTTTTGTTGTTGTTCACTTGCATTGTTTTCTTACTCATTTTCTTGCCTTTTTGATCTGATTTTTCTTATGCAGCAAGATAATTGTATAAATATGTTTACACATATTGGATTTAACATTTTAACATGTATAACCTATACTGGATTGCTTGCCATCTAGGGAAGGGAGTGGAGGGAAGGAGGGGAAAATTTGGAAAACAAAGGTCAATGTTGAAAAATTACCTGTCCATAGGTTTTGAAAATAAAGAATTCTTTCTAATCAAAAGAAAGAAAAACTGTCCTGATATCCTACAACAAAATAGTCATTGAAAGAATCCATTAATCATCTCTTGAAAGAGGTCCCGCAAGGAAAACTCCCAAGAAATATTGTACTTAAATTTCAGAATTATAAGGTCAAGGTGAAAATACTGCAAGCTGTCAGAAAGAAACAATTCAAGTATCAAGAAGCCACTGCTGGGCTTGTCCAGGACTTAGTAGCTTCCACTTTAAAAAGATTAGAGGGTCTGGAATATGATATTCTGAAGGGAAAGAAGCTTGGATTACAACCAAGAATCAACTACCTAGGAAAACTGAGCACAATCTTTCAAGAGAAGCATAAAAAGGTGAACAGGAAAGAAAAAAAATCAAAATAAAAGTACAATGAAGTTAACAGGGGATTGGGACAGTGGGTAAGGGGCTAAAAATACTGGTCTATTAGTAAAGTGGGGAAAATGGTGATATGGGTCTGAGCCAGGAGAAAAAGGATCCCTTCTCTATCCATATTCCCACTCAACTGCTAAGGCAATCCCTTGCTTAATTATGTTCCCAAGATTTTTAAATCTTGAAATTCTTAATAACAGAAACAAAACAAAACAAAACAAAACAAAACAAAACAAAACAAAACAAAACAAAACAAAACAAAACAAAACAAAAAACAGAAAAGGTTCAGCAAAACCCCAAACATTGCCTGGAAGTAAACATGCTGTCTCCTCTTCAGCAATAGAAAAGAAATACTTTCTCAAGTCTTCAGGTCTAGGCTTCTGATATCACCTTCTGAGCTTTCCAAACTGTGATGTGGCATTTGCACATACTGTTTTTCTTATTCTACTTACCCCACCTGCATTTGTCCCTTAACATTGTAGTAACATTCCATCATATTCTTGTCCTATGAGCATTTGGACCTGCTGCATAGGATTTGATGTCTTGGACCTCCTTGATATGTGCTTAACCCTGGATCTCTGAGTCAAAAGGGCAAGGACATTTTGATTATATTTTTAAGCATAATGCCCAATTGTTGGATGGATTCGCTGTTCTATCAATAGTATATTATAGTTTACCTTTACATGCTGATAAGTTGTGGATAAAAGCAAAAACTAGAGAGGTTTTGATGGGTAATATTTTACATTATTTATTTAAGGCAATCATTTATGTAGAGATTATTGATTTGTTCATATCTGATCATTAATGCCCTGGGAAATGCTTCTTGGTTTTATACATGTGTAATTTCCAAGACATCACAATTACTTGTTAGAGTATGTAGAGGCAGACAGGTGGCACACTTAGGACCTGTGTTCAAATCTAGTCTCGGACACACTAAGTATGTGATCTTGGACAAATCACTTCATCTGTTCAAGTTCTCCCAACTGTAAAATGGATATAATAGCACCCATCTCCCCAAACTGTTGTGATCAATGAGTTATTATATTTAAAGTTCTTAGCACAGTGCCTAGCACATGCACAGCCAAATACTTAAATACTTATTCCTTTTCTTCCTGCTAACAAGTAATTCTGATCATTTTATTTTGTGTCAGCAACAGCCATGCATATGTATCTCTAATAACACTGGGCTGACTCAAAATCAGCTAACCAGATGAAACCAGATTTAGTTGGTTTACACACACACACACAAAGCATACCTAGACACCAAAGTAGTAAGTCACTAGCAAAGAATCTACATCAATATATTTTAAAATTTTAAGAAGCTTTGACAAAATATCATTTATGTTGAAAACATTAAAATTAGGTGAATAAAAGAACTTTTCCTTAATATACTAAGCAATAGAATTAGCATTATTTGTCATAAGAATTCACAGTAGGCTTTTCCAAAAAGATCAGGGACAAAACCAGAATGTCTATTATCTGCTATTATTTAATATAATACTAGAAATATATTAAGAAAGGACATTGATGGAATAAGCAGAGGCAATAACAGCACCAACTCACCTCTAGCACATACATAATACAATCATATTTCTTAATTATTCCAGGAAATGAATGAAAAAAATTGATAACTAATAGTTTCATTATATATGATGGGATACAGAAATCAGTCTTTAGATAGGAGCACACATTTTACTGATTGATTATTGATTGAGTAGGAAAAACAAAGAGGAAGAACAGAATGTCTATTTAAAACTACAGAATGGATTAATTAGCTAGTATTGAGAGAGGAGATAAAGTTAAAATGAGTATGTATGATATAGTCTCTAGGTAAACAATGAAGGAACAATAACTTCCATAATCATTCTCAATAGGAAAAAGGGCTACAAAAAAATGCTAAGTGTGACAGGGAAGGATTGAAACAGGAGGAATGAAAGGGGGAGATCAATCCTGTAGAAGAAGGAGATCCTACTTCAAAGCACACATCAGGGGAGAGGTTTCATAATGGTTTACTCAGGAGAAAACCACCCTCTCTATATCTTGTGACCACAGAGAATGTGTCAGGGAGTAAACAGTAAAAAAAAAAAAAAAAAAAACTGGAAAGATTAGAAGAGGCTAGGTTGTATGTAAAGGACTTTAAATTTCATGGAATTTTATAATTGATGTTGGCAGTGAAAAGGAGCCTCTAGAGTTAACTGAGAGGGAGAAAGGTAACATGTTCAGATCTGAACATTCCAATTCTACTGCAAAGAGCATAATTCCATTGGGATGACCACATTATTGGAATGCCATATGTACGCTTGCCAAAAAGATTTTATAGGCTCACAAGATGGTCAGAAAAAGTGATACAAGGATCCTCTCAAAGTTTGTCTTGAGAACTTTAGAATGGATTGAATGACATGGGAGACCCTGGTCTGGCATGGTGTGCCCTTATTAGAGAAGGGGCTGCGCTCTGTGAGCGAAGTAGAATGGAGTGAGCTCCGAATAAATGTGAGATGCACAAAATTAGAGAAGCCCCCCAAAATGTTCATAGGGACTATTTGTGTCCGACCTGCCCCAGTCGGACACATGCTAACTTGACATAATGTCATTTTGGTTCTCTTCCAGAATGGAGACACAAACCAATGATAAGAGATGAACTGGAGAAGAGTGAGAATTGAAGCAGGAAGACAAACTAGAAAGTTGGTCTTTTGGTCTCTTACCTTAAGTTGACTTCACATATTTAAATAGAAGAACTACAAAAAAAGGATAGAAATGTCTGGAAGCTTGACTTCAGATAGGAAAGCGCATTCCAACATGAAGAGCTATTGTGGAGTTCTGGGTCACAAGACCAACAAGACATAGTATTAGTCAATTTTTGCAATCTTTACACTACTCAAATCTCTCCAAAAAAAGAATTATATGCAAACAATTTCAACTGTTTTCATAGTCCAGAACATCAATAATCTTAACAAAGTCAAAGACCAATGAATAGCAGAGAAGTTAATTCCTAACCCCAAATGTGCTCATTCTATAGCATCCAATAGCAGAACTAATCATAGTTATTAAAAACTACTCATGGACTTGCAACCAAACTCCACTCTCTCCACTTCTTCCGGGCGCCGCCAAAGAAAATCAAAAGGCAAAACTTTGTTCTAGCTAGAACTGCATCATTTTCTTTTTGAAAGTGCTCAGAGGGAACTGAAGTAGTACTCGAGAATAAACATTCACTAGTCTTACCTAAAAACAAAGGGCTCAGAATCCTTCTGGTGTTAATTCTGTTCCCCAAAAGGCATCTTGGGGCAGAGACTGAGGCCAGTGAAACATGAACTGAGCAGGTTGGCAGGAAGCTGAGATAACTGAAGTTCTATCCTCAAGAAAACTGCATCAAAGGGGAAGGGATCAGAAAATAAACTACAGGGGAATAAAAGGGTAAAGGACTGATCTTAGGGGGAGATAGTCATATTTTGTCATACCCACAGCAGGGAGCCAGTGACCAACCACAATTCCTTGTTTTTGCTATAGCAACCACCTACCTCAAGTAACACCTAACAGGTTATCAGTGTTCTAGGGAACAAGAGGCTTCTTCAGAAGGCTCAAGGAGCCATCTCTTACCTATAATATAGACATACAAATCTCTCCCACAAAACCATGTGGCACACTTTGCTATGTAAATACTAGGTAATAGTTTGGATTGCCCTCTGCCATTTCTAATATCTCTCTTTACTTTTCTCTTTGGAATATCTATTCTTTTATTCTAAGAAATAATTCATTTTCTTTAATAACCCCAAGAGTATACCTTTCCCCCTACCTTTCTGCTTATTTTTTTCTTCTACTAGAGTCTTCAGCTTAGTAGTAGCATACAACATACAGCTACCCAGGAACAGCACAATCCCTTTGGCTAGTGGAATAGTTCTCTCTCCCAAATTACTCTCCTGTGCCTGCCTAGTCATCAGAAGTTTCTGAATAAACAGTTTTGGCTCCTCTTCATACAGTACGTTACCCATTAGAAAAACTTGTTAATGCTTGATAAAAAATACAGTACTTTCCCTGTAGTGGATTTGGTGAAAATATCTAAATTAGAATTCTATTCTTCCTATCTGTGTGATAACTTCTTTGCGGAAGTTATCAACTGTCCTGGTCTTAATTTCCTTCTCTGTAAAGTAAAGGGACTTCTGAGGTTCCCTTTTTCCCTCTACATTCTACAATGACTTAGGAAACATCAGAAAGAAACAATAGCTATAATCTTGGTAGGCTGACTACTTTATGATGTTGATCTACTGACTTATAAAAACTCCAAAGTGTAATTCTCTTTCCAAGTCTCTTCCTTTTTTTTCCTCATAATTATCAAAAACTGATGTCCAAAACCTAAATGTTACATATTTCTGACATGGAAAAATTTTGTATATTTATATAAACAAAAACAACATATGTGACCCTTTAGGAAGTTTACCTTATAAAGTCACCAACTTCTGAATAAAGAGTGAGTTAAGAATAGCTCCAGCAGTAACAGCACAATAGGCCTCTAATAAAAAAAAAAGTTTAATCAGAAAAGTAAACAAAATATTAGGATAATAATTATATAGGGAAAGGTTTTAATTTTACACACAGACACACACACACTTTATTCCCAAAGAAAAGGCTCTATTCTAGGAGGTAAGCTGTTTAAGTATGCTACTACAGGCTTATAGCATTGCAGCTAAGGGGTAGGAAACCTTGTAATTATAAACGGAGTATAGAAACAATAGCCACAAGGTAGTCTGAAAGTTGCTTAAATTAAGTCTGTTACAAGTTGAAGGAATATGCTACTTATGTTTATATTTCCTTCTCTCTTCTTGTTCTGTATTGATAAAGTGAACTACTTCAGATTTTTTTCCCCATTAAATTAATACTGATATTGCAGTTCCTCGTTTTCTTTATAATTAGCCATCCTAGAGTGCAATCTAAACGCTGTTAGCTGAGCCTATGACTCACTCATATACCTGTTTGTTTTTTGTATTTCAATGTTTCTCTTGAAACTAGTTAGTTGTTCATTTCTAGAACACAGCACATACAGCAGAAGCCTAGCAAATATTAAGAGCTTAATATGTGACTTAATATATTACAATTGCAGAAAGAATTTATGCCTAATTTTTAGCCCTTTACTTCTATCCAAAGTATGAGATCTTTAATTTCTGGTTTTTTACTTCTTTTAATTTGCATTTTGATATAACACAGCAGTTAAGTCTATTTCCTCTAGATAATCAGTGGTTATTTTATAACTTGTTTTCCTAGTTATGCTTATTATTCTGTCATTTTTATGAGTCTTCAAAATTGTCCACTTTTATAATATTGATATTATAATACAAATAGTTTTTCTAGTTCTGTTAATTCACTCTATCAATTCATCCAACTTTTTCCTCATACAGCACAGTAGTGTCCTATAACATTCAGTTTTCTGCCACTACAAAAAGAATTGCTTTAAATTTCTTTCTTTCTCTCTTTCTTTTTTTTTGCATATGAGATCTTTCCCTCATTTTTTTATGTCTTCAGATTAAGGGACTAGCAGGGTATAACCAGGTCAAAAGGCATGTACTCTTTAGTTACTTTCTGCACACAACTCCAAATTGTTTTCCAGAATGGTTAGCCCATTCACAGTTTTGGCTCATCACTGTGCCTAGTTGTTTTCTCACAGCCCCTCTAACAACCTTTCATTTTCTTTTGGTCATTTTGCTATTCTAATGGATGGGAGATGGAACCTCAAAATAACTAATTTGCATTTCTGTAATTATTAAAGATTTATAGCAATTTTTCATTTGACTATAGGTAATGTGGATCTCTTCACTTGAGAACTCTGCCTGTCGGTATCCTTTAAGACATTTATTTACCAATTGGGGAAGGATTCTTATTCTTATAAATTTGTATCCGTTTCTTAGAATATCTTAGATATTGAAACCTCTTATTAGAGATACTTTTTGGAGACTAGCTGCTTCTCCCTTAAACTTAGCTTTAGTAGATCTGTTTCTATTAAAGCTTTTAAATTTTTTAACCAATATGATTTATTTTATCTTCTGGGATGCTTCTAGGATATTTCTTAGTCAGACATGAACTTTTTTTTAATCATATCTTTGATAGATAAATTAGGTAATGGAGCCATCTTTTAAATGGTTAATAGCTTGTTATTCTCTTTAAAACTGTTCTTATCTTTTGTTTACTTATTCATGGGATAAATGATTCTTGATAAGACTCATATTTTCATGAATATTCTCCTTAGGAAAGGAGCTGGTATTTAAGGACAGAGTAAAAATGAAACAACAAAAAAACGGTCAGAACTCCCAGAGGAGACAAGAGCAGATGGGATCAAGGGCACATTTACCTAAATTGGCTTTGGCAAGAAAAATCCAGAACAAAGCAGGAGAGAATCAAAAGGGAAATACTAAGGGGTGGGGTAAATAGAGAAGTAACTTATCTTGGATGGTCTTGACCTTTCTTAGTAAAGCAGGTGGAAAACAGAGCTAGTCAATTAAATGATCTTAAGTGTGAAAAGAAAAGATTGGATGTTGTGATCAGAGACTTCAGAGCTCAGGATCCCTGAGGCAGCAGAAATATGGGTAACGATAAAATCCAGGTGAGAGTACTTTTCTGGGGGATGAGGTGAAGGTATAGGCAGTTTTGAAGTTTACCAAAAGCAAGATGATATCAACATGTATATTAAAGATCTATATGAGAGCTGGTTTGGTAAGGAAGGCCGAGTGCCCAATAATTCATTATCTGAGAAAGGAGGTCTGGAAAACAGTAAATAACTACAATGAAGATAAAGATGAAGTAAACTTCAAAAACTGCTGCTGGGTAGAGGTGGGGAAGGGATCTGGAAATGGCAGGGAGAAAGAACGAATGGGCTTCCTTCTTGACTTCATTTTATCAGGGACATGGATATCTGGGCAGTATGACAGAGTGAATGGGGAAACATGTTACTAAATATACTGTCTTTCCAGCTTGATAGAACCTGCTAAGTTATGTTCCCCTGGTGACTGCCTGTCTTGCAGAAAGCAGAGTCAACACTACCATTAGGTGAAGCACTGTAATGTGATTTTTCTAAAGATACCTAAAAATATAGGTTAAATATGAATAATGCATAGCCACTAAACTATCATGCTTATCATGTAGCTTTCTTTTTAAACATTAGACCCCTTGTTACCAGTTCAGGAACACTTAAGATAAATTGCATGTTTTCCTTGCAATAGGAAAAATTCCATTAAATGAAGTAAATAAAAACTACTTACGGCATTGTGATTTGTGTACTGGATTTCATATTAATACCATTATGTGAAATTATACCAATTATTTCTAGAATTAGAAAATGGAGACTTCATTCTCATTTTTACTTAAATTCTCTATCTATGGAACACACAGTAGAGCTGCAATTCAGAATATAATTTGAAATTTTTATTCACAGTGGTGGGAAGGACCTTTTTTTCCTTTGGGGATGGGGGAGGTTTAGGAATGAGGGTACTTTTCTTGTCACCAAAGGGGAGAAAGAAAAAAAAGCTCTGCATACTCATAGCAGAATGTGCACAGAAGAATTCACAGGAGATTGTGAATCTCCACTTGATATTGCTGGCTTTAAAGTTGCCCTACATAATTGTGCTCCCTTCTGAACTTTTCTGTGCATTTTTAAAATGTTACAACGGCCTTCCTTTATTTGCCATAACTAATTACATCTTGTGTCCCATCAAGCAGAAAGAAAGAGGAAAAAAATTCTTTACCAAAATTAACAAACGCATATAGTAAAACAAAATAAATCCTAACAGTGATCATGCTCCCAAATTTTTATCACTGCACTTTGTACCTGTTAATTCTGTTAAAAGGCAATTCCATCATAGATCCAGAGTTGTTAAGCAAGTCAGTTGTTTCTCTTGGTTCTTATATCTACATTCTGTCATACTATTCAGTATTTTCTCAAAAATCTCTATTCTGTCATTTCTTGGGATACAATGACATTCCATTACATTAATTTACCACAATTTGTACAACTATTCTCTAATTGTCTAAGAAGCAATCAAAAGTACCTGAGATATCCCTTGAATTCCAATTCTTTTCTTTGTTTTTCTACTTTTTATGTCTGAGGCAACTGGAGCTAAATGACTTGCCCAAGATCACACAGCTAGCTAATATTAAATGCCTGAGGCTAAATTTGAACTCAGGTCTTCCTGACTTCAGGGATGATGCTCTATTTACTGCACCATCTAACTGCCCCCTTTCCTCTACTTTTAACCTACTCTGCATCATCAGAAAGTTTGTGACTTTTTTCTTTCTGGTATTATCTTTCCTCTTAATCCTGTTTTAATGTATTCCTTCCCTTCTCGTTAAAAAAAAAAAAAAAAAAAAAAAAAAAAAATTAGTTTAATGTCTCTTCACATAAGATCCTATGTGTGTCTTCAACCCTCCTTAGTCTTTCTCAGATGAGTCCCCGCCTCTCATCACTTTCTCCAAGTTTGCACATACTTCTTGCTACTATTGATACGTTTAAGTTTGCAAAGCACTTCACAAACATCCTCTCATTTAATCCTTACAACACAATGAGACAGCTGCAATTTTACAAAGTGGAATCTAAGATACACAAAGGCTAATGAGTTGCCTAGGACCACATAGCTAAATAAGTGTCTCAGGTGAGATCCGAATTTAGTTTTCTTGACTCCAAACCAGGGCACTCTTCAGTGAGTGATGTGGCTGCTTTTTCTTCCTAAGTCTTTTTTACATTAAGCTGTTCCTTTTCCACATTCCCTTTTGTTCCCATTCTTCAAATCCCTCCTTATAATAAAACCAATCCATCCCTAGGACCCCTCCTTTTCAAACTTTTCTCCCTCAGAATCCTTTGAACGGAGAGAGGGGGTCCAACACGGGATATAGTCAAAGTATTTAATGCTAGAAGGTAAAAGGTTCAATTTGATGCTCATGGTTATGGAGGGACATTTCTCCCACTAACTTTAGAATCATCAAATGTAAATCATCAAATCATTCTGTCCAGTTGTTCAAATAAATTTAACTTTCTAAATGCTTGTGTTTTTATTTTAAAGTTCCTACCAAGATATCAGGGTTACACGAGCAATAAGACGAAGGAAAAAAAAAATGTTTTCTGATCCCCTTAACCTCTCAAACTTCTCCCAAATTATGTGCCAAAAATAAACCAACTTCAACAGTCTCCGTGGTCTAAAGCATCCAAAAGAAGTTTTTAAAAAATCTGCAAAACCTTATGAATTTATTGACCCGAAGCTTGCTAAGCATCCCATCTCCATCAACCACAGTTAGAATGTACTAGCAGACCCAAAGACCCAACATAATCTTAAAATCCCCTACTCCAGCATTTACCCTCTCCCCCCTTTTGCAGTACACCATGGGGACTTCAGTTCTTCAAAAGAAAAAAATCTCTTGGGACCCAGCTCTGCATTCCAGAACTGGAGCCTGAGCTGACACCTGGTATCAGAAGAACCAGAACAAAAAACACTTGGCACCTATGCTACAATTTTTTGAATTGAAAACTAAGGGGCAGAAGGAACTGGATAGAATACCCTGCATGGAAGGGAACTGAGCACTACTCCATTAAGCCTGCATCCAAGTAAAGCCAGTTCTGACCATCCAAAAGTCACTAGGGGCAGAAACCGAGGCTGGTAAACCATGAATTGTTCAGCATGGGAAGAGGCACTTCAATACAAGAAAACTATCATCAGGAGCTACAGAATCAGAAAATGGACAGGAAAAAATAAAGGGGCAAAAAGTGCTAAAATTATTAAAGATCTCAGAAAGAAGAAAACACAAAGTCTTTGAAAATAAGACAACAGGGAAAACCATTAATAACACAAAAAAAATTTGGTCTCCAGATCTATTAAACAAGTTTAGACATTTACAGATAAATATTGTAAAACAAAGAAAAATGATCCAACACTTGATGAAAATATGGGGAAGAAATTTTAACACCATAATGAAGGAAATAATAGGCAAGAACAGACTGGAATTTTTGAACAAAGAAAAAGGAATGCCAATTGAAAGAATTTTGAGATCATCACCAGAAAAAATACTCAAGACTACAAACTCAATAGTCTTATACGGCAGTTAAATTTAACAACTCCACCTAGAAACAAGTTCCACAAGCTATCAGGAGAAAAACTTTCAAATATAAAAGAAAGGAAACCCAAATAACACAAGACTATTCTCAAGTTACCAGAAAACATAAAAAGGAATGGAACAATATGTTTTGAAAAGCAATGGAGCTCAGAATGGAACTCAGGATGACTTACCTTGCAAATCTGAGCTTTACCATATATGAAATACATTTTCAATAATAACTTCTTGAAACACTAAAACTAGAGAGTTCTATTTAAAAAAAAAAAACCAAAAAACAACCACACACACCCCTAAATAATGTTTCATAAACACTCCAAATAACAAATCCAAGAGGACTGAATAAATACAGCAACCAAGAACATCAAAAGCAAGAGTTAACAGCAAGGAAAACAATAAAAAGCTTCTAAATGTAAATGTAAAGGTAGGCAAAAGTGAAGGCAGAAATCTAGTGGAGCTAACTGAAGCTGTGGGTAAGCCATGGGGCATTCTGGGGGGTGGGAGAGGGAGGAGCCCAGTGATGCCTTACCATGCAAGTGAATCTTTTGTTTTGTTTTGGTGGGAGGGTACATGAAAAAAGCAGAAGGTAGCTGAAGAAAGTATGTGATGTGCTAAAATCAAACTGAGGGCTAGCAATGAGGGGAAGGTGACCACTTTGGTTTCAGAAAGAGAAGAGCCTACAAGGAAGCAAATTGGATGTCAAGGACTGAAAAAAGGTCTTGCTTTGGTGGATGGAGAGGATTCCACTGAAGAATGTTCCTGTGGATAAAGAGGTCAGATCTTGCACAGGGTGTGGCCAGGAGAACCCTTGCAAAGTTTACTCACCTACAATATGACCTGAAAGTCTTAAGGACAACTGGAACTAGGGAAGTGGAAGAGCATGAATCCAGGGAGATGAGGAAAATGGCCAAGCTACATAATCAGGGAAGCCATATCACATGGCAGTGTCCTTTCTGATACAAGAAATAACTGGCATTGCCTTGGAAGTGAGAAACTATAGAAAAGGAAAATCCAAGGGGCAACTCTACAAGGTAGTGACAGAAACTGTCTAGAGGAAGAAGTTAGAATGGATACCTTATTAGCTTTGACTGCATGAAGAATATACAGAGAAATGAGACTTGTGAATCATGAATCAGAAAACACATGTCTAGACAAAGAAAGGATATAGTTACAAAAGAGATTGTTTTTGAAAAGGCGTGCCAAAAAAATTAAAATTTAAAAAGTAATGAATAGTACAAAGTGAAGGGAAGGAGAAGGGGAAATCTATTTGACTGAGCAAAAAAAAAAAAAAGGTGGGGGGAGGGGAGAAGAGAGAAAAATCATATAACCAATTAAAAACAGGAGAGAGAAAGGAACTAATAAAACCCTAAAGGGAAAGAGGTAACAAGAGGAAAGATTAAGAGTGAGGGGAAGAGAGCCAGGGGGAACAGGATTTCTTAGAAAAGATTAAAGCAACTGAAAGGAATATAATATTCTGTTTACAGCAGAAGATGGGAAAGAGATTGGAATCATAAAGGGAGAAAAACAGTAGTAGACATAGATGGATAGAAATGAATATAAGTCTAATACTCAACTTTAAATGTGAATGGATTAACAATCCAATAAAACAAAAAAAATGGCAGATTAAGAAAACACCATCTGTTACTTACAAAAAACAAATTTTATGAACAAAGGCTTATGCAAAATATAAATAACATTTGATTATACATCAAGTGAATTTTTAAAAAGCAGGACTCACGATCAGAATGTGTTTCTTTGCACCACATGGAAACAAAAATTGACCATGTATTATGGCACAAAGATATTAACAAACAAATATAAAAAAGTAGATATAATTTAATATATCTTTTATAGATCATAATGCAATACAAATCATAATTGGTTCTGAGGCAACAACCTAAAACTATGGACCAAAATGGAAACTTAACAATGAAATCCTAAGTCATGAGTGAGTCAAAGGACAAATCAGGAAAATAATAACTGCATAAAAGAAAATAAGGATAAACCATGCCAAAATTTCTGGGATTCAGTTAAAGCAGTACTATTTGGAAAAATCATAACCTTACAAATATATATTAACAAACTAGAATAAGAAGGTTCATGAACTAAACATAAACTTTAAAAAATTATAAAGTTAACAAATAAGCAAACCTCAAAAATATGCAATGGAGGAGATATTTTAAAACTACAGGAAATAAATTAAATATAAAACCCCAACGAAAGGGTAAACAAGTTAAAAGGTAGTTTTCTGAAACAATCAATAAAATTGATCTCCTTAATTAATCTGATTAAAAAGAAAGCAGAAAATAAGTAGCAAACAGAAAATCAATAAAACAGTAAATGAGCAAGGTGAAATCACAACCAAACCAGAAAAATAAGAATAATCAGACTATATTAGGCATAATTATATGCTAACAAAATTAAGATACAAAAGAAATAGAGGAATATCTTCAAAAATACAAAATACCAAAACTATCAGAAGACCAGACAAAGGTCTTTGGCCAAGTTAGAAAAGAAAACAGATCTATATAAAAAGAATTACCAAAGCAAAAAAACTCCTGGTTCCAAAGGATTCAGAGAATACTATCATTTTTTAAGAAAAGGTAATATTCACACTTCACAAATTACTCTCAAAAACTGAAAAAGAATTTTAACAGAATTCTCTAGTACAAATTAGTACAAACATAGTACTAATACCTAAACCAGGTAAAAAAAAACAAAACATGTACCCCCCCCAAAAAAAAAGTATAGGATTCTACCATTAATGACCACTTGAAAATTTTAAACAAAACTCTATCAAATAAACTAGTGACTTATCCAAGAAGTCCTTAATTATTACTGAGTGGGAATTAAAACATCATAAAACAATATAATTAATCATATTAAAAATCAAAGTATCCAAAAATCATATCACAACTCAAGAGACGATGAAAAACCCTTTGACAAAATATATTAACTCTTTTGCTAAAAATTCTACAGTAAAAGACACAGAATAGCATTAAATAACAAACTGTCTAAAACCAAAAGCAAATATCAATGGAGTTATACTAGACCATTTTCTAATAAACACAGGAATGGAGCAAGTCTCCCCACTATTATTTGATATAGTTCTGGAAATGCTGCAACAGCAGTAAGACAAAAAAGAAATTAAAGGGATAAACAGAAGGAAAGAGGGGGAAAAAACCCTATCCTTTTTGCTGAATGTATGATAATGGTTCATCATATTTGAGACAATAGCTTCAACTAAACTATCAAAGATCAACAGCATTTCTATATACTAAAAACAAAAGAAAAGAAATAGTAATGCAAAGGGAATCTTATCCTAAAGAATTACAAAATACATAACATATCCAGGGACTAAATTTCCCAAAGCACATAAAAGATTTATATATATATTTCAATTACAAAATGTTCCATAAAGAACGGGACAGTTAGGTGGCACAGTGGATAAAAATATCAGTCCTGAAGTCAGGAGGACCTGAGTTCAAATCTGATCTCAGACACTTAATACTTTCTAGCTGTGCGACCCTGGGCAAGTCACTTAACCTAATTGCCTCAGCCTACTACTACTAATAATAATAATAAAGAAAAAAAAAAGAAAAGAAAAAGAAATAAAGAACAACTTAAATAGCTGGTGGAATAATCGGTGCTCATAGGTAAGTGTACAAATATAATAAAAACAACAATACTAAGAGTACTAAGGTACTAATACTATCCAAGTTAATTTACACTTTTAATGTTATACCTATCAAATTGTCAAGGGGATACTTTATATAACTTGATAATATAACAAAATTCATTTGGAAAAAAACAAAATATCTATAATACCAAAGGAAATAATGAAAAGAAGGAACAAGGGGAGAATAATATTTCCTGTACTAAAAAAAATAGAGAAATAGATCAAAGGAACAAAATAGACATGGGAGGATCAGAAATAACAGGACTAAATAACTCAATGCTTAATAAACAAATTATCTAGGAGGAAAAAACTCCTTGTTTGATTAAAGCTATTGGGAAAATGGAAAGTAGTCAGCAGAAATTAGGTACAGATCTCTCACAAGTATGCGTAGAAGACATATTCTTAAGCAATCAAAAGATAGTTAATTACAAAAGATAAAATAGGTGACTGATTACCTGAAACTGCAAAGCTTCCTTATAAACAAAATTGTTTATCCTTTGTTCTCAAATAGGACCCTGATACAAAGAGATGATACCATAATGAACTGGATTGTAAGGAAGGATGGTGGAAAGACAGTCTCACTTTCTCCTCCAGAGGCATCTGGGTCCAGGCCAGGATATAGATCAGGAATACCGGAAATAGTTCTGGATGCAGTAGAAGACCATGGCCTTTTTAAGCTAAGGTGTTTAAGCAGGACTCAGTTTGATGCAGGCCAACGCCCAATCAGTGACTAAGGCTGGGGAAGAAATATGAGGCAGAGAATTACCTATTCAAAAAAAAAATTTAATCAATCTAGGAGGGTAAGATCCTCAGGATTACTGGCCCAAAACAGAAAATTGCTATTTACATTCACTCTGAGATAGTGACAAGGGCCTGGGAATTATAAGTCAGTCAATAAAAGCCACAGTCTTGTGTGGTTTCAGTAAAAAAAATTTATATTACTTAGGGCAGAGCATCTACAGGTAAAGGAAGGGGGAGGGGAAGAGAAAATTGGAGAAAATTAAAGGGAAAAAAAGAAAGATGCCTAACTGGTCAGTTGAGTTCTCAATGAGGCAACTCCTACTTAAAGAGGCTGTTTGTCCTTTGATCTCAAAGAAAACCATGACTAAGGAGATGATGCCAGGCCATGCAAATAAATTGGATTTAAGTTCAGAAAAGGCTATAGGAAATCACTAGCTTACTTTCTCCTCTGGAGCCATTTGGGTCCAGTGGCAAGATATAGTAATGATCAAGGCTAGCCTCAAAGAAGAGATAAGAAAATGTACCAATTTCTTAGCAGAGGTGCAATACTGTATATACTATCAGTCCTAGATGATAATAATGCATTGACTAGTTTTGTGGAACTGACTTTTCTTTTTATTGTCTGGAAGACCTTTGGATGTGTAATTAAAAAGTGCTAAGTCTGTACTTGTAGGAGCTTAAGCAAGTTATCATCTTTCAGCCCCCCCCCCTTTTCTCATTCATAAAGGAATTAAATAATGATCTCCATCTCAAACTTACCATACTAAGATAGTATTAGTTATATCCCCTCCTAAACATGCTCTTCCTCCAACTTCCTTCTTTCCTCCTTGTCAATGAAGTCTACAATTCTAGATTAACTCTCTCCTTTTCCTCATTGCTCCAATCTACTCCCTACCTTATCAATTAACAAGTCTACCTCTACTCACAAGGTCACTATTCTAGTTCAGAGCTTCATCACTTTCCTCCTGGACTATTTCAATAATTAGTGATCTTCCCTTTTGGTCTCTCCCCTCTCTAACATATATAAATAGCTGCCAAAGATTTTAAAGCATAGGTCTGGCCACATCACTCTCCTCAAAATGTTTTAAGGACTCACCATTACATTTAAATGCAAAGTATATAGCATAGTATTTAAAAGGCTTCACAAAGGGGAAAGTTTATTATTGTTTTTCAGAGGAAACATGTTTAATCCATATTGGATTATTTGTTGTCTAGGGGAGAAGGGGAAAAGGGAGAGGGGAAAAAGGGAGAGGGAGGGAGAAAAATTTAGAACACAACATTTTGTAAGGGTGAATGCTGAAAACTATCTTTGCATGTATCTTGAAAAATAAAAAGCTAACTACTGGGCTCATATCCCAAGGAAATACTAAAGAAGGGAAAGGGATCTGTATGTGCCAAAATGTTTGTGGCAGCCCTCTGTGTAGTGGCTAGAAACTGGAAAATGAATGGATGCCCATCAATTGGAGAATGGTTGGGTAAATTATGGTATATGAATGTTATGGAATATTAATGTTCTGTAAGAAATGACCAGCAGGATGAATACAGAGAGGCTTGGAGAGACTTATATCAACTGATGCAGAGTGAAATGAGCAGAACCAGGAGATCATTATACACTTCAACATTATTACTATATGAGGATGTATTCTGATGGAAGTGGATATCTTCAACATAGAGAAGATCTAATCCAGTTCCAATTGATCAATGATGGACAGCTACACCCAGAGAAGGAACACTGGGAAATTAGTGTAAACTGTTTGCATTTTTTGTTTATCTTCCCAGGTTATTTTTACCTTCAGAATTCAATTCTTCCTTTGTAACAACAACAACAAAAAATTTGGTTCTGCACACATATATTGTATCTAGGATATACTATAACATATTTAATATGTATAGGAATGCCTGCCATCTAGGGGAGGGGTGGAGGGAAGAAGGGGAAAATTCGGAACAGAAGGGAGTAAAAGGGATAATGTTGTAAAAAATTACCTATGCATATGTACTGTCAAAAAATGTTATAGTTATAAAATTAATTAAAAAAAATAAAAGAAAATAAAAGAAAAAAAGAAAAAATAAAAAATATAAAAATAAAATAACAAAGAGAAGGAAGTATCAGGGACAAAATTTGTATGCTTAAATACATTAAAAATTTTCAATTCTGGAAAAATGAAAACAAAAACAAATTAATACAACTATCTATTACAGACACAAGTAAAACCTGACATCTAAAATATATGATAAACCGTCAAAAATAAATTACAAACTTAGAATTTATCCACTTGGGACTACAAATTCTGTTTTCAAAAGAGACCAAGTTTAAATTCCTTTAATCATAACCTTGTATACTTCCCTTAATCTTACAGGCCTTAATCCTGTACATTATCAATACAATGACCTTACACTTCTCCATTTTTGGTTCTCTCTCAAGCCATCATTACTTTATGGGGTAGACTAATAATCTCTTTGCCCTATTTTTCAACCACCTGGTCAATCAGTTCAACTCCACACAGACCTCTACAATTGAAATCTCTTGCCTTTTACCTATTTGTGATCATGCCTTTCTAAATCCCAATATTCCAATTTCCCACTATTTATCACTTTCAACCCCTACTCATGAATCAAACAACGTGGGGATGAAGGAAAGAGAAAAATTAAGAAATAGGTTGACTGCATACACTATAAATGCAAGTTACATCTTAACAGGGATACCTCATTATCAGGACAAAATCCTTTTATTCCTCCCTAAGATATTTACTTTCCCACTCAATTAATCTTTTCATCCCTCCAAAAAAGTTCCTATGGCATCTTCTATCCTCTTTCAGCTGGGGATATCTCATGTTTTCTCTTAAAGGATATTTATTAAGAGCTCCCCCTTTCACTTTCCTCATCTCACATAATTCCAACATCTCTCCTGTCCCTCATAAAGAGGATAGCCCCCTTCCTGCCAAAGTAAATCACTTTACATACATACATTGATGTTACCATTTCATCTTCTCCAGTATATTGCCCACTCTACCATCACCTCTCTAACTGCCAGTCTCTCCTTATCTACTCACTCCTGTTGTCTGTACCCACCTGTCTCCCCCATCCTTAAAAACCCTTCTTTGATCCCACCATCCCAACATGCTATCAGGTTATATTAGTCTATCCCTTAAAACTCCTTGAAAACGTCTTCACTTCCCATTCATTCTAAACTGTCTACAGGGTGGCTCCTAAATTAATTACTCAACTCAAACTGCTTCCTTCAAAGTGACACTGTTAAATCTAAAAATCTTTTCTCAATTTTCAGTTCTCTTGACCTCCAAGCAGCCTCTGGAACTGCTGATCTCCCCTCTTCTTGATTTTTTCTCCAAGGTTTTTATGCATTGCTCTCTCTGGCTCTAACTGACTGGCTGTTCTCTTTTCAATCATCTTGGTCAGATTTTCAAACAGTTTACCCCAAACCAACCAGGGTGTCCTCCAAAGTGCTCTCCTATGCCCTCTTTCTTCTTATTCTATATCTTATTTGATGATCTCTTTAGCTCCTATGAATTCAGCAATCACTTCTAGGCAGATTATTCAGAGCTCTCTATATTCAGCCTTCTCTTCGAGCTCCAGTTTCACAATTACCAACTGCCTTTTGGATATTTCAAATTAGATGTCTCCCAGGTATTACAAACTCATTGTGTCTAAAACAGAGCTATTTTCCCCTTCCAAACTTATCCCTCTCCTCAACTATCCTATTACTGTCAAGGACACCCTATCCTTGCAGTAACCTAAGCTCAGAATCTATTATCCTTGACTCCTTCATAATCACTCTCCATACCAACCTTCTCATGCATATGCTTTTTCTCCCCTTCCACACTAAAACTACCCTTATATATAGACCCTTGACCACTTCATGCCAGGACTACTACAAAAGCCTGATTAGTCTTCCTGCATTGTCTTTCCTCATTCAAATCCATTCTCCACCCAGCTGTCAAAGTAAGCTTCCTAAATGCTCAGGTTTGTATGTCACTGTCATACCCTGCTCCCTCACCAAACTCCCAAGTTCCCCATTATCCTCAGAATTAAACATAAAATTCTCTATTTGATATTCAAAGCCCTTTACCACCTGGCCTTTTCCAAACTTCTTACATTTCATTCTCCTCCACTTACTCTATGATCCAGCTAGGTTGGACCACATGTTTCTTACATTTATTTTCTTACTCGTTTCTTAATGTGCTTTTTCACTAGCTTATCTCCACCCCGTAAAGTTCCCACATCCGCACCCACCCTCTTGACTTCCCTCAAGAAGACTCAGCTCAAAGACTACCTTCTGCAGGACACCTGTTTTAGTTCTCCTTCCTCCTCCAGTGACTTTCCTTTGAGGTCACTTTTGTTTCTGTCTTATGTAGGTGTTTGCATATTGTCTTCCCCATTGGAATACAAATCTCCTGAAAGCAGGGACATTTTTTTTTTTTTTTTGCGTTTGTATCTCCAATGCTTAGCATAATACCTGGCACCTTAATAAATGTTTACTGACTGACTCAATAATAATCAGAAATAAATCTTTAAAAATGTGATACCAGCTCAACTAAATTTCCACATGTGATGAAAAGCAAAAAGAACCTCAATAACAGTATATAGTAAAATTTGAAAATATAGCCTGAACATGTTTTTAAAAGTTTTGCTCAAAGATTTTCACAGCAGCATTATACATAATTTAAAAAATGTTAATAAGCATGCTAAACATTCAACAAAAGGAAAACAGTTAACTATACTGCAGTACATTAATGTAATGTAATATCTTAATGCAATAAAGACCAACAAATAAAAGGAATATAAAATACTTTGGAAAGGTCTTTATGCAATAAATGCAAAGCAAAAAAAAAAAAAAAATCCAAAGTATAAATTAATAATAACCATAAAAGGAAAAAAAAGCAATGAGAACAAGAGTTGGTGTAATTATTGATGTGAACACCCATACCCACATATCACACACAGAGCATAGAGTATAATGGTAATAGAGATAGCTAGCAATTTTAAAAACCTAGATAAAAAGCTTCATCCCTGACGTAATGCCTAGATGAGAAGTATGATGACAAGATGAGTGTATGTAGCAGAGCAGTTGCAAAGCTGCATTAATAAGGATTTTCCCCATTGGACTTGTGTTCTCCAAGGTGGAGAGGGCCATGTATGATCCTAGGGAGCTTTTATCAACCAGAGTGAGTGGAATTACATCCTATACTCCTAGGAATGGCCAAGTGTGAAGTTTGTCTTCTAGAAAACTACCTGACCCACTCACCAAATACAGCTTAACTTTACCATACTTCTTTCTCTATTATCTCAGTACAAGCTCTAAAGTGTCCCCCATCTGCACTAAACAGTCATTCAAATGTTGAAACCTAAACTATCCCCCCATCTGGGTACCCACATCATATGCCATCAGCAGAATCTCTGCCACCCTACACACTCCATACACGCACCCCCCCTCCAAATTCCTTATTTCAAGAGCACCACTTTCCTACTTCGTCATGTTAGCAACCTCAAGCTCTTACTCTCCTTTTTTACATGTTCTATTAGCTGCCAAATCTTGTCGTTCTCTCCCTTTCATCTCTATATCAATACCATACTCCCAAAGCCATTTTATTTCGGGGATCTCATGATGTCTTGCCTAGACTGATGGAAATAATCTCTAACTTGGACTCTCTTGCTCAAGTCTCTTCTACCATAAACCATCTTTGACAGCCCTTGCACTTCCCCAAACTTAAAGTGCTGTGGCTCCCTACAGAGCCTAGAATTAAACAAACACTTCTCTTTGTCATTTAAAGTCCTTGGAAACCTAAGCCTAACCAGCCTTTTCAGAAAGAAACAAGAATCTCCTTCTAGTACTCTACAATCCACTAAATTAGCTTTCTTGTCCTTCACCCTCATATAAAACCAAAACTAAAATATCCAAACATCAATAGAAAATTAGCAAATAGGAATATCCATTAAGCAGAACTGCATAAAGAGAAAAAAATTAATAATGAAAACTTTCTGCCATGTTGTAATCAAAATAATTTACTTTTGCTTTGTTTTTTTTCATTGTTTACATAAGAACACTGCTAAAAAGCTCTTATGTTTACTCATTTTTATAATATGATTTGATTGTCATTTGTCACTTGATTTTGTGTATGTAAAAAAGTCACCTATCTGGCTAGCTTTGTTGATCAAACTGTTTACAAGATCAGTCTTATCCTATTAGGTATACACAGGAATTTTTCTAAATTATGAAGCATATTCAATCACAATGCTTATGAGCCATTTATTTAATATTTAAGAAATGAATATTGCTTATAATTTAATTTTTTGTTTTGTATATTTGATCAGTATGTACATACTAATGTAACAGTATAACAGTAATGCATTTAATCTTAAAATATGCACAAAATTTTTTGTTAAGCTGCATATATAATAAAATTAAAAACTACTACTCTAAACTGATGAAATCAGAGATTGTGAATTTACCTACCATACATAAAACTATCACAATAAGATGGAGCTTAAGAGTCAAGAAATCACCTATGGCAGAAAGTATTTTATCTCCTGATTAAATTGGAACATATGGTAGATAGCCATTGGCAACAATTACTTAGAATGCAGCTCAGTTGCAAAACATTAAAGAGATGCATAAATGAAATCATATTTTACAAATATATGGGCAGAGGAGAAAAAAAAAAAGTCAGAAAGTCTGCCCTAAGATTCAACTAAACCATATCTGATCACTTATACATATAACTAGAAAGATAATTAATAAAAGTTAAAAGTAAAAGATCTACTAGAAGTTCAATGGTCTATCTTTATCAATGACAGTAAAACTACCACTTTTCAACTTTACCATGTTAAATATGTTTGAAGTAAAAATGGCATCTAAGATAAAAATTTATAATTAATCTGACCAAATACACAGTAGAAGAAGCAGGAGAAGTAAAATTTTAACTGTTTTAATTTTAAATTACCTTGTTATTGCTCCATCCACATTTCCTATTTTATTTCTCCTGCTAGCCTCTCCCAGAAAGCCATCTCTTATAATAAAGCAACAATATAAAAGTTTTACAAAACTAACTTATATGAATTTGTTTCACTTCTCTAAACAAGAAGTGTTTTCTCACATAAGAAGCAGCAGTTTGGGGCAGCAAAGTTGATGCAGTGGATAGAACTCTAGTCCTGAAGTCAAGAAAACGAGTTCTAATCTGGTTTCAGAAAATTAATACTTCCTAGCTGTCTGACCCTGGTTAAGTCACTTAACCCAATTGCCTCAAGGGGGGGGGGGGGTGGCGCCACGGGGGAAGAAGAAGAAAGAAGAAGAAAGCATAAGTTTTAAAAACATTCAGGACCAGATCTAAAGACCTCAAAAAGTGAAAAACTGCAAAAGAATGGAAGAGATCATGGATGGATAAACCTGACTCAAAAAAAGCTGACAAAAAGTCATTAGTAAATACTAAACTAGATGTCTACACCATCACCTTCATGTAAATGGTCCCTTAAAGGATATTTGATGAAAATGAGAAAACATGGAAATACTTTCTCAACTGAAAACATTTTCACAAGAATTCAGTAAAGTTAAGGCTCTTCTCAAAGCTTTTCCTATACACATTAATATCATATAAGATACCTTGATAGTATGGCCTTAGAGACAATCTATCCATAAAAATTTTCTGATCACCAATATCATATACTTATAAAAGACATTCGTTACTGTTCTGGAATATGTCCTAAATAAATTTAAATTGGGTGTGATATCCTATGGATTGTGAGATTCTCTAAAGGGCCCATTAGTTGATGGCATTATGCCAATTGCAACAAGTCCCAAAACACTGTAGGGTGCTTCAATAAAAGCTGTGGCCACTCAACAGGAGAAATTAAATAGAACAAAAAAGTCTATTACCCCAAAGCTTAGAAGAGTTGGACAGGCAATTCACTGAATGAAGTCTATCAATACCTACATCTTGGACAGGCAGCATACAGCAATGACCTGATGTAGAATTTAATATTGTCCAATATTTTCAATTATCCCAAATTCTCCACATCACATCATCCACATTTCCCCAACTACCCAATAATGTTTACTGATGAGTTGCCTCCAAAACTAGTTACATTCTTAAAAAACATTAAATTAAACAAAAAATTTAAACTGTTTTAGGCCAGGGAGTATTCACTCTACCCAACATGACAAGCTCTGAAATAGAGGGTTAAGGCCCTTTTTGTAGTCATAAGCTATAGGAAGAGACAACTGCTTTAGAACAGAGAGTAAGGTTAAACTGGCTGTGGTATCCTCTGGGATAGGGAAGGAGTTTTGGAGTTTTCTTAAATGTCTGCTGAAATATCAACTTATTTGTAGGGGTTATAAAGGCTCAGTGCCCATCCCAGCACCTTTTATTCTTCAAGTGGCCAGAGTAAGGTCAAAGTTCCTACAACCTCCCTTCCCCCTTGCCTTTTTCTTTCAAGATCAAGTCTTCTTATAATGTCCTACTGCTGAAAATAATAATCCAACCAATAACATTGCAGCCTAGAGCTATGCCCTATATGTAATTCAATAACTAAATGCAGAAAATACTAATAATCTAAAGCATTCACTTAGCACCTCTCCTTTACAAATAGCCACATTCAGGCAGACATGTTCAAACTTAACAAGGAGCTTGTGCTCAAAATCCACAAAGTGATTTCCTCTTTGCCAGTACACCACACTCACTTTCTACCCCTAAGACATAAAAAATATATTAATTCTGCCCAGTCAAAAAAACCACAATATAGATAAATCAAGAGAGATGCAGTCTGGAAACCAGAAGGAAAGATGAACACTAAATTTTCAGAAGTCACAAAGCTCTCAATAACATTAGATCAAAAAAGTAAAGTTTTTACTACGGGATTGCAAGAAAGCATAGAATTAAGAAATTACAAAATGAATCAAAACAGAAATGAAATCCATAAAAAAGGAAATTGGGAAAAAACAAAAGCCAGAACGTTTTATAACTGTTTTTGTTTTGAGTCAAAATGTTTCTCTCTTAAACCATAAATAAAACTCAATTAGCAGATTAGGGGGGAAAAAAAAACAGGATCAAGGTGGAGAATTTTTCCAAAGAAGCCAATGAGATTAACAAATTTAGAATACAAAAATACTTAAGTGTAAGATCAAAGTAGAAAACAAAAATAAAGGTGAAAAGAATATATGCTCTCTATTCAAAGTCACTGACCTCAAAAATAGGATGCACAAAGACAACTTAAGGATAATAGATCTACCTGAAAAAAACAACAAATCAAAAAACTTGAATGTTATGACAAAGGAAATGACACGAAAAAATTACCCAGAATTTCTAAATATAAAAAACAAATAATTATATGAATCCACTTCTCACCTAAAGAAAAACAAAACAAACTGTGCTTCAAAAATTGCAGGTGGCCCAAAGAGCAATTAAAGGATAATGTGTAAATAAACTAAAGTAAACTCTAGCTTATTACATATAATGACCTATGTGCAAAGAAATGGAATGGGAAAATATTTATCAAGCACCTGTTGTATCCAGTGCTAGGGAAACAAATTGAACAGCAGCCCCTACTCTGAAAGGGCTCATATTTCCAATAAGGAAGACAATATGCAAATCATAAAGATATGTATGACCAAAAAAATAAGTCATTCATATAGCAAGATCATAGAATAACAGATAAGAAGTCTCAATGACATGCTGGTATCCACAAAATAAATCAACCTGGTTAAAATATGTAAGCATCAGAAACTAATAAAAACTAACAAAGATATAAACCCGTATCAAATCCTGGACCCCAAAACAAAAACAAAACCAAAAACCACTAGTCTTGATCTAAAATATATTTGCTGCTATCCCATTCTTACCACACCCAAGCATTTTCCAAGTCACTTTCATCTCTACCCCATACACTCCTGAAAAATGAAAATTCTCAGTATTAAACTAAGTTAGCAAAACCACTACAAATTACCTTTTAAACATCAGCATCCTATGGATCCCAACATTCTCATAAGGGGAACAGTGAATAAACTATATCAAGCCTGGCAATAATCTTACCTATTCTCCCAGAAATAATCATTCTTAAACTCAAGGTAAGTTGTTGGTACAGTCATATAAATTTCAGCTCCATTTTAAAAATTGGAGGACAAAAATCAGCAGGGAATTTTTAAAGTCTTTTGCTTATATTTTAGCCTGTGTGCTATCAGCCTGGATGTAAGTATGTCCAATACAGAAGAACCTGGAAGTAAAAGTCACCCTTATAAAACCAGGACCCTTATTTTTCCAACCTTCTGGCATTTCTTAGAGCTACTTTGCTGGCCTCTCCATCCAAACAGAAAGTTTGCTGCATTTTTCTAAAAAAAAAAAAAGTGTTATATCATGTTAAATATGCTCTCAGCAACACCTTTTCTTGTTAATTAGGGACTTATGGCAGATGGGCTAATCTAGGAGTACTGATTTCCAGTCTCATCAATATTTATAAAAACTGGCTTCCTTAACCTTTATAGGGCAAAACGCCTAAAAAATAAAAAAATAAAAATAAAAATAAAACCCAAAATCTACTACAAAAGTCAGCACTTCGGTACCTGATTGTGGTAACAAGGCCAAAATCCAAGACGAAGCCCTTTATTGCACATCGTGTTCCAACGTCTTGGGCCGCCCCATCTTGCGACCTCTCCAGATTGGCTGCTCCTGCTCTCTCTACTGCAGAGAGAACTTCAATTAGAGAAATTCTGAAGCTTACGAATCTAAACTGGATACTCCCCTCATTGGAGGCAAGGACAATTTAAAAAAAAAAAAAAAATCACTGGAAATATATGTTAGAAGAGGTTTCAAATAGACCTAAGTGGCTTGTAAGCATCATATTAATGGCAGCTGAGAGTCTTATGTACTACAGTCTAGATGACCCCTAAAAAAAAGTCCCCAAGGCCAATATTGGCAGCAAGGTGTTAAATAACCTGAAAAACCAGGCCACACATATATCATAATATCAGATTCCTATGGGGGAGTTTTTCTCCTTAATAACTCGTGCAAGATATACATTATCTAAAATCATACCAATTCCTATTCCCTATGAGAAAAGGTAGGAGAGAGAGAAAAAAGGGGGAGATAATGCTGATTTTCCATTATGTTTAAAAAATAAAAAAATCAAGTTAAAAAAAAATTCAGTTTGATTAAAAGCCACTGGTTGTGAAAGGGAGAGAGGTTCCCTGCTGACTTAAGCCTAGCTGCCCAAGCAAGGCTTTGGAGTAGTTTAGATCACAAGTGTTTACAGGCAGAAGGAGCAGAGGCTATGGCGGTCTTCCTAGTGACACTTCCAAGTCACACAAATGGAGTGTATTTCTGGGATAGACTGCCAACAAGTTACTGGAAGAAATGAGACAAGGACCAGTTCAAGCCTGGCAAATAAAAAGGCCAAGACCCTTAAGTTTTAACTAGTTTAATACCTTGGAACTACCAGACCTAATCACACCTGCTACACAATAAACCAACATGTTCCTGATTTGTGAAAGGACAGATTGGATTTCTTTCAATCTGATTCTTCCACATCTAGCACTGATATATTTATATGCAGAATTTCCAGTTTAAATTTGTTAGATTAAGCTCAAACACTCACTCCCACCCCCCAGCATATAAGGAGAATATCTATTCTAATAATTAAGATTTTTCAGGAAGAGGAACAAACAAACCTGAAGTTTTAAACTATATTCAGTGACATTAAACTTTGTCAAAGTATTACTACACGCTGCTCAATGGCATTTTGAGGGTTACACTGTTGCAGTAAATAAATTGTGACTGAATAATTCATTATAACCTTTACCTTACCTGAGTATGAAAGTTTGAAATGGTTGTTGTTTCAATATCTTTCTTGCCCAGTATTTCCATTTTCACTGGAGTGTTGGGAAAATTAAAAGCAAAATAGTCCAGGAAGTCAGGCAGATAAGCAGCTGCCCCATGCACTATTGCTAATGCATAGTAAGCTGCATTTTTTTCATTTTCACTGAATGTCAGAGTAAGGAACTCTTCAGAAAATCTCTCCATCTCCATTGGAGACAAAAATGAGAGTTCATCCATGTAGGCATGAAGAACTAGAGCACCACCATTGGACTGATGCTCCTCATGAATAAAGTTACTAAATTTAGTGCCTGTTTTTAAGAAGTTGCTACGAATAGAATGCTCCTGGTGAGTCATAAATGGTGTTTGGACTCCCTGGGGTACCCGGTATTCTTGCATGCCCAAATTCAGTCGGCACAACTGCTCATCTTTTAGATACCTGAAGGATTCCTTGTTAACTCCTGTACTGTTATTCACCTGTCCTTGGGTCAGAATCTCCTTGTTAATTCGAGTCAGGCCAGCACAGACAGTCTGTACTTCTTTGTTGTACATTTTAAGACGCCTCCCACGCATATCTTCTCGATGTTTCTTTTTCTTTTTCTTCTTTATTTTCTTCATGACAAAGTCATCAGCCCTCTGGGTTTTGCCATTTTCGTCTGGTGTTTCTGGCCATAATAATTAAAAGGAAGTCAGTTATTAGGTTTTTAATGACATTAAACATACTTTTTTAAAAGAAGCATTTTCCCCTTCTAAGTAAAGGAATCCCATTATCATGCTGATTCGAGTCAGATTAAGTAAGTTGTTTTTTTCCTTTTTAAAATATATCAGTGTTAAGAAACAGACTTAATATAATAATATTCAAATGTGAAGAATAAATAAAAACATACCTTTATATTCTAGGAAAAAGGGTCCATGTGACCAACATAATGAAAATTAGTAGTTTACATATGTATTCTAGAACCCCGAGTCTTGTTTATAAAATTTAAGCAAAGGCTAAATTAAATGAGTATATTGATATCAGTCTATAGTTTACTAGAATAAAATAATTAAGACCAATCATTTATTAACAAAAGCTAGAAACAGGATCCTAGAGCTGATCAGATGTGGTCCTTACCACCCCCCCCAAAAAAAAAATCACCAAGAAATGTGTAAGTTTAATTATGTGTTTATACTTACATATACATACACAAAACCACACATACCTTACTGAGTAACAAAACACAAAAACTATCAGTTGAATGTATTCTTAAACCTAGGGTTTACTTTGAAATAACACTTAAGGAGGGAATATACATGCAATAAATTATGATCCTGATCTCAATGTAACTCTCTCTGAAAATATACAAAAAGTAGATTAGAATAATAAACTTTAAAAAAAATCCTGAAACCCATTAAGTTAAAGTATAAACCAATTATTTTGAAGACTGATAAGTTATTTCCAATTAACAATTGTCTTTCAGAGCCTGGGAATAATATTGAATACCTGTTCTCACATAATTAAAATTTAATTGAGTCTCCAGCAGTATTTAAAAAGTTAAAATATAAATAAATCCTTTTTTATTCTTTATTTTTACATGGCTTTTTATTTTTCAAAATGAACAAATCTTTAAGAACTAGAAACTACAACTTTTAGCATTTTAGGAAAAGAAATTAAGCATATTTAATTTAGGTGCAAAATTAAGCACACTTATAAGATGTGCTTCTTTCAAGCCAGAAATTAATTTAATTTCTTCCTATATACCTAAATAATTTTTGGCAGTATTCCCAAGCAACCAAGTGTTAATGTTATTCTGTATATAAATTACATAAGTTAGATTACTAATTTTAAACACAATATCAATATTTTAACGATTTAATAACAGGTATGTATACATATACACACATATGCATATACATGTTTTACTGGGATCCTATTACTTTAAGATTTCAGGCAGAGCTATTTGGTATGCAGAAGATGAATTGTGACCTAGATCTGCCACTGAAATTAACACCAAGAGACAGAGCTGCCTTGATTGTAACACATTTTCTATATTACTACCAATTGAAGGCTGGTGTTCCTAACATGTCAAAGCCTTAGTGGGATTGACTATAAAACTCATTTGTATTCCCTATTTTCTTAATTTTGTTATTCTTCTGGGGGACTGGTTTTCTGACAAAATAGCTGTATTTCTAAACCACTCAAAGGTCATACTAGGTTCTGAAGGACTTAAGTCCTTCTGAACTTTGATTTTTTTTAACTCACACTTGACAATTAGAAAATCGCACAAAAGGCATATTGTCTATATTTTTATCTATCTTCCACACAAACTTTCCAACTATTCTTAGATATATTTTTTTTTTTTTGCTAAATTATATCAATTTCAAACGCTATTACAGCAAAAAATGTAGCTATCTTTTGGATTCATGGGCAATTTAAAAACATTGGGTCATGGAAACAAAAAAAAAATCTTTTAAAATTTAGAAATACTGAAAAACAATATTTTCCTCAAAAAAGAAGACTTTTGAGATAGGTTGGTGATAAGTCAAAGACAAAAGCAAAAAGGCTTTCCTAAGGGAAAGATTAAAGGTAATACCAAAAATCTTATTTTAGAATCAATAGATCAGTCAACATTTATTAAGCTCCTACTATATGCCAAGCACTAGTAATTTGATCATTGATCCCTCTAAAGTCAATATCCTCTTTATAGTCAACCTAAAGGCATGGGTGGGCTAGCGCCCACCTTTCTCCCTCAAAAAGGTGATATGGTGGATCAATGGCTAAAGTGCTAGATCTGGAATCAGGGAGACCGGTTCAAATCCATCTTTGGACACATACTATATGAGTTTGGGCAAGGCAGTTAATTTCTGTCTGCTTCAGTTTCCTCAACAGTAAAATGGAGATAAATATAACACCTACCTATGGGAGATATAATATTGTAAATATACAAATAATAGCTATTATTAAGATATCATTGGGAAAGGGGAGAAGGAGAAGGAAAAACAGGATTGGGGGGAGAAGGGTGCAAAAGGAATCAAATGATGACTTGGTTGCTTGATTCATTAACCTAGGCTGTATTTTAAGATAGCTTTCCTTATTCAAGATATATTAAATTAAATTCTTTGGCAGACTAGAAATGAGTTCACTGACAAAAGTTAATACTTGCTACACTGACTTCATCATGCCCTGGGGCCTAATACCTTCTTCTCCCTCTTGCCACAGCTATCATTTTTAGCTTCCCTTTCCCTTTAGTTTCCCCATTAGATAGTAAGCTACTTGAGGACAGGGATAGCATTTCTATTTCTTGTATTTGTTTCCTCAGCACTTAATAGTTTCTGACATGTTGTAGGTACTTAATGTTTACTTTTTATAGACTACCGGTACAACTAAATTAATCATACATTTTGCTTGATTGGAAAGTTTTACCCCATATTTAAGTTACCTTCAACTTATAATTTTTATTTTTATACTTGAATCAAAGCTTAGAACTTAGAAGATTATGAAGTTCTCAAAATAAAAATTGTTTTCAATTTTTAAATCCATTTTATATAGATAATATCTATTCATTAAAAGACATTTTTCCTTTATGGCATTTTAAAAAATTGATTACCAATTGTTATTTTTAAAATCTCCCTCATTTTTTAATATATCCCTCTAACCCCTTCCCTATTCTGGGGCCCTTGATTATATAAAAAATGATATTAAGTAGAATGGGGGAAGACTGTTCCATAAAATCACACATACCATGTCTGACAATATATACAATATTTGAAGTATTTCACAACCACAGTCCCTTGCTTCTGCAAAGAAGTGTAGAAGGTACATCCTCTGAACTCTTCTCTGAGATCAATCTTAGAGACTTATTTTTCTGGAAGAAATTCTAGTCTAGTCCCAAAAGTTGTTTTCATGACCCAAACCTCCCCCAAAGGGGAAGAAAATGTTCTTTAGAGACCAGTTTATTATTTTCAGGTCACCAGGACAATGATTGTCAATCTTTCTGGAAATAACTATGCTTATTTACTTTATTTTACAGTTTTGTTCAAATAAAATAAATTTTAGCACCTATTTTTCAAAATTAAAGAGAATTAAAATTGAGCATGGGCTCTCCCCATTCATGAAACATATGACCTCCTTACCTTCACCTTATACAACAATCTCTCCTCTTCCTTTATGAAGCAGCTCAGACATTGCTTCCTGCATGAAGCCTTTCCAGATCTCAACTGTTACTTGCCCTCCCCTCCTATAAATATATTTAATTTGTGTATGTCTATATTTTTAAGAGTATGTGAAAATATATAAACTTTATATTTATTTATATACACATCTTTGTTGTCTCCCTATTAGAATCATATTTTCAAATGAGGACTGTCATTCTTTGTACTTGTACAATCAACATTTAGCACCATATCTGGTACACAGGAGACAAACTAATAAGTACATGTTTTTATCAAATCCACTGCCTCATGGTACCATTTAGTTCAATGACAGAAAATTCAAGAATTCTAAAGGGGGAAGAGTAGCCCTTTGGGATTTAAAGTGACTAAAGTTGAATATACTTCTCCAGTGGCAACATTAATTAATTTCTTTAACACAAGGAGAACTGAGTCCACTAATGGAGTCAACTCTAGATCCCCCAGAGTGCAGATTTTTGAGTCCCTGCAATAGGTTATATCATCCATTTTCCCTATCACACTTTGGGATGGGTAGACAAGGGGGGAAAAAGGCTGAAAAGATCACCAGTGATTCTAGTGGTTACGGGGATTGTATAATTCAATTCTCGGTATGATTCTCATACAGAGATTTGTAGCTATGACTGCATTTGTTTAAGGAGTTCCCAGATGAGGAAAATTCCCTCTAATGCAGGTCAGAATCTTACATGCAATAGTCTTCAAAAGATGACTTCCCTGGGTCATATAGTCTGAAATATACTTTAGATGCAGTATCCCCACAGCATGGTCCTGAGGCCAGTCCTCCAGGTCATAATTTTGTCATTCCCTTCAAACACACCACCATCATCACAACCACAAATGATTAAGAGATGGCTCTATGTTTAAGTCTACTAGAAATATCTGCAGATCAGAAGAATTTTCCAATATTTTATCTGGCTCTGAGATATCTACATAGTCTGGGCAAATGGTCAAAGATGGAAGAACATTGGAAAGAAAGCCTGACTCACCAAGGAATGCATAAATGTATTCTTGTCATTGATATCAGAGAGGAAAAAAAGGACTTTTTATGTTTTCTCTTTAAGAAATTCTGTAAGCAATATGAAATTCCCCAATTTATCTAACTAGCAAAATGGAAAATATCATTCTACTGCCTATCAATTGTGGAAATTGTTGGGGGTGGGGTCAAGAGTTAGGGAACTATTTCTGTGGTGAATTACTATTACTTAGTTGTCATTTTCTGAAAAGTTGGGCTGTCAAGCAATCTAATTCAACAAAAAAGTTTAAATACAAAAAAATTTCCATGTAATCTAGCTTTTCACATATTTATTTTTAACAAATTCAGTGAGTAATTACCACTTTCTCAAAAAGTTTTATCATCTCTCTATTAAATTACAAAGATCATTTTACCAAGCAGTTAAAGACAAAACTATTGAAGAGTCTAACCCCATGGTTATGGGGTTAAGATTTAGCCCTGTTGAATAGAAACTATTAAAAATTCACTTGGAGTACAGATTTTAATCACCGTCACTTGCCAGTTAACAAACTATAAATTCTCAAAGATTGGTAATCAGAGCAATGGATCCAGCAAAGAAATATTAGACTGGACTCAGAAGTGTTCTGGGTTCCAACTACTACTCTAAGAATATCAGGAAAGGGTAATGACTGAAAGTAACCTCACCACCAATTAGTCACTGGTTGCTAGGATTTGAACACTAGTAAAACAGAAAGGGATAAAAGGAGACATTTAAAAAGTACGGAGCCAGGTAGCAAATAACGCTTGGAGACAAAACAAAAGAGATAGGCCAGAAGATGAAAGAACTACTTACATGGCAAAGAATGAGAATTCTAGAAACCTGGTCTGAAAGATTCATTCGGTAAGTATTTTAAGAATCTTAAGCCTGGCACTGGGGCAGATTTTAAAAGAAGTATCTTATGACATTGAGGGCATCTCTTTATCACCTGAAACATATTCCAGAAAATAAGTGGGCACCAAATCCGTGCTCCAACAGCCAAAACTCAAAAAATCAGCAAGGCAAGGCACTCAATGCTGGCTAAGTTTTGGGGAAAAGTTTACAGAAGTGAATAAAAAGATGTGAGGTTTGATCCTAGCAGCTGCAAACTTCTGTGCCTTCTGTACTTTTAATGTCTTTCTGTACATACAGAAGAAAGAGAAACCGACTTATAAGAAAAAAAGAACAGAAAAATCCATCTTTAGCAGCCACTATATTCTCAAAAAAGCTGCAACCAGTTCATTCTACTATAATTTCGCTCACAAACAATACATAGGATGAAGAATAAGTTATTTTTCCACTGGGGGGAAAAATCCCATCAAGGAAATAATAAAAACGATTACTTTCAATTCCACGGAAGAAATGCAATGAAGTGGTTCGAAATCGTCTGTGCCAGATAATGAGGAGCACACAGAAGTGTTCTCCCACGAACAAGTGCAGCAGCATTTCCGAGGAATTATTTTAAACAACTCTAGAGCCGAAAGCCCTCCTACCAATTAATAATAGACGGAGTACACGCAAGGTCTAGAAGAGGAGGGGCAGGAGCTCCCAAAGACTCGAAGACCCTAAACTCAGGGGGAGGGTCTGGAGGGACAACTTAGCCAACTTTGGAGCGCGGTTCGGGGACGATCCCGTCTAAGTTTCCGAGAACTCCTGCCTAGGACATCCGAGAGGGTCTCGGCGGGATCTCCGCTGGTCACCTCCGTGCCTCGGGCCTTTGGGGGGCACCCCGGGGGGACAGAACAATGCGTGAGCCCGGGCCCGGAGGCCCTGACGAGGCTCAGCGCGCGAGGGTTGGAGTGGGGGGAGACGGGAGGACACCCCAACGAGCCCAGCCTGGGGGAGGGGGAGCCTCTGGCGTTCGAAAAGCTCCATCTGAGCCTCGGGCCGAGGGCGCTGGACAGCATCTCGGCCTCGGGGCCTGGCCTAGGCCGGGCGCTTCGAAGTCCCCCGGGCGGGCGGCAGGGCCTACGGCGCCGAGGACGAGAGCCCGTTCCGGGCAGGGGGAGGGGCCGCCCCAACTCACCTCTCTTGGGAGCCTTGGCCGGAGACAGCCCGCCGCTCTGGTCACCGTTCTCCCGCTTGCCCTTGTGCTTAGGGCCGGCGACGCCCGACGAACCCGGGTCGCTGCCGTGGTGATGGTGGTGCCGGTGCCTCTCGCGCTCCTTGTGGCCCTTGTGCTTGGGCCCAACTGCGCTCACCGTCAGCGGTGAGAAGGTGAAGAGCGCCGAGGCCGCCAGCGGGGCGGCCAGCGGGGGCCCCGCGGGGGCCAGAGAGGGCGGCGGCGGCGGCGGCGGCAGCAGTAGTGGCTCCGAGGGGCCCGAGATGGTGGAGGCTGCAGCGGGAGGTGGCGGCGGCCCCGGTTGTTGGCGGCTGCGACGCCGCCGGTAAGGGGGAGCGGGAGGGGGCTCCTGGCTCGGCCGCCCCCGCTTTTCTCGGGGGCCCCCGCTGCTCGCCCGGCGCTGCCGCTTAGTCCCTCGAGGCGAGGCCCCGGCGCGGGGCTTTTCCTTCCCCCCTTTGTCCGGCTCCTCGGGCGCCGCCACCGCCCGCACTACGCGCACCGCTCCGACCTGCGCAGCCATTTCACCCACACACACATTTAAATGGCCCGACCGCCCCCCCGTCCTCTCATCGCGCAGGCGTCGTTCGCGCGGGGCCTGCTGGACTTTGAAGTTCCTCCCGCACCCGCCTCCTCCCAGCTTTCCTTCGACACAGACAGTGCTAGACGGAAGCGGCAGTTCCCATTCTATCTCTGTAGGGTGCCCGAGACAAGTTTCCATTGTAAAGCCTTCGGGACTGCGCGTTGCCCCCTGGGAATGGTAGTTTTGCTGGGTAGTCTTCCCGCCGCCCCTCCCCCCCGCCCCCTGAACCGCGCAGCGTATGGAGGACGAAAGGGAAGCGTGCGCCGAGTCACGCATCGTCCCCGCTCACGTTTCACATCCGCTGGATGTCGAAGGGTAGCGACCAACGGTTGTAACGGCCTCCCGCCGTCCCGCGTACCCGCTCCCTACTCGCCAACTCCTACCCACGCTTTTCGGCCGCACCGTTCCCCTTAGTTGAATTTTACAAAAGTTCCTGGGAGGGAGAAAGATTGGGGAGGAAGCCGAAGAGAAATTGGCGCCAAAGTACCTTCCCAGGGGCGCCCCTCCCCCTCCCGCTTTACATCGAGCGGTGGGCGCCGGCCTAGGACCCGCAGAGAGGCGGCCTCGGCACCGTCGCGCCGGCGGCTCCGCTTCGAACCCAAGTGGCAGCCAGGTAACCCAAGGACTTCCGGAGGGCCGTAGACGTGGTGATGGGCACTCGTCCGGCCATTTAACAGACCCCTGAGCAGCTGAGCGAGATGGCATGCGCGGGGTCTTATTTGGGGCGTTCTGTTACAATAGGGTACAATCTCTTAATTTCTAAGTCCCCCCCAAAAAATAAACCCTTTCTATTTTATCTTGAAAAGTTGCATACCCTCTACCTCCCACTCCCCCCCAAAATTCGGGGCCTGGTCAGCCAGCATCTCACGCCTTGATGCGAATGGGATAGGGTCTCCCAGGAACCGTAAGTGTTCTCGTAACCACCGAAGTGTCATAAGTTGGGAACATTTCGTCCGTTAAAAATCAGAGTAATGGAGGCATCTATTAAACACCAGGCACTCTGCCAAGCTCTGAGAATCCCAAAAGATAGTTCCTGCCTTCAAGAGGCTTACAATCTAAGGAAAGAATCGGCTGGTCAGGGCGTAAAATTCGCTAGACTTTGGGAATACCACTGTCCAGAAGGAGGGGGAAGGGCGAGCCGGAGAGGCCCTTGGCAGAGGAGGGGGCAGGCGCCGAGGCCCGAAGGAGGGGGGCGGGGGGGGGGGTTGAATATGGTCCCGGACAGAAGGAGCTGCTGTAGTCAAAGGGAAGGAGAGTTGTTGACGTGAGGAGACCAGTGTGCTGCCGTGCGCAGCCGAGGGGAGAAAGGACTAAGTTAGAAAGATACTTAATTCTGGGCAGGAGTGCACTGATGGGGCTCGGCTCCGAGAGAGGGGGTGGCGGTGGCGGGGGAGGGTGCCGAGAGAAGCGGCGGTGGCAGAGGCTTGATGAGAGCGGACGGGGCAGTAAGACTCGGACCCAGAATGCAGCCTCGAGATGGGAGGATACTGGCGCTCCCGACGGTGTTTGGGGAGTATCTGGTTCCTCCAGTTTGAATTGTCCTGTGAGTTGGAAGTTGGGCGGAGTTAGTGGATGAGGCGGAGGATGATCTTCGTGGGATATTTACTGAGATCCCGCAGGGTGAGAAGGGGATGAGGATGAGGCCGAGGCCGTAGGGTGACAGAATGCATTAGGAAGGTAGCTCCAATCGGGCCTCAGACGCTTTCCAGATGTGTGACTGGGCAGCTGACTTAGGCTTGCCTCACTTTGCCCAACTATAAAATGGGGGTAGTAACAGCAGCTACTTCCAGGGGTGTTGTGAAGATGACTTGAGAAATGCCTAAGTCGGTGCCTGGCACACAATATACTTTAATGCTCCGGTGCAAGATCTGGAGGTAAATGCAGCCCTCAACACTGAGGTGAGAGGAGAGGGAGTAGATGTCATAAAAACTTAGAGAGGGAATAGGATCCAGTATGAAGGTGAAACGAACCTTTCAGGAGTCTATAAAGTTACAACTTTTCATACATAAGATGACTTAAATTCTAATAGGGCAAGTATTAAGCTCTTTTTGGAGGGGATACTCAAGACTTTTTAAGAGTATAAAGGGATTCTGTGACTAAAAAGGTTGAGGCACTTAAAAGACAGCAGAGAAATCAAAGATTTGGACTGAGGAAATGCCGTAGATTTGGCAGATGGTAACTGGAGGAATCATTTGGGTTCAATGATGAGGTCAGAAACAAGATTCCAGAGAGTTGACAATTAAATGAGAAGAGACTTGAGAGGCAGTAAGTGTAGCGGGCATTCTCAAGAACTTTAGCTGAGGACAGAAAAGATATTCAGGCGATAGCAGATATGATAGGATTGAGTAAGGTTTTTGAACAATAGGAGCGACAAAAGCATATTTATAAGCAGAGTAGTTAGTAAATAGTGAATATTAAAGAAGAGTGGCTTTTATTGTGGGGTCAGTCACATGGAGAAATGTATTAAAATGAATAGAGCACTTACTGGGTCAGGAAGATCCAAGTTCAATCTTTGCTTTTGGCATGGCAAGGCATTTTATCTCTCCCTCAGTGAAGTCAGTAAAATTTTATCTAGCGAAAGAAATTTCCTATGCCAAGAAACCAGAAATCCTGAATTTCAAATGATCTCTACCCATAACCCTCTTGTACTTCACATCATTGATAAAACCTTTACTCCAAAGAACTTTAAACATTTCTTAAAATTGTGCACAAAATGTGCATTAGACATTTGAATTCAGAAACCATTTATTCATCTTCTGTGCAGGGAATATTCACATCAATGAGCTTGCAAATTCATTTGAGTATTAAATGTACAGAGTGTTTGTAAATGTTTAGTTAAACTCCATGAAAAACTAGTGACATGTTCACTTCGGGAAACAGTGCATAACACTTTATAAAACTCTTCTTACAACAGTTTTGTGAAAGCTACACAAGTGAGGTAGGGGAAGGTTGGAGAGGCTTTCAGTGGGGATCTGAAATTTCAGTGATTTAGAAAGTTTTAGGTGAATGCAAATTCTGCAATTGAATCTTAGAAAATTGTCTCAGACACACTGAGAGGTGAAGTGTCTGTCTTTGTATGTTTCAAGAGATCATAATTGAATCTAGATTTTCCAGACTAGGTGGTGATCCTTTCTTCTCTTCCCTAAGCTGGCTTTTTTTCATGCACATGTTATCCTCATTGAGGATAAGGAAACTGAAGTAAACGGAGGTTATGATTTGTCCATGTTTATGCAACTCATGTCTGGACTTAAATCCAGATCTCACCTAATAAGTCCACTTATTCCATACTGCCTCAGCACATAAGCTAATTTTTTCTCAATAAAATAATTTGAACACATAATAAAAATGCTTAGTAAATCTTTCCATTTTTCACTGACAGCACTCTAATCCACAGACTCCTTTATCTATTACCTGGATGTTATAGCTTTCTTACTGCTAACTTTGTCTCCATTCTTCATCCATTGCCAGCTTAATCTTGCTTAAGTGTAGTTCTGAATCAACAAATTCAACTTCAGTAAACAATTACTAAAGACTTATAATGTGCTGTGCTAGGCTGAAGAAGATACAAAACAAGATAATCTCTGCCCTCAAGGAGGTTACATTCTAGTAATAAAAAATAACTCATACAAAATGTATAAAAACAACCTTATAACTGAGGTGCTTGGAGCCTTTCTACAAAGAAAAATTAATTCCTTACTGGAGATGGTATTGGAGCATGAAGAATGGGGAGAATAAGAATAAAAGAAATTCATTTCTTGTAGTAAGTAGCATGTAATTGGAATGTAGGGTTGAAGTAGGAAGAGAGATGTGTATAACAAAGGATTAATGCATTTTGCTTGGAGCAACAATTACATATGATGAAACTTTAAAAGTTATAGAGAATGTCTTAACTTTGCTGTCAATGAACAAAAGGGAAGACTTACTAAATTAAGGTAATAAAGTAGCCCATTTTAAACATTGTGTCCACTAAGTTAGTTGTGAGAAACAGAATACACAAAGATAAAAGTTTCTAAATAGTCTAATTGAGGCAGAATAAGATCTACACAGAAAAGCATAATTCAAGGTTAGAGTTCTAGACAAAGTACCGTAAAAAATGGAAAAAGAATGATTGGAGAAGGAATTAGGGAAAGATTCTCCAGAATGAATAGGGTTATTTCACTGATTTAAAAGAATCAACAGTACCCCAAGCAGGATTAATAAAAATGTTAAATTGAAGGACACCTTCTGATTATAGATATGTCAAAAATAATTTTAACTACTAGATAAATAAGAATTTGGTTTCACAGTCATTTCAGGATCTCTACATTTACTTCACGTTTTATGTGATTTAGTATTTATAAGGATTATTTCCTCTATAGGAGAGAGGTTTTTGGAAATGAGCAGAACCAGGAAAACAATATATACAGCAACAGCAAGATTATACAATGATCAATTCTGATGGATGTGGCTCTCCAACAATGAGGTGATTCAGCCCAATTCCGATAGACTTGTGATGGAGAGAGAGAGCCGTCTGCACCCAAGAGAGAACTGTGGGGTCTGAATGTGGAACCACAACATAATATTTTCATCTCTCTTGTTGTTTACTTGCTTTTTTTTTCCTTTTTGATCTAATTTTTCTTGTGCAGCATAGCATGATAGTTGTAGAAATAGGTATAAAAGATTTGAGCATGTTTAACCTATATTGGATTCCCTGTTGTCTAGGAAAGGGAGGTGATGGGAAGGGACGGAGAAAAATTTAGAACACAAGGTTTTGCAAGAGTGAATGAAAACTATCTTTGTATGTATTTTGAAAATAAAAAGTTATTAAAAATTAATAAAAAAATTTTTCTTTAAAATTTAACATTTAAATTTAAATGAGACTAGAAGGGGGAAAAATTGCTATGTACATAGCAGACCATAGCAGAGAGATCCTTATATATAAAATACCACATATTGTTTTAAAAGCCACCTAGCTTTTCTTTGCTTCCCTATTGATTTTCCCATTTTGGGGGCCTTATTGTTAGATGAGTACAAAAAAGAAATTATTAGGTGTAACATGCCCTCCTGGCAGTTACAATTACTAGTCTGCCCTAGGCCCAACAGAGTACCTTTGACCACTGACCTTTGCAGTGTCAACTCTACCCGGCTGGCCTCCTCTGAGGCCTTCAAAGGTCTCTGGCCACGATCTCTTGAATCTATAGTTTAATAACCGGTAGTGCACTCAAGAACAGCCACATGTAATCTTAAAAGCCTTTATTATACCTACTCACATAATGCCTTGACTTAATGTCCTGACTTGTTAAGTCCCTAGTGAACACCTGGTCTGAAGACCCACATGTTCTCTACCAAACTCCTTACCTCTCGGCTATCCATCGGGTTGGCTTGGCAACCCCAGGCTAGGGAGCCAGGTTAAAGAGAGCGACTGCTGTCTGCAGTAGGCTTATAAAGGGCCTGTGAGGTCACACACACAGCCAACCAGCGAGAGAGCTGTCACCCATTACGAAGCTATCTCAATATGGATAGGATCCCACCCACAGGGCAGTCCTATATCCACAAAGAATACTTCTGGGATACTCAAATCTCCTGTTGCACTGTGCCTGGCCATTTAAAGGGCCCTTACAATTAGGTTAATTCTTAATGTAAACTATAACAAGTTTCTAATAATGATACCAGTTTATATTTGAATAGTACTTCATATTTTCAAAGGACTCTTATATGGATTTTTAAATTTTCTACAATAGCTTGTTTGGTAGATGTACAAGACTAATATTATTTTTATCTTGTAGACCAAAAAAAAAAAAACAAAAAAACCAAAAACAAAAAACCATGCCAAGACAAGTTGAGTCACTTCCCTAAAGTCACATAGAACCAGGTCTATATAGAAGTAATATCTAGCATCCAACTTTTGCAAACCTTATTACCACATTATATACAAGAATAGCTTCATTTCAGAAGTGAAAAGAAAATTCATTCTCAAGTTTCTAAATACAACTCTTAAACTAGTTACTTCCAACTAGATGTAAATAAGATGAACATCCCAAAATAATGTATATATTTGTGCATCTTTTGTTTCAAAACTATTTGTGTCATTACCCTATCACTTCATTTATGACATAGTGATTATAGAGCATGTTTTTGTCATCTAGCAGCATTCTGATATTTTTGTTTAGCCACAATGCTCTCTTAAATTGCAAATTCCAATTTGTGTTCTTCTGAATGCAAATTGGAAGTTAGATTAAATATTCCATGTAGGCGGCGGATTTCTTGGTCCTTTTGGTTTTGAAAAACGATTTGCAAAACCTAGAAGAAAAAAAATTGATAAATATTAATATATGCATATGGCCCTGGCTGCTTAAAAAAAAAAAAAAAAAAAAAAAAAGCTCATGTGATCTTAGGCTATATTAATAGAAGTTATAATAGCAAGTAATAGACATACTCCCATTGTCTTGGATAGATCGTCCCTGTAAGACTGTACTCAGTTGAGAAAATGAGCCAATCATTTTGGAGAGCAATTTGGAACTATGTCCAAAGGGAGACATAACTGTGCATACTCTTTGATCTAGCAATAACACTACTAGATCTGTATCCCAAGGAAATTGTAAAGGAGGGAAAGGGACCTATATGTGTGAACATGTTTGTAGCAACTCTTTTTTTGTGGTAGCAAAGAATTAGAAAAGGAGTAGATGCCCATCAATTGGGAAATGTTTGAATAAGTTATATGAAAATCATGGAATATTATTCTATTTTTTTTTTTAAAGATGAACAGGCTAACTTTAGCAAGGAAAGATTTACATGAACTGATGTTAACAAAATAAGCAGAACCAGGAATATATTGTGCACAGTAACAACAAGATTGTGAATGACAAAGCTATGAAAGACTTGATTTTTCTCAGTGGTTCAGTGATCCAAAGCAATCCCAAAAATTTTGGACAGAAAATGTCATTTGCAGCCAGAAAGAGAACTATGGAGACTAAATGTAAATCAACACATGCTTTGTTCCCTTTTTTTTCCTTGTTTGTTTTTCCCCTCTGGTTCTGATTTTTCTCTTTCAACATGATTCATAAAGAAATGTGGTTTTTTTTTTTTTTTAAATGAATGTGTGTGTATAACCAGAAAAAAAAATTAAATTAAAAAAAAAAAAAAAAAGCTGTACTCAGTTCTGAGCATTGCATTCTATCAAAGACTATGGCAAGTTGAATGGGACCAAGAAGGATAGTTAAAAGGAAACATCCTCAGTCATCAGTTAGCAAGCATTTAAGTACTTTGTGTCAGATTGATACTGGAGATGCAAAGAAAAGTCTTACAGATAGAGAGCTAGAAGGGACAGTTGAATCATCCAGACCAGAGGTTTGTCATAACCAAAGGGGAACCAGCAATCCCCTCTAGTGCAGCATGAACCAGGGTAAAATGTTATTTTATAATAAATTAAAATATAATACAATGTAAATGGATGGCTTTCTATGTCAATATGCTCCCTGTAAGATTCCTTAAGTGACCTCTATTGATATTTGTCCACCATGCACTTAACTTTCTTAGTGCTATTTCTTAATCCATAACTTGATTTCACTAGATTGCCCCAACAAAAACTATAGTTGTATAAAGCTAAATAAAACTTGAATCGTTACTATTCTACATCATGTTGAAGAGGAAATTGAGTTATTCTGTGTGACTCTAGAAGACAAAACTTAAATTATGTCTAAAAATTATAGGAAGGGGGCTTTTGGCTTCATGTTAGTAAAAATCCTGAGAGAAATGGTAATTAATAACCGATGGTTTGGGGAGGTTCAGATTTCACCCTTTTTCTTCATTTCAAGACCTGTCTGAAGATTGAGCTAATCTTTTTCTCTACTTAGGCCACACATAGGTGGGCAGTCCTTGTGTTCCACTCAGATTTGAATAGGGGATAAGTCCTTTTTAAAAAAAGTTTGAGACATAATTTGGGTTAATTTAATCATTTTATTATAATGCCAGCATTTTAATGAAAGGATGGCCGTTTGGATGTATCTCTCTCAGACCAGACTCAAACTTTTTTAAATGTTACAATCTCTTAAAACTTCTTGAAAATGAAACAAGCTTACTAATAAGGTACTAAGTTCTTATTTACTGAAAATGTTTAAGCTTCTCCTGCATCTGATGATTCTAATAGGTTCTATAATCATATGTAATATATAATATATATTTTTAAATAAAGCTTTTTTTAATTCATTAGCTGATATTTTGATAAGTGCAGCAGAATTGATATTAAGACTGACTTTAAGTGAAATCATAATTACATCCTAATAATTTCTTACATTAGGAAACCATTTAAAGATTTTAGTAATTCTTGTATAGAGATTTTTGGTTATGCATGGGCAGGATATTGAAGTACCACAAAGCCAAGTATATTCCTCAATCCTTACTCTCCTTAAATATTAAGAAATTTTCCATTTCAGATAAAGCTCAAATTGGATATTCCATAGAAATTTATTTTTTAATGCCACATTAAATGTAACTTTTTCACAGTTTCAGTTTATATAGATTTTAAGAGTTCTTTGGGATAGGTGGAGTATGTTAGGTCCAAGAAGGGAATACTCTGAAAGCTGGGAGATGAATGTGAATTCCCTCAGAATTATTAACTGTGTGATTATAGATAGATTTTTTTTTTGTTTGTTTCTAGTCTGGATCTGTGTGTTCATCCATGTGGGGAATTCTGTGTAATGCCTTTCAGTGCTGCAGATAGTGACTAATACATAATTAGCAGTCAGGTCAGTTGCCTGGAACAACTGAGAAGTTAAACTGTTTTGTTTATAGGTAACCAGTATATGTCACAAGTGGCACTTGAATTCAGGTATTCCTGACTCCAAGGTCATTAGTCTTTTTAGTATCCCCTCCTTGCCCCACATTTTCCCCCCATGTAAAGAATGAAGGAAAATGAAAACACAATAAGTTTTCCTAAGTTGTGCTAGATTTGAAAGGGAGGGGAGAGGGTGGTCTGTCTGTGTCTGTATTTGTGCTAAATCAAGCCCTGAGCATTAAAAAAACATTCTTTGTCCTAGAGGACCTTACAATCTATGAGGGAGAGAAGCAAGTATGTACTGGATAAACAGGAAATAATAGAGGGAAAGCCCTAGGGGGGTTAGCCAGATTTCTGGTAGAAGAAGAGGTTTTAGGAAACAAGTGAAGCTTTGGGAAGATGGTAAGCAGAGATGATCATTCCAGGCCTAGGTGGACAGTCCGGAGTGGGAAAATGTAATGACTTATTCATGGAGAAGCCAGAAGATCATGATGGCAAGAGAGTAAGCCGGGAGAACACTGGCAAAGCAGCCCAAAGCTGGGTTATGAAGGACTCTAAAGACCAAACAGGATTGGATGTTGGAGGCTGGAGGCAAGCACAAGCCAAGGGAGTAAAAGGGATGTGGGCTTGCATCTGTAGGCCAAAAAGGGTATAAAAGAACACTGAATGCCTTTAAGAAAGGAGGGAACTGGGGAAGAATGCTGGGTCCAACAGTTCTCTGCAGGGATCAGCAGGGGGCAACCTTGGTCTTAAGACCCAAGACCCTGGTCCTAGACCAGGCAGCCTAAGAATTGAAGGAAGGAGAGCAAGCAGTTCATACCCCTGAGATGCTAGAAAATGGAATATGTAATCCAGCTTGTTATAAATTAGAGATTATTTATAAATGGATCCAGCCATATTGTAAGTTACTTTTGTTGGCACACTGGGGTTTTACTGCTTTGAAGCAGATGTTTTCATTAAATAGTAGAACTTGAGTGTTAGAAGAAACCTAAAAGAAAGTTCATTTCTATACTTCAGCCCCTTCATTTAATAATGGAAAAGTAGGTGGGGATCATATTGCAAAGGGCTTTAAATGAAAGGTTGAGAATTTGTACTTTACCCTTAGACAATAGGGAGTAATTGAAAATTTTTTGTGTCAAATCTATATTTTAGGAATATTAGTTTGGTTGCTCTTTAGAGGATGGTTTGGAGAAAATGGGGAAGAAATTAGGAAAGTACTACATTGTTCAGGTAAAAGAGGAGGAACTGAACTAAATTGAATGGAACATACCTTGCACACTAAGGTAGTTTATTTTGGCCCAAAAAAAGTCATTAATTGCTGATGGCTCTTGAATTCATTCACTAGCCTGGACCTTAGTGACAGCCTATCTCTCTCTAGGTCCTTAACACAAAATCTTTCTGGATTGGCTAATTAATGCTCTCCTAGCAGAGTTTAAGAAAGCTGGATTAGCACCACATTACAATGAAGTTATCTGAGTAGAACTTTGAAATGATTGCCTAATTATTTTTCCACTTATTTAAAAGGTGAGTTGCAGACAAATTGAAAGATTCAAATAAATATAAGGTACAAAATAAATATTTAGTTTTAAGAAAGTTGCTATCTCAAAAAAAAATCAAGCTATCAGAACAAACAGGAGTCAGTCACCCTTTTATATAGGCTTGTATGGTACTTTTATCCAAAACTAAGCACTTTTGGATCATATTAAGCTTTTGGGGTAATAATATCCCTTAGTAATAATAATCTACATTAATTATCATAATTATTACAACTAAATGACAATTTACAGTGGTGCTATTAAGTATCATGGATATAACAAATAATAGGATGTTTAAAATAATGTCAGATGATCACTATACAATTATAGATCTAGAATATTTATAATTGGATGAATAATTACATTAGTATGTTTTTAAGATAGTAAAGCTACTTTATCTTCTATCTTGTACAAGGTCAGGTCAGATAACTTTTTATCATACTTGGGAATTCATTATAACTTTGTTTTAGCCATGAACCAGACTTACTCATTATAAAATCTATATTCTCCATCACGTTTGTATATTTGTCTATCATATACTATTTGGTATCTACTGTATGTTTATGACTAGATGTACATATACATATATGTATATATTTGTATATTATATATTTCCATATATATGACTAAAATACATGACTAATGGGAAGAAAACAATTTTGTTGGCCTAATTTTAGTTTCCCAAATGAGTCCATAAAACTCCTAAATTATGTCGCTTTTAAGATAAATTCAAAGTATAAAGCCCTATACTTAATATAGGCCAAAACTATTAAAAAAAAAACAACTCCAAAATAACACATACCAAGGTTCAAAAAGGAGCTAAAGTGATTTGATTGTCTAGATTCGGTTGGCTTGACTGATTGCGATGAGATACCTGGAAATATAAGAGGGAAAGATGTAAAAACAAACTTGCATAGTTGTTCCTCAGACTGCAGAAAAAGACTTTCTATCTATAAATCAGCTATTATAACACAATTTTCCACTTAGTTAAGTAAATACCCATAATCTTTATTTATAGAACTATAAATAAAAATGATTATCATTACATGCCCAAGAAGATACATATCATCATATTATGCATAATAAAATGCTTGTATATTAAGATTAAAAATACAAAATCTTCTAATTCAGCTCTAAAAATAAATAAAAATAAGAATTCAGCTTCAGAATTCTATGTCATAAACAGCACTTACTTTGTTCCCAATTATATACTCATTATTTCTATGTTTTCTCTTACATTCACCTCTATTCACCAAAGTGATTTTACTAAAGTGTAAGTCAAACCACACTTCCTCTCCCCCAAAGTCAGTAAACTATAATGATTCCCTGTTACCTTTAGGACAAAATATAAATGCTTCAGTTTGGTATTTAAAGCTTTTAAAATGTATTTTTCCTATCTTATGTTTTATGTCTCCCCAACCTCTCCCTTCCAACCTCCATCAGCTCTCTGCTATTGCCATACTGGCTTACTTCCTGTTTTCACATACAGGATGACATTCCAACTCCATTACCTATACCTTTTCCCTCACTCTGCCCTGGACTGCATTTCTTCCAAATCTCTGCTTCTTTGGAATCCCTAGCTTCTTTTAAAATTTAGTTCAAACTTTATTTCATGCAAGAGGCCTTTTCTTTCCCCCTCCTGGGAAGCCCTTCCCTAGGTCTGCCTTCCACTACTCTCCATGTACAGTGTTTTAACAACTATATATAGGTATAAATACACACATTCATACACACACATACACACATGTATGTTACGTATCTATCAAGTTGTCCCCACCACTAAAATGTCTTAACATTTGAAGGCAGAGACTATTTTTTGCTTTTTCTATTTCCAGTACCTGGCAAAAAATCTTCCTGATGGATTGATTATTTGCCAGTGTGTCTTTCCTACCATCTGAAGTCCTCTTCTAAGCCTATGATTCCCAGAAAGTCTTTCTGGCTAAATAAGATTCTACCCCTCCTCCAATTTTAGTTATTTATGTGCAGCTTACACTTCTTGCTGCTCCGTATTCACATATGCTCATCCAACACTGTCTAAAAACATCTTTTCTGATGCTTTACCCTCCTCGTATAATTTTTATGGCAATTTGCAAAAATAGCCTAATATAAACATAGTATTTTGTCTTATTGCTACTCACCAGGCACTATCTAGAAATGAAAATAACAGGCTTATATAGATTTTCTAAACAATAAAGGGTCTAAACATAAATTTTCAACCTTACTCTTTGTGTGCATGTGGAGGATAGCAAAAAGAACTGCCTGTTAGCTTGTACACCTCAATAGCAGCAGGACCAAATGTATAGTGATAATGACCTACTTATGTCATCATATGTGTACAAATATGTATTTTTTTAACTTGTATAATTGTAGTGATGATTTGGGGACCCTTTCTTCCAGGTTTATTTGAAGGATGAGTCATCACAAAGAACCTGAGAAAATGGCCAGAGCCAGAAACTCATTCCCTGTTCATCAGACAGCTCTGCTATAATCCGAGTAGCTGGAGGCAGCTTCCTAACCAGAAAGAGGGTCTTATTGAGGCCCAAAGGGTTTCAGAGTTTGCCTTGAAAGATTTTAAAGTTTATTGTAGTTGGTGCTAAAAGGGCTGTAGTGTAGTGTAGTCCTAGACTTTATAAACATCAGCATAAAACAATTTAATTAGGCATTGAAGTAGGAGTAAAATGCCATAAAAGAAAGCTTTTAAAATGTATTATTTTGTCTTAAATAATACAAAACACAATTCGATCTTAGTTCAGCAAGTAAGTGTAGGAAAGCTTTGTGATGAAAACACAAGAATGGGAAAGAACTGATGCCTGTGGTGTCCCAAAGTATCCTCCTTGGGGATCAGCTGGGATGCTTGTTCTCCACACAGTAAAATTAGGAATGATTGTTCCTAGGACTTGTTAATCTTATGTGTCCTGGATACTGTTGGTTACTCAGCTCTGAAATATGCACCTACAACTCTTTGCAAGGATTTATTAATAATAAAATCTGAAAATTAGGTCATTAAAAATGAATCCTTGATAGTTCTGAGGTAAAACTTACTTTTTTATCCTGTGTACTATGTAGTCAAATAGTAGTACCTCCTTAAAAGGGAAGAGTAAACTTATAATATAATTAACATAAGATTATCTTTAATCTTGGAAATTCTGTAACTTGTCTGTCATGGATCACACAAGTTTTTGATTAGTGATGGAATACTAAGTTTTATTACTTTAGGGGCAGCTAGGTGGCGCAGTGGATAGAGCACCAGCCTTGAATTCAGGAGGACCTGAGTTCAAATCTGGTCTCAGACACTTAACACTTCCTAGCTGTGTGACCTTGGGCAAGTCACTTAACCCCAGCCTCAATTTAAAAAAAAAAGTAAGTTTTATTACTTTGTTATGTTTTCTGTATACATCTTAAAAAACAAACTGTACCTAGCAAAAGTTTAATTTGTCATAAAAACCTTTTTTGTTCTTTATGTTTAAATGTTTTTAATGACTCAGTTTATAATTTAAAACACATTTGAGCACTGTATTAAGTTTGTGTTTATCTCTAGCCTAAATAGGACAGTTGTGGGAGAAGAAAAGAAAGTAGCTTAATTTTATATTACAATTCCAGTTCAACAAAAATATTCATGGATGGTAATCATACAATGAATCTCAAGAGTTGGAAAAGTACATCAAAGGGCCAGTTAATCCAGTCTGTACCTGAATAAGGGCACTTTCAACAGAATGTCCAATAATGGATCACCCAGTTTTTATTTTAAAACCTCCATTTAGTAAGGGGGAAATCTATTAACTCCTATAATAGTCTTATAACCTTTGGGTAACTTTTTTTTAGATTTAAGAATGTTTATGTTTTCTATTGTGGTTCAATGTACCTCTATACAACTTCTCATTTCCCCCATGGGAGAAATGAAAATAGAAAAACTCTAATCCTACTTTTCCATTTGACAACTTACTTAAATACTCAAATATTAATATCAAATATTAAATACTCAAATTATTTGAATACTTAAATAATCAAATACTTAAAAATAATTAGGCAATGTTCTTTCTCCCTTTACCCAAATCTCTCAAGCTTAACATTCCCCATTCTTTCAACCAAACCTTATCTGAACTGATCTTTAGGCTCTTTACCATCCTGATTACCTGTCCTCTGGAAACTTTCCAACTTTCCAAAAATCCAGTGCTTTCTAAAATGTACCTAGAATACTTTAGAAGTGGCTTGTTATTATAGCAAGACTCATGTCTTTTGTCTTGGACTCAGCCTTTTTTAGTACAGTCTGATATCACATTACTTTTTTAATTATTTCATGCTGTTCACTTACTGAGAACTTGCAGGCCACTAAAACCTCCAAATCTTTTTCAGATAATCAATTATTGAGTTTCATCTCATATTTTGCCTGTGAAGATTTTTTAAAATTCAGATGTGATTTATCCATATTAAATTTCATTTTAATTAATTTAGCCTCATTTTGGATCCTGTCATCTAACATTTCAGCTATTCTTTTAAATTTTGTGTCATCTGACTATTTAATAGAGTACCCAGCCTAGAAGACTCATCTTCCTGACTTAAAATCCTGTCTCAGACACTGTGTTACCCTGGGCAAGCCACTTAAACTTGTGGTCTCAATTTCTTCATTGGTCTAATGAGTCAGAGAAGGAAATGGCAAACCAGGGAAATCCTGAATCGACAACTGATCATTTCAATGATGTTTTCTTTTAGTTTTCCTGGCAAAAATTCCTTTTGAAAATGTGCAACCTAGTTTTGTCTGAACTAACAAGTAAAAGAACACTTTTCTGAACTTTCATTAAGTGCAGGGACCAGCATAGATCTAGGGGCTGGTTACTGTGGTTGATAAGCTTAAGGGATAGAAAAGAATTCTCTCTGTCCTTCTGTAGATATTAATATTGTCTTGAACTAAAGTTCCAAGGCATTGTCATGTTGTATATTTTAACCAAAGAGAAATTAGTATATATAAAGCCAAGGAAATTTGGGGTTCTAAAATGTTTTAATTTATTAAAGAACATATAATCATGTTTTGTCAACTTTGGCCAGGTAATTGTAGTTGTGATTCAGAACTGTATATAGGGTATATGTTTGTAGAGAGAATTTACCACATGCAGGAGCCTGTAGGTTTTATTTTCATCGAATTTTGACACAATGGTAAACAACAGGCCCTTACTGCTAATAATACTTATGAAATTTGAAAACTTGTCAGTGCTTTGCCTATTTTATAAAAACAACACATGTGGTTCACAATATGCTTTGCTATAACTGTTTTCAAAAAGAACACATCTGAGGTTAGGTTACTGGGAGTTTTAAATAACACTATTATGTTAGAGCAACTTAGGATGGGTATGGTGCCAAACATTACAAGGAATTACTCCTCTCTATTAAACAGAATATTTCTCTACATTTTCATCTAAGACCCACTATCAGCAGTCCAAATCACAGAGCTTGGGATCATATCCCCAATTTATTGGAACCTTAAGATTTAGCTCAGCCTGGGAACAAAAATGCTAAATAATAATAACTTTTAAAAAACTTACTTTTTTTCACATTTCGTAGAATTTTTAAACTCTAAAAAACAAGGAGAGAAGAATGTTAATTTTTTTCACCACGAAACTCAAAAAAATTTCTGAAGCACATAAGGAAATATGGAATAGGCATTTTTGTAGAACAAGAGTAGAAGAAGCAATGTGGCACATGTGCTAACAATTTTCTAAAAAGGGAGGGAAAAAAAAAAAGGAAAGGTAACTTCACATGGATTTAGGTTAATTCATTTGCTTATGCTTTGTCACATGCTAAAATTTTTATATAAAATTATATTTTGTATTTTATCTTTGGAGACAGTTTTTTTTAAATAATTAAAAACAACCAGAATGTTTTTAAGTTTCATTAAATGAGAAATCAGCTATCACCTAAACAGCTACTTAAAAATAGCCATGAAAATTGTGTCATAGCACAAATCAATTTTTTTATCTTGACATTTTAAAATTCATCGAGAATTTTGCATGCTGCTTCACATTGACTTTTTTCCAGACATATCTAAGATATGTCCTACTATTTAGAAATAATACAATTTGAGCTATAAAGCTATAGATTAATTTCTTCTTCTATCTGAGGTGGGGCAACTGATAAAAATTGAAGAAGATAACTTGTCCCTTTATAAAGTCTTTTATTTTATAAATAATTATAAAGTATTTGAGGATACATTTACACATTTTCTTAAGTGAGATGCACAAGATGTTATATATATATATGTATATATGTATATATATATATATAAATCATAAGATCATCCTTTTAGAATTGGAACAGACTTTCATCAGATCTTTCAGCCCAATACACCTCATTTTTTGGATACAGAATCGGGATAATTAAGCGCTTAATCCAAAATTACATTAAGTAGTGGAGTCAAGATTTGAATGCAAGCTCTTGAACTTTCAAAATCTTAGCTGCCTTTAATTCAGCCTGCTTCTCATCCCCAGCATGCTCTTTATTCCTTCATTTGCTCAGGCATTTTATTTCACCCACTATATTATCCTGTTCTGATTTTTTTTCCCAAAGTTTACTCCATAACATCTCTAGAAGCCTTTCCAGCCTAACCCAACTCTTAATGTCATCTACATGCCCTAACAACTCTGTGTTCAATCTCTCTTAATTCCACTTGTTGGTAATATTTTTTTCAAATTTTATGCTTATGTGATAAATTCTTTCAGGGCAGAAACATAGCTCTTTTTGTTAGTCTAGTAATTCCTCAATTGCTTCCTACATAATATATGTTTTTAAAATGCCTAAGGAAAGGTTTTTGGATTCATGCTTCGATTTTCCTTTGCCAATTTTGATGAATGCAGGCCTGCTAAACATGTTTAAATAAGGCAACTTTCCTTTATAATGGAGGAAAAAATACAACTAAAGCAACTGAAAGTTTTTGGAGTTTTTGAATTGTAATTATTTACCCTGCTCCTTGTGAAGCCTTTCCCAGAAGTTGTCAGTGACTGTTGAGAAGAAGTTATATCGTCCAAGTTCTCCAAGCAGTTAGTAGAATGAGTTTCTATAGATTGGACCTGCATAGCTAAGAAAGCAAAACACTTAGTTAAACATAAAAATACACTTTTCATTCATCTAACTTCTTAAATCTATGTGTTTATGTGCATAAACATATACTTATCCTATAGTTCTTAATACATTCTTTTTAGACTATAATAGCATAGTGGATAGGATCCTGCAGTGTCAAATAATATCTTATAAATGTAAAATCTTGTAAACTAGTAAAAATCTGCATAAAATCGGTAAGATTACCTGTCTTCTACCATCAGTAAGCATAATATGCAATAGAAATAAACTGCAACCTTTCCCAGTAAGATCAGGAGTGAAACAAGGTTGCCCACTATCACCATTACTATTCAATATAGTATTAGAAACGCTAGCCTCGGCAATAAGAGCCGAGAAAGAGATTCAAGGAATTAGAGTAGGAAATGAGGAAATCAAACTATCACTCTTTGCAGATGACATGATGATATACTTAGAGAACCCCAAAGACCCTGCTAAAAAGCTATTAGAAATAATTTTAGCAAAGTGGCGGGATACAAAATAAACACACACACACAAATCCTCAGCATTTGTATATATCACCAACAAAATGCAACAGCAAGAGATACAAAGAGAAATTCCATTCCAAACAAATGTTGAGAGTATAAAGTATTTGGGAATCCATCTACCAAAGAAAAGTCAGGAATTATATGAGAAAAATTACAAAACACTTGCCACAAAAATAAAGTCAGATTTAAATAATTGGAAAGACATTCAGTGCTCTTGGATAGGCCGAGCAAATATAATAAAGATGACAATACTCCCCAAACTAATCTATCTATTTAGTGCTATACCAATCAGACTCCCAAGAAACTATTTTAATTACCTACAAAACATAACAAAATTCATATGGAAGAATAAAGGTCGAGAATTGCAAGGGAACTAATGAAAAAAAAGTCAGTGGACGGTGCTATTATATAGCAGCAGTCACTAAAACCATTTGGTATTGGCTAAGAAATAGACCAGTCGATCAGTGGAACAGATTAGATACAAAGGACAAAAAAGGGTACATCTATAGCAATCTAGTCTTTGACAAACCCAAAGATACCAACATTAGTGATAAAAATTCATTATTTGGAAAAAACTGTTGGGAAAAATGGAAATTAGTATGGCAGAAATTAGATATGGATCAACACTTAACACCAAATACCAAGATAAGATCAAAATGGGTCCATGACTTAGGCATGAAGAATGAGATAATAAATAGATTCGAGGAATAGAGGATAGTCTACCTCTCAGACCTGTGGAGGAGGAAGGAATTTATGACCAGAGGAGAACTAGAGATCATTATTGATCACAAAATAGAAGATTTTGATTACATCAAACTAAAAAATTTCTGTACAAACAACACTAATGCAAACAAGATTAGAAGGGAAGTAACAAATTGGGAAAATATTTTTAAAGTTAAAGGTTCTGACAAAGGTCTCATTTCCAAAATATATAGAGAACTGACCCTAATTTATAAGAAATCAAACCATTCTCCAATTGATAAATGGCCAAAGGATATGAACAGACAATTCTCAGATGATGAAATTGAAACTATATCCACTCATATGAAAGAGTGTTCCAAATCACTACTGATTAGAGAAATGCAAATTAAGACAACTCTGAGATACCACTGCACACCTGTCAGATTGGCTAAGATGACAGGAACAAATAATGATGAATGTTGGAGGGGATGTGGGAAACCTGGGACACTAATACATTGTTGGTGGAGTTGTGAGAGAATCCAACCATTCTGGAGAGCAATCTGGAACTATGCCCAAAAAGTTATCAAACTGCGCATACCCTTTGATCCAGCATTGCTGCTATTGGGCTTATATCCCAAAGAAATACTAAAGAAGGGAAAGGGGCCTGTGTGTGCCAAATTGTTTGTGGCAGCTCTTTTTGTAGTGGCTGGAAACTGGAAGTTGAATGGATGCCCATCAATTGGAGAATGGTTGGGTAAATTATGGTATATGAAGGTTATGGAATACTATTGTTCTGTAAGAAATGACCAGCAGAAGGAATACAGAGAGGCTTGGAGAGACTTACATCAACTGATGCTGAGTGAAATGAATAGAACCAGAAGATCGCTGTACACTTCAATGCTGTATGAGGATGTATTCTGATGGAAGTGGATATCTTCAACATAAAGAAGATCCAACTCACTTCCAGTTGATCAATGATGGACAGAAATAACTACACCCAGAGATGGAACACTGGGAAGTGAATGTAAATTGTTAGCACTATCTACCCAGGTTACTTATACCTTCGGAATCTAATGCTTAATGTGCAACAAGAAAGTGGTATTTACACACATATATTGTATCTAGGTTTTATTGTAACACATGTAAAATGTATGGGATTGCCTGTCATGGGGGGGAGGGAATGGAGGGAGGGGGGGATAATTTGGAAAAATGAATACAAGGGATAATATTATTTAAAAAAAATTACTCATGTATATATACTGTGAAAAAAATTTCTAAATAAAATAAAATAAAAAAAAAAAGATTACCTGTCTTCTGAAGAGATTTGCTGACCTGTAGTAATGATGCAACAGGATGACTAAAGCACTGGATTTCAAGTAGGGAAAATCTGAATTCTCTGCCTCAGTAACCTCATCTTAGAAATGGAGGTAATAATAGCATCTACCTTACATGGTAGTTGTGAGGATCAAATGAAGTAACAGTGCTTTGCAAACTTCAAAATGCCATGTTATATAAATTCTAGTTACTGTTTGGGAGAGTGGGAATCACTTTAATTGTTTTTCATTTAATCCTTATTAAGAATTAAGACACTTTTGCAATTAATCACAAGCAGCTTCTACCATTCTGAGAGCCTTGAACACCCTCTTTAGTTTTTCATACATGCTGGGACTCAAACTTTCTATTCTCTTAGATTAGCATTAGCATGCACAAAGCTGAAATTCTTCCTTGGAGATTAGCACAGAAAACTAGTTTATACCTCTTCCCAACCCACTCTCCTATTCCCTCCACCCTTCAAGCATGAATCATGTAAAAGTGAGGCAGTCCATGAAACAAGGGTGTAATCCTCAGGGATTCAAGCTTCTTAATCCAGAGAGTACCCTGCTGTTGAAAGAATGACAGAGTTGTGGCTAAGCAATCAAAGCGTATATTAGTCTGTAAGGGAATTTTTTGGAAGGCACTAGAAAGTACCCAAAGTATTGCACTATATTGCCATAAAAGTACTACATAATCATTTTGAACGCTTAAGTAAGCAGATAACCCTGTGATAGGACAAAACGAGATTATTGCAAGTATTGGTGAAAAGTGTGAATTCACTATGTTTAATGGAAAGTGCTATCAACTCATAATTGCATCCTTATATGGTACTAGCAAACCTTTGGAGCATTTTAACTTTTTATCTCTGGAAGAAAATAAGATTGTGAGCAGCATCCTAGAAGTGCCACATTACTGCCCCCAGTATGTATAATCATATCCAAGAACCAGAAAACTTAGACATAAAGTATTAAGGGAGGGGTTAGTTTTGATAGAAATCAAGAAGTTCAATCACCAAACCACCCTCAGGGGAGATCTGCCTAAATATTTGATTGAATAGTGAAGAACATGCTAAATACCAGAGGTTTGAGCTCTGAGCTGAGGGAATTGAAGGAATTAGCACAAGTGGTAAATTGTGGGAATTGAGTAAATCAACTGATGCACAACATAGTATTTTTACTTTTTTGTTGTTGCTTGCTTATTTTTTTCTTTCTCATTTCTCCCCCCCCCCTTTTGATTTGATTTTTCTTGAGCAGCATGATAAATGTAGAAGCATGTTTAGAAAAATTGCACATGTTTAATCTATATTGAGTTGCTGTCTGGAGAGGGAGAAAAATTTGGAACACAAGGTTTTACAAAGGTGAATGTTGAAAATTATCTTTGCATGTGTTTTAAAATATTTTACACCATAAAATATAGTCAGATCCAAAAGATTGGTGCAAGTTTTCTTACAATTGTATATCTCATGCTATTCATATATCCTTTTTTTGAAAACTGGCTAATACTGCTCAATCAGTTATTGTTTTCATGTTCTCTTGACTGTTGACAGACATTTGGAGAAGGGGACATCTTTTATGAAATCAAGAAGTTGCTTTTATTCACTAACTTGGTAAATCCTTACTTTTTCTTCCCATTAGAAATCAGATTATTAATGTATTGTTTCCTTTTAATTAATTGGCCTTTTTTGTTAGTTGCTTTTGTTGTATAAGTCTTTGTTTTCCTGTATTCGAGGTCCAGCTGACAAGGTTTGGTCCTACTTTCTTAGGTAATTGACATACTATTACTTAATAAATAGATATGCTCAGTTTGAACCTGTTTTCCTGAGTCATTTCATCTTTCACCCACAACAGAGCAAAAGATTCAATATAATCAAAATGACATGTTTCTAATACATATATATGTATACACACACACACACACACACACACACACAGCCTACCAAGACTACTACCACAAGCTTTGTCTTAATACCTCCTCAAGATTTGGTAACAGTTATCTGTGAGGGAAATAGTAGTATCCTAATCCCCTGCCTCATATGAGTTAGGAAGGCATTTTGTTAAGCAGTATTGAAACTATTGAAAAGACTTGATTGACTAAGGACTTAAAGGCCCAAACTGAAAGTAATCATTTCCTGACCACCTAAGTAAAAAATACCCACAAAACGCTCCAGGTGCTTTCTCATATTTGGCTGGTGAATTGGAAAGGATGACTCAGACCACATGAGTAGTATGTTTGCTAAAGACCCTCCTGCTGTGCCGAAGTAAATCTATTAATTATTGATCAATTACTTAATAGTGTCTCATTGTGTTTTAATAGCTTTAGTGATATGAGAAAGATTGAAATAATCCCTGATTTCAAAGACTTTGTATTCCATCATATTTAAACCATCAGGACACTGGCTTGAGTTAGGCCCAACCCAGAACATGTCAGCTGATTTAAGACTAACTAAAAAAGGTCTATTGCTCTGAAGAGCTCTAAGAAGTGGAGCTTTTCAGTTCAGGAAGTATTAAACACCTACTAGGAAATACAAAGATAAAAATGAAATAGCCTTTGTCTTCAGGGAGTTTATATTGGACCGAGGGAGAGGTAATGATTTTCAGTTTCAAAACTTTAGTACAGGAGTGGAGTTTTGCTAAGTAAACTTGGGGACATACAAGGGACATACAAGATAGCTAATTGAAAGCCGTTTTGTCTCTGAAGAGTAGTTGAAAGATAGGGTAGTTTTTTACCAGTCTAAAAAATAACTTAGACTCTTGCAACAATAATACCTTGCAATCACTTGTTGCCCACGGGAAAAGTGAAGAAGAATTACTGTGTTCAGTTATGATCTGCAGTGACTGCAAATTCTTCACTGGAAGAGTGTGGAGAAACTAGCGCTTTTGTTCTGGCCAGAATGAAATGTAAAATCAAGAGCTTTGTTGATGGCATATTGCATATTAAAAGTAAATTTGTCTAGGCCTTCTCGTTTTACTCAACCTGTCTTGATTCTAGGTTCATATGCATGTCATCAAGGAACATTATGGGAAGAAGCCTCAGAACTCTGGCTTCTGCACAAGTTCGTTGTTCATTAGGATTTTGTTGGAGAGCTCTGACATGGATTTGGGTTACAGATTACTGGGAATTTTCTAACCCCAAGTCCTATAGCTGATTAGTGCCTCAAGTGGCACCCTTAATAGTAACCATCATTTGAGCCTGGATGATTCTTCTGGCTCTTATTGAAGCCCCTGCTCATCACTTTTGCCTATGCACCCATCAAACATCCTATTCAGGAAGAGGTTTTCTATTCACTATATCCCAATATATAGTAGCAGAAAGTAGCTCAGTGATGACAAAATGCCACTAGCAGGGAGCAGCTTATTGTCATATCCAGAAGATTAAAACCCAGTACTTTAGTTTCCCAGATAATTTTAATATAGGGAATGGAATTCCCTAAATAATAGATAGTTTTTAATCAGCTAGAGAGGCATATTTTTCATTGTAAATAAGTTGATGTTCTGGTTTATAAATTAGTCTCTTGTGACTTTAGTCTAAAGCAGTTCCTTAAGCCTATGAAACCTGCTAATAGCACTTCAAACAACTCCATAAGAATTAGTAATTCCATGAGCAATAAGCTCTAGTAGCAACATGAGAACTCAAGTCTGGGCACCCAGCCAGTTCAAGCATTTATCCTGGTTTTTTCATCATTTTCATATGTTTTCAATTTTGTACCTTTTTTTATATCCTACATAATCCTTTCTGTGCTTTACATTTCTGTTCATATGCTTTTTCAAACTCAAAACAGTGCCTTTGGTCTTTTTACAATGCCATTTATAAAATGCTTCTTTAAGGAGAAAGAACCATTGCCACTTACATTCTTCATCAGCAAGAAAGTAGGACTCAGGTGTTCTTTCTGGAAGAGGAGGAGGAGGGGATGAAGAACGCTCCTGATGTGTATCTGAGATGAAGAACAGAAAAGCAAAAAAGTCCTTCAATTAAAGTGTCTTAATTAAAATCTTTTAAGTCCTGAATTAATATTTTATAACATTTTGTATTTATTCAGTATTAAGTTGTAAGTCCTTAAATAAAAGGATTCTAATATTTGTTCCGAAAATATTAAAGCCTCAAGCATTCTTGACCCACATTTGTCCAGTCCATGAGCCTAAATAGTATCTTCTTTCTGGTGTTTTTCATCATTCAACAAGAATTAAAACTTTTACTCTGCACCAAGTACCCTAACACTAGAGATGCATTTACGTTCCATTCTTAAGCTGTAAACTCCCAAAGAAGAGGACAGGCTTCTCTTCATGAGTTTTCTACTATGGTGGCAAGTACAACAAAACTTTCTTTTGGGTGATTGAATACAACTAAATGCTAGGGCAGTGGCTCCCAATTTTTCCAAATATGAGGACTTTTTTTAATGTAAAAAAAAAAATTTGACTCCTACATGACATCCCACATTACTACTCTTCTTAACAGAATACTAAAATAAGAAGCTCTTAAATAAATTTGCCTTTTATTAATCAGCATCATCTGTAGAAACAGCTTGTAATAGCACACTAGATTTAGAAGCAGGAAAGTCTGGGTCTATCTTGATTTTCACAACTAGCTGTGTGAGTGTTTTCCTTTTCTATAAAATGTAGATACCTTCCAGAATTACTAGGACATCTAAATGAGATAGTAAAAAACATCATATCAAAACATGTTATTAAATGCTTGGAAAAATTAACATGCAAGATAATTACAAAAGGTATATTTATGTATATTAAATGAGACCTGCTGCATTTTTTGGAACCTAATAAACAGCAAAATTGTCTTGTTTGGTGGGCATATTGATTTGCTGCCACTTTGCCATTACAATGGGGTCTCAATAATACTAGACTCTCACCTATTTGTCAGTTTGATTTTGTAGCAATCTTAGAATTTATCACTGAAATAGGCTATTAAAGCTTTTTTGTTTGTACCTTATGTATAATAAGGGAAAGCATAACAGGACTATTTACTTCAAGTGTTGGAAACTGTAGTGTTTCTGGTTGCCGGGAGAAGATGCTTTTGGAACTTAAATCGTCATCAAAAAACTGTATAGCACTGTCAGGCTAATTTTTCTAAAAAGATTTTCATCATGTCAGCCGCTGATTAAGAATCTACACCAACTCTCTTCCACATGCTAAAATAAGTCCAAACTCCTCTGCCTGGCTTTTAAAACCTCTCTCTGGGTTTTGTTTCCCAACAATTCAGTCAATCCAGTTTCTTCAGTGTTAAACTGTACCAGATTTAGTCATGTCTATCACCATACTTTTATTAATTCTGTTCTCTCACCTGAGATATCCTCCTTTCTTGCCACAGCCTATCCAGATCTTTTCTATCTTCCATACCTCTCCCAACTATTCTAGTCCATAGTAATTTCTATCTGTCCTGAATTCTTACTTTTGGGCAGTCAGCACAAAAAAAAAAGCTTGGCATTTAGATATATCATGTATTTGGTCAATTTCATGTACAAAAGTTCCTTTAAGAAGTTGGTAGCACCAGCCCTGAAGTCACTTAATACTTCCTAGCTGTGTGACCCTGGGAAAGTTACTTAACTCCAATTGCCTCAGGAAAAAAAAAAAAAAAAAAAAGGAATTGGCCATCTAGGGGAGGGAATGGGGGGAAGGAGAGGAAAATCTGGAACACAAGGTTTTGCAAGGGTGCAAATGTTGAAAAATTACCCATGCATATGTTTTGAAAATAAAAAACTTTAATAAAAAATAAATTTTAAAAAGTTGGCTCTTCGTTTTTTATTTTTAATACATATTGTTTTATGAATTATGTTGGGAGCATACTCTTCTTAGAAAAGTGCTGGGCCTGTGGTAGTTGTTCACTGCTCATTTGATAAGATCTGAATAATCAAAGAATTAAACTCAACCACTTCCTTGCCTAATCTATCAATGCCTCTGTGGTATGAGATATAAATATCAGAAGAGCACAAAAAAAATTAGAAATTGGGAGGACAAAATAATGAGGCAAGGATTCATCTTTTGACCAGAATTCTCAGAGATCCATCAGCCAAAGCCTCTGTAAAGAACATGAACATATATGAAAACATGTTTCATTTTGAATCACTGGAAGGAGTATTCATGAATTAGGTTACAGATCCACTCAAGTATGAAAAATGTATGTACCCTCCCCCCTCCTGAAAAAGCAACTGCGTTTTCTAGCCTCTTCCTGTGTAAATGTGCTAAATGTTGAGAAAACATCCATGTAGCTTTCATTCAACATCACAATTGTTATTAAGGATGGCAGAACTTTTCAGATGCCCCATAGTTAAATACTGACAGATTTTTGCCAACTGCTAGGTTTTTGAGACCCAGTCCAAATGACCCTCTTGCATCTGCTCTTTGCATTCTGCTCTATCCCAGTCTGGCAGTAAAATGGTCAAGAGTCTTGCAGTATTTCATTTGAAATACAAACAAGGGAAATTGAGTAAGGAATAGAGAACCACACATTTAAACCTGTCTATAGGGCAGGATAGTAAGATGGCAATGGTGGGAAAGATCTTGTAGGTTAGGAATAGGTTCTTGGTGTCTTTGAACTTTTTTTTTTCTTAAATATTTTGACAACTATGTTTTGATATAATTGGGATCCTTTGCAATCCTATGTATTTTATACAACTAAAAATGTCTTGAGAAGGAGTCCTTAGGTTTTACATACTGCTGAAAGGGTATATGACACAAAAAAGGTTAAGAGGCTCAGTATTAAAGAAACCAGAAATATTATTACCTCTTGGTATAAGGTTTTATACCTTCAGCTATTAGAGAAACAGTGAAGTTTTCAGGGGTGAATTACTTTTAAAGTTCAGTGAACCATTTTTTTTTTCAATTTCTGAGAGGTATACCTTATATAATTTTTAAAATTGCTTTAAAAAAGTAAAACCAAAGACAATTTTACCTGATTTGGAACTTCTCAGCTTCACACTCTACAAGTAAACAAAAGAAAAACATTTAACATCCTACTGAAGAGGCAGTAAATGATATAATGGAAATGTTGTTTCTCATGTTTCTATGAAGATTGCTTTAGAATAAGCTCCTAATTTCTCCCTATTTATCAGTTAGAAGAGTTGTAAAACCATTATCCTACATTCTTAAAATTCTTTTATATTCTGTAACATTTATTTCCTTCCCACTTAGAAGTTTTCCCTGAAGTTTCAGAGACATTTTCCTACACTTACTTGAAAAAAAAAAAAATAACAAATTGATTGTGGAAGCTTTGTGGTACAGTGGTTAGAGCACCAGCCCCGAAGTCAGGAGTACTTGAGTTCAAATCTGGTCTCAGACACTTAACACTTCCAGCAAAAAAAACAAATAGATTGTTAAAAATGGAGTCCTAAGTTAATTTCTCAGCTGCTTTTAGGATCAAGACTTTTGGTATAAAAGCAACTATTTTAAAGTACATATTATGATGCTTATCTGGCTTTATGGTGCTTCTAATGCACACAGTGATATTAAATGTCCACCTATCATGTGTTTAACAAAATAAGAAACAGAAAAATTTAAAACAATTTAATCTGTAAATTTTTGTAAACTAGCTTAAAGAATTAAGTAGAAATACAAAATAGTTATATATAATACTTTCTGAAGTATAAGAAGCCGGTTCTTAATATGCAGAGAAGCCAGAATGTTGCTTCTTGTAATATATCACTCCACAATTAATTTATATTGATGTAACTGCAAATTCGTGAAGCATTCTGTTTTTTGTTTTTTGTTTTTTTATCAAAGCTTTTTATTTTTCAAAACATTCATGGACAATTCTTCAACATTAGCCCTTGCAAAACCTTGTGTTCCAATTTTCCCCTCCCTTCCCCCATGCCCTCCCCTAAATGGCAAGTAGTCCAATACATGTTAAATATGAACCATTCTATTTTTATTCAGCTAATTTTTGAAATTCATTTCAGATGCTACCTCCTTCCCTGATTGACCCAAATAAAAAGATCTCTTTCCTTTAAATTTTAACCCTACCTCTGATGGAATTTATCATGTTGTGTCTGCCACTGCAGTTATTTTTTGTCTATTCTCCCCTGATAGGTTATAAGCTTGGAGGCAAAAATCCTGTCTGAATTCTTCTTTGTTATCTCCCATAGTACCTAACATCATTCTGAAGATTAGGTACTTAGTAAATATTGATTGAATGAATTAGTAGAGTGAATAACTGCTTAGAAATGCATAAACAAAAAACTATACTCAAGTAAACCCAGATGAAATGAGTCAGGAGAGATATACTTATTTACCTTACTTGGCTTCAGTCGAATTGGGTCATCAGATTCCTCTGACAAAATTCCACTCCATTCCAATGATGTTCCAATTTTTAGCTCCACAGGAGAAGACTGTGGTTTGGAAGTTGTCTCTGAAAAGTTTCCTGGAACCCATTAAATATGATTCAATTCCTGGGAACATTTATTCCCTTGAAAGTTAAATTTGACTCAAAATCAACACAGAGCTTAGGGAGTTACAGATCTCTATAGAGCTGGAAGAGAATTTGGAATGCTTTGGTCCTATTATCCCCTCATTTTGCCTGAGTTTTATGTGGTGACCAAAGCCATGAGTACATTGGGAAGATCTAGTAGTGGTCCTCAAACTTTTAAAATAGGGGGCCAGGCCAGTTCACTGTCCCTCAGACTGTGGGAGGGCCGGACTATAGTAAAAACAAAAGCTCACACTGTCTCCGCCCCTCAGCCCATTTGCCATAATTCGGCCGGTAGCATGTGCCCCATGGGCCTTAGTTTGAGAACCCCTGATAGAGTTTGTCCTCAGGGTGCACATTTCCCAAAGTCCTAATTTCTGCCCTTCTTTCTGAAAGTCTGTTTTGTGCAAAAGGATAAGAGGACTGTCATCAGGTCCTTGAAAAGCCTCAGACCAACACATACCTTTCCTACTCCTTTCAACCAAATTTGTTCAGGGCAACTGACCCTGGCCACATTGTGATTTTTAAGTCATCCAATGAGGTGGCGCAATGGATAGAGCACCAGCCCTGAATCCAGGAGGACCCGAGTTCAAATGTGGTCTCAGACACTTAACACATCCTAGCTGTGTGACCCTGGGCAAGTCACTTAACCCCAGACTCAGGGGGAAAAAAAGTGATTTTTAAGCCATCTGTACTCACCAGATTCCTCAGGCACAATAAAGGATTCAGGGGTTCGCTCAGGTAAAGGAGGAGGGATTTCATCATCTAACTCTGGAAGATCTGATAATTAAAAATATCAAAACATGGACTCAATAAAATTGAACAATCCAAAGAAAGTTCTAATGCATCATTAATCACTTTCAACCAATGAGATACCTACTTGTTCCACCATCTCGGGGTTGGGAGAGAAAAGTAAAAGGGGTTCACTGATCTTGATTTCATTATACAAGTCGCTCAGATCCCAGGATTTCAGAGTTGTTAAGAACTCAGCAGCTTATCCAAACAACCTACACTAGCTTAGAAAGGCAATGTGATGTGGTGGAAAGAGCTTTGGATTTAGGGGCAGGAAAATTAGGAGCTTATGGACACTAGCTGAGTATCTAACTTCTCTGAGCCTCTATTTCTTTATCTGTAAATTAGAGTAACAATAAATATGGGGCTTGCCTTCTAATGTTTTTGTTAGAATCAAATGAGATATATATATATAAACAGAAATGCCTGCAAGCCCTCAGATGTTGTTTGCTGCTCCTATTCTATTTTTGTTTTAACACTTAATAGTCCTGTCAAATTCAGGTATATTTCATGACCATCTCAAGTACCAGATAAATTAGTAAAATAAAATATATTAATCTGAGGGAATTTTAAGTTGTTTTCTGTATATCACCTTTCTTTGAATATTTTGTTCCTTATAGATTTTATTCCCTGAGCATGCAACAAAAAATATATATTTTTTTGCAACTTACTCATCTATGTCAATAGTTATTATATGAATATAATGGTCTCCAGCCCATCTCTTTAATGATAATGCGGAAACATGGACTATTATTTCAAATACCAGAAAAGTAGGGCACTAGTGTGTATTTATGATATTCTCCTGAAATATTTAATCACTTGGGGGCAGGGAGATATTAAAAGTGAATGCCCACTAGGTGGCATAAGGATCAGTACAACTTATGAAAAATGGAGATTTGTTATTTACACATGCCCAGCAATATTGTGAATATCTAGTGAGGCATTTAAATTCCTAAACAACTCCAGGGAATCTGGGATTTGTATTTATATCCCAGTATCTAGTAATATGCCAGGCACGTAATAGGCACTTAGTAAATGTTGATTCATTGATTGTTGTTTAGATTGAGTCTAAGAAAGATTTTTCTATCTATATATAATGTTATGTATATGTATACATATATATTTCCCTTGCCACAAAATATTCTGCAAATACAACTATTTCTATGCTTTGCAAATATAACAATTATACTCTGTTGATCTTTTAATTTAGCTCTGTAAGTACTCTGAATAGCAAGGAGGATTTTATTCCTGTTTAATATTAACTGTTTAATGAAAATATTTTTACATGCATGCTAAGGAGAACTCAACTTCCTTTCTGTCTCCTCTCACCCCTTATAACCTCTTCAACAATTTCCCAAGATCTGTGATTTCATAAGTATAAGTCCTACCTTTATTAAAGCAGATTCTAAACCCCTATGTCTCAGTAAATGAGCTTCTGGTAATTTAATGCTGTGGTCTACTCAAAATGACTCACTAATGAATAGAACCAAAAGATCGCTGTACACTTCAGTGTTGTATGAAGATATATTCTGATGGAAGTGGAGATCTTCAACATAAAGAAGATCCAACTCACTTCCAGTTGATCAATGATGGACAGAAACAACTACACCCAGAGAAGGAACACTGGGAAGTGAATGTAAACTGTTAGAACTACTGTCTGTCTACCCAGGTTACTTATACCTTCGGAATCTAATACTTAACATGCAACAAGAAAATGGGATTTACACACATATATTGTATCTAGGTAATATTGTAACACATGTAAAATATATGGGATTGCCTGTCATCAAGGGGAGGGAGTGGAGGGAGGGGGGGATAATTTGGAAAAATGAATACAAGGGATAATGTTATTTTAAAAATTACTCATGCATATAATATCAAAAAAATTTATAAATAAAATTAAAAAAACAAAAACAAAAAAACAAAATGCCTCACTGATGACTAGCCTGATAATGGGCTTCTCTGAACTGGTCAAATGTCAGCTACAAAGTCTGCAACTTGATCCAAACTTTGAGAGTTTGTTCTTTGCTGGCATAATCTTTAAGGAAAAAAAAAAAAAAAAAAAAAAAAAGGAACCCTTCTTGCCATAATAAGGCATTGGAGAAGAGCTTTCATTCAAATTTCCCAAAATTCCCAAATATTCCCAAACAGCCCAAAAGAATAATCTTACACTTCTAAATATCCCCAATGGAAAAAGTCACCCAAACTTCTAAAGCTAACATGAAAAAAATGACAATATTTGTTCCACACCTATAGAATATGTGTACCCTTTTTGCTAGCGTAATGGCAAAAAGAGTGGAAGCAAAAGTTACTAACACGTGAGAGAAAAACTTGACATCAGTTCTTTTTCATTCTCATCATCAATGCTATTTCTATCACATGAAATATTTGCAACTAAGTTCTTCTACAATAAAAAACGTGGGGTAGCCAACAGAAACGGGTTTGGACATATGTGTCTATCTATGTATATGTATTTGTGTATCTATGTGTAGGTGACGGAGTGGATGGAGCCCTGAGCCTGGAGCCAGGAATATCTGAGTTCAAATCCAGCCTCAGACCCTTACTAACTGTGTGAGCTTGGGCCAGTCCTTTAGCCTCTATTTTCCTTAATTCTGTGAGGATCAAGTAAGATGATATTTGTGAAAATTGCTTAGCATGTTACCTGGCATATGATAAATACCCTATAAATGTTAGCTATTATTTTATTTTCATGCTATTCCTTTGGCATTGCCTAGCCTTAATCACTGAAGTGCAGCCTCAGTCAATCCAAGACCTGTTGAAGACCTGAGCCTCCCAAAGCCCAAGGCCTCCCATTGCATCCAGGCCATCTCCAGGCATCTGATCTCTCTGGCCACTAGGCCCAGGTGGCTCCAGAGGGGACAGGGAGGCAGGGAACCTTGCCCAGCCTCCCTTATATCCAATTCCCAATTTTGGGAAATTTGAATGAAAGCTCTTCTCCAATGCCAATATCATGGCGTTTCCCAGTCCCCCAATGTCAGGGAACTCTTCCAGGACAAAGGACAAACAACAACCTCTGTAATTAAAAGTAAAACACTTGTGAAGGCCAGAAAGTTTTAGGGCCAGATGGGATCTTAAAAGCCTTGGAGTCCAATGCCCTCATTTTACAAATAAGAATATTCAGGCCCAATGAAATCAGATGGATTCAAACCCGGATCTTCAGGATTCTGAGTCTAATGATGGCTGCCTTATTTTTTTAAATAGGAAACCACATCTGCTGATAAATTAATCTTAGGATTGCATACAACTTTATTAGTTACTTACCCACTGATGTCCTTCTACTAAGAGATGGGTGAAAATGATTGGATACTAAAGGATTAAATGAATTACCATCAGAAATTGGAGTTGTAGTGGCTATAGATGATAAAAAGAGAGTTTCATTTGGCTTCGAGCAATCAACACACATTGGAGAACCAGCATTACTTGGAGGTGAATGTGAAAAATAAGGGTCTTCTGCTAAGGGAGTATAAGGATGTACTCTGTATACACTGGAAACATGGAGTTTTGGATGGGAAATGTTAGGTATTTGGGGCTTTGTGCCACCCAGGAGATGATTCAGTTCCACTGAAGAAATACTTTTTGACTTTTGAGCCTGTAAGTCAACAGAAGAGTAGGAGTGGCCTTGCTGGGCATCCAAACAAGGGAATGCATCTTTGATTTCACACTCCTTCGATTGCCTCTGTGGTGGCAACTCAAAGGGAATGGATTTGGTTCGTGTTAACGGGATTGCGTTAAGCTGCCTTCCCTTTGTGTTTGCAGATCCTGAACTGGGACGAGTCCCAGCCGAAATGGTGTTCAAGTCCAAACTTCCATGCTTTTGAAGTGGTTCCCCAACCAGTGGATATAACTTTGTCTCCCATTTCATAAAACTATCTGCATTTTTCTCACAACTAGAATTTAATTCCAAATCTTCAACAGAAATGCCCTGCTTAACTGAATGCAAACTGAGTCCTTGGCTTCCATGTAGAACAGGGGGACCACAATCCAGTACTGTTTCTTCTTGGATCACATGCTTATTCTGCTGGCATTTAATTACTGAGTCTTTTTCAGCAGCACTGTAACAAACAGTAACAAGCGAGAACAGTTATGACTGACAAACACGTATTCTCCTATCCCTCCATATATGGATTATTTGCAAAACTCACCAAAGTGGTGGAGTCCTAGAATAAGGATCACATTCTAGAGCTGGATGTGGCTTAAGGGTTACATGATTGGCTTGAATCTTTGGAAGAAAAGGAGGAAAACAGGAGGTGAAGAAATGGCTTGGACATTTAAGAAGATATATTGAGGAGAGCTACCAAGGAAAGCCTTGTGCAGTAATAAGTTATTCATAGATCTACTTTCTCCACTGTTTTTTAGAATGCAGGGCAGAAATTCTTTAGGAAAGCTAAAGATTTTCAAATGATTTATGAAAAAAGTAAGTGAGTCTCACAAATTCTGAGGCTTAGGGAGTTACATAGTCCAGACCTATGAGGATATTCCCTTAATCTCTTTCTTTAAATCCCTCATTTGCTTTAAGATGTATTTCAAATAGGGGGCAGCTAGGTGGCGCAGTGGATAGAGCACCAGCCTTGAATTCAGGAGGACCTGAGTTCAAATATTGCCTTAGACACTTAACACTTCCTAGCTGTGTGACCCTGGGCAAGTCACTTAACCCCAGTCTCAGGGGGAAAAAAAATGTACTTTAAACAGCACCTTCTGCACAAAACTTTTCCTGATTCTCCTCCTCTACCAAACTACACCGTATATGCCTTCTTTATGTGTGTGTGTACATATATACTCATACGAAAAAACATATTCATTTATACTTGTCATCTATTTTTATGGATTCTTGCATCTTTTCAATTAGAATGTAAGTTCTTTAGAAATTGGGTTTGAGTCATTCATTTTGCTTGTTTGCACTGTGTCTGTCACATAGTAAATGCTTAATAAATGCTGAATAAATTGATTGATTGAGGTTCTTTGCCAATTACTAGAGATTCAAACATAAAAATAAATAAGGCTATATATCACAGGCAGATTGCCAATCTACATTCACAAAATTTTCCACCCTGAGTTTTTCCCAAATCAATAAAATCACAGCCTTAATTGAAAGAAACTCTTTAAAGGTTTGTATCTATTAGTAAAACAGAATGGAACCGTTTTGCTAGCTCCACATGCTCGTTATCTTCTTCTTGTACCTTAAACAAGACACTGAGTCCTTTCTTGACCCAAACTGCCGAGCATTCCAACTCTCCTGCAGAGAGCACAACTCCGCGGGGCTGGCCAGGGTTTGAGTGCCAAATGGACGCTGGCCAAATAGATTATTTTGTGGAGAACTCACACAGGGCCTTCAGAAAAGCAAAACAAGGACACACTCAAGGTTTCTCTTGAGAACTTTAGAATGGATTCATGACATAGGAGACCCTGTTCCGGGGCCCACCCAGAGAAGGGCTACGCTCTGTGAGTGAAGCAGAAGGGAGAGACTCCGAAGAAACACGAGATGCGCAAAGTTGGAGAAGCCCCCCAGATGTCCATAGAGACTATTTGTGTTCAACCTCTGGCGGAACGTCCGGAGCTGGTCTTGGTCCGATCCGCCCCAGCCCGACACATTCACCTGACTTCAAGAGGGATGTAAGCCCTCTTCCCTTCCCTCTCCAGTCTCCCTGGTGACCTCACCACCTCCCGTTTCTCCAGCAGTCTCACGAACTTTGCCTGCCGAGATCTCCTCACAGACCTTCTGCTACCTGCCCGACTCCTCTGCTTCAGTGAACCACTGCAGCGTACAACTCCTTAGCGCCAAAAGTAAACTCGAGCTTTTCTCATTTATCTTTTAGATTAGCGGCAAAAATCTCGTTCTCAGAACCCGAACTCCTAACCCTAAAATTACCTCTGGCTTTTCTCTGTTCTTCCCCCAACACATCCAGTCTGCGCCTGTTCTCGGCACTTCTGCTTCCCTGAGACTGTTCGCACTGACCATGGTTCAAACCACCCTCTCCTCTTGTCCGGCCTAGTGTAACGGCCTCCCCGGAGTCTTCCTGGTTCCAGCCTAAGCGCTGTCCAGTGTAACCTCGGATTTCTGAGAATCCTCTCATGTTCCTCCCCTACAGTGTCTTTGTTCTTCTCAGAAGACTTCGGTCATTCCACATTGACTACCTACTCCTGCTTCTGTACTCAGAACCTCCAGCCTTCTCTCAACTCACCTGACCAACTTTTCCAACTCAGACTATTCTTTTTCATGTAGTCTATATTCTCCATAAACTAGATTATTTTACAAACCTAATTCTCATTTTGCCAGCATTTTGGTGCATGTATTAGCCCATGCTTAGAATGGACTCTTAGCTCTACTCTTATCAATGAAACCCATCCTTTCTTTAAAGATTCAAATCAGACCTAGTTACTGCCTTCTTCAGGAAGACTTTTCTAACTCCTTATACCTTCCACCTAACTGAAAATAATTTTTCCTTCCTCAAATTTCTCATAGTACTCTGATTAAATTTCCCATATGCATGTATTTTATTCCCCCTTGTATTATTTGTGCATTTACCTTTCCTCCAACTAGATTTGGAGATACTTAAAAGCAGAGTCTGTGACATATCTATCTTTATATCTCCAGCATTTGAAGCACACTTATAGACACTTAATAAAATTATGCTGACTTGTTGAACTAAATTGTAAGGTAGGATATGATTATATTGTTGGGGATGACTAAAGTCTATTTTTGGATCTCCATAGCATAATAACTATATCAAATAAAACTCTGATACTATACATTTAGATTATAAAATAGATGCTAGTATTGTCTCTCAATAATATTTAAATGTTTGATTCTTTGGCGCTCCTAATCAACCAGCATTTTTTTATGTGCCATCTCTAGGCCAAGAACTGGGGTAAAAACTATATGCTAGTTATACTAGATATACAAGTATCAGTAATAACGCATTCTATTTCAAAGAATCTTGCAATATAATAGGAATGCAACACATATATAAATATATATAAGCACCAATATTGAGCAAATATATTATTTTTATTATATATTATGATATATAAAATATAAAAATTCAATATATTAAAATAGTTAAATAATTGGGAAGAAAGGATACTAATAGGATGATTTCCTTTTGTCTCATCATTCTAATTACCTCACTCACCTTAGAGCTGACATTATCCTTGTATCTTTGTTTATGATACTTCTTTCTCTCCATAACTTCTCACCTACTACAGCATATACAGATTTTCTACCTATTTGGACTTTGATACTTTTTCATATTGTACTATCCCATGCCAGCTTCTGTTATCTGCTACATATATCATGTGTGTAAATCTTGTCTTTCCAACTACATTGTAAGCCTCCTGAGAACAGAGACTATATCTTAAGCTTCTGTTGTACTCTTTGAGCATGAAATTGTTAACTATTATTGTTGCTTTAAATTTTTAATAAAAAGTACTCTTAATAAATTCTAAAAGTAATTCTTAACTAAAAAGAAAAGGCTATGTATTTAATAGATATTCTAAGGATAGAATCAGTAATCATACATTTTTAAAAGTTTGGTACAGCACCTAGTAGTGAGTGAATAATAATGATAGTAATATGTGTGAGGTAGTATTGATGTAGTAAATGAATCCCAGTACTTAATATAGTATCTGGTGAATAGTAGGTACTTAATAAATGCTTCTTAACTGATTAGAATCCAGATCTTGGTTTGAAATCTGGCTCTGCTATTTACTATATGACTTTAGCTCAACAACTTGGGTAATCAGTCATTCCATAAATAAACATCTATTAAGTACATATGATGTGTCAGGCATTGGGCTAGTCCTGGGAATTCAAAGAAAGTAAAAAATAAATATACTCTTACTTTCAAGGATCTCATTCTAGTGGGAAGAAAAAAATGTAAATAACTATATAAATGCAAACTAAAAGTAGACTTACTTACTCTGTTGTTATAGAAGACATGATTAAGATAAACTAGTGAAAGTTAAAGCAAGATCAAATTGGCAAAGATGATAAAAAATGGATTCTATATCAAACTTGTGGAAAAACCAAAACACCATTGGTAGAGCTATGAATTGGTCCAACCATTCTGTAAAATAATTTGGAATTATGTAGCAAAAGGCACTATTTAATTGAGATTATACCCAATAACAGAGAGGTCATTCTTTATCTGACAAAATATTCATAGCAGTATTATTTGTATTAACAAAAAAAAAATCTAAACAAACTGGAAACAAAATGGGAGCTCATTCATTGGGAGATGGCTGAATAAATCTTTTGTCTTTCTTTGTAGTTCTAACATGTAGCACAATTCCTGACACATAGTAAGTACTTAGTATTTGTTGACTTGACTCTTCCACATAACCGTCCTTTTGATACTTGAGTAAAGTTAAATACATTCCTAGCTTCTTCAATTGATCTTCATATTAAAGGTGCTCAAAACTCTTCAACCTTCATCAATATTTTTCTTAAACTGCTGTGCCCAGAAAGGATCAGAATACTCCAGATATGATATGACTAGGTAGATTTCAAAGGAACCATTACTTCCTTTTTCTTGGAAGTTACAGTTTTCTCACTGCAGACCAAATTTTAATTAGCAATTTTTTTCTGGCTGCCTTATAGCTCTGCTAACTTATACTGAGTTTGTAGTTCACAAAATAAACTTAGCTTTTTTCAAACTGCTGATCGTAGTCTGTATTTGTGAATTTAATTTTTTTTTGCAAATATAAAACTTTACATTTTTGTTGGCATTCATATTCATAGGCCAACTTTCTCACCAGACTTGGCTTCTGACTTTGTCACAGTATGTCAGCTATCCCTCCCAACTTTGTGTTATAGTAGTAGTAGTAATAGTAATAATAATAATTATTATTATTATTATTATTATTATTATTATAAACAAGTTTTTCTATAAGGCTTTAAAGTTTTCAACATGCTTTATAAAAATTAACTTGAGACAGGGAAACCAACCAGAAGGCCTTATTCTGTTTGATCCCTGAGGACAAAACTGTGTAGTGGGGTGGAAGTTGTAGGCTTAATTTCAGAGGGAAAATTTAAATTTTGATTGGTTGATCATGTAATATTTAGAAAGAAATATGATAAATCACAACTGTGACAAAATTTTAATATAGATGTTACTTCTCTTAGCCTTAATTTTCTAATCTAAAAAATGAGAGGTTTGGACAAGATGATCCTAAGATTTTTTACAACTTTTAATATTTATGAATATATATATGTGTATATATATGTATATATATACACACACGCACACACACATACATATATATATATACATATGTATGTGTGTGTATATATATATATATATATATATATATATATATCTCAATTTGAGCAAGCTATGAGATGTGATCACTTTGGCATCCAAAGGTCTATAGTTTTCTTACTGCTGATCTTATTCTTGGTTTGGTCCACCAAGATGCTTTTTGTGATTTATATGCCTCAGCTAAAAATTGATTTTAAAAACCCCAACTTTACAAACATCAGCCATGCATTATAGTGATGACAAGGCAGGGACAGTAACGACAAAACCACATCTGGATTCAGTTTTTTCAATGCTTTGACTAGCTAAGTCTGACTTCTTACTTGCGTGTCACATTCAGCTATCTGAAGCACAAGATAATAATTCACTTTTTCTGCACTCCCAAATCATACTTGTATTTATATTTAGCTTATATTTATTTTTTATATTTTTATTATATTATAATATATTTATATTTAGCAGAAAATATATGAAACAGTTGATTAATATGGAAAATATTTTTTCTAGATTGAATACCTCTTTCTCTGGACTAGTTCATCAAATGGGTATAATACCATTTTCTACCCCACAGGAAATTTATAGAACCATCCCATGCATATCCAGTCCCTGCTGGTAATGGCAGTGGCAGGTAACAAAATAAGTAATATATTTTGAGATCTTTTTGGCAGAAGACAACTCTGAGCATCAAAGGAAGAAAATATACTTGATTCCTACCTCTGGACTAGCAGCATCCTGATTATCTGTGAGAATTTCCATCTGTTTCTTAAACAGTTCTAACACAGCATTGTAGACCAACTCATACTGCTCCTAAAGAACAACACAAACCAAGCATCAAAAGCTGTCAAACCATAGGGCTGGGTGAAAGGCCATGTGGCCTAATGGAATTCATGACCTATATAGTTAGGAAACATGGAATTCAATCCTGCCTGTGACATTTACTAGTTGTATAATTGGATCACATCATTTAGCCTTTCCAAGACTTAGTTTTTCTAATATGTCAGTTGATTAGAGGTAGAAAATGGGAGACATTTCAATGGGCTAAATCGCATTAGAGAAAATTCTGAGGAGCTACCTCAGGTTTTTATAATAACAATTTTGGAAAACTGGTGTGGTAGAAAACACACTGAATTTTAGAGTCCAGAAGTCAGGGAGGCTGCTTATGGCTTAGCTATTTCCGTGATCTTAAGTGAATTATTCAACCCTTCTTAAGTTTTCTCATTTGTAAAAAGGAGGGGTTGGATGAAATGGTTTCTGACAAATGTTCCATGTCTAAAGCCTATGATTCTATTCTATATATTAAATATGTAATACTTAAATCATTTTTATGTCATTTTCTCACTTGGTCCTCAAAACAACTGTATGAGATCAACAAGTCAATAAGCATTTATTAAGTACCTACTATGTGCCAAGCTAAATACTGAATTAATAAGGTTGTAAAATTGTACCTAATTTACAGATAAGGAAGGAAACTCAGAAAGGCTAAATACTTTATCAGAATTGCCATAATCGGAAGCACAGCAGACTGTATGTCAACTTTTGAGTCTAAGACCATTGTTCCTTCCACTGTATTATATTACTGAATGTCTCACTAATGGGTTTTTTAATGGCCCACTGACTGTAGTTTCTAGATCTTATATAAAGTTATAGCTTTTCATTATAAGATGATTTAATTTCTATTGCCTATCATAATGCTGGTGGATTTTTGCTTCTGCTATCCCAATTCTTCTTCAAGGAAAAGTTCTAGGTACAGAAAACTAGTATTTTAGAGGTAATCATTGCATTCAAATTTACATCCTCTTCATTTGAATGATGATGTTCAGGGATTTTTCCTTCCTTTCACTTCATATGGTCTTAAACAAATTAAGTACAAACTTTCCATAAATGAGCTATCAGAATACAGTTCATACTTGTAGTACATCAATACATCAGTAGTATTTCAGGGATTGTTAATTTTCAGCCAAAAATCTATTTAAGAAAAAATATTTTGTTAAGAAGGAAGGAAAAGCAAGCAGGAAGTGTAAACATCAGGTTGTGCTTTATTTCCAGAGTGGAAGAAATTTAAAAATGAGTGTTTTTAATTAATTCACTGCTTTTTTATAATTCCATAATATAAAGGTAAATAACAAAATGTTTCAGGAATCTTGTAGTTGTCTGAATATGGAAAAATTTAGGGTAGCTTTCATTTTGGAATATTTATTTTAAAAAGTGCTTTTATATAACATTCTTAAGTAGCATACATTATGAGATCTCATTCCATTAGCATGGACTGACCCTCCCTTTAAATCTCACAATTCATTTGATGAAAAATCTTTCCTACTTCTTAGGAAGAAGAAAGAAAATGCCTACAATCAACATGAGAAAAGTTGAGGGGGAAGAGTTTCCCTATAGTCTCTTAACGGAAAAATGAAAACCTTTCTTGGTGTGAGGCAAATCAATAGTTTTGTTTTGCAATTACTATTTCTTTTTCTTTGACCTGACTAATTTTTTTAACCACATTGTTCGTAATTTCTAAGTTTAGATATTTATTTTTCCACTATCAAAACAGGGGAACAAAACTGTCAACTTTTTGTTGGTTTCACTATTTATTGTGAAATGGTGGTGGCTCTGAGTTCTTGAACTTGTCAGCAGAGCCACAAGTTGTGACAGATCCTACCTTACCTACTGGAATGTCTTAGAGAAAGGCCCTGCCAAAGACCATATAAGGCACACCTAACTGACAAAAGTGTCCATCAAATAATTCATGTTTTTCCAAGGAACCAACAAAATGTACAGGGATTGTAAGCCACATTGGGGAAGAGTGTGATCATATTGATGAAAGCACAAAGCTTTCAAAATATTAGAGTCTGTCAAGTTCAAAAACAGCTAGAAATTACCTTCCATCATTAATCTTAGATATGAGCAAAATAGTGCTAACAATTTTTTTTCTTTTTTTTTTTTCTCCTGAGGCTGGGGTTAAGTGACTTGCCCAGGGTCACACAGCTAGGAAGTATTAAGTGTCTGAGACCAGGTTTGAACTCAGGTCCTCTTGAATTCAAAAGTAGTGCTCTATCCACTGCGCCAACAATTTTCTTTCAAAACCTACATACAGTTTCAACTTAAAGTTCTTAGCACACTAAAGTGGACTTGTCTGCTTAAATTGTAAAGGATGGATATTCTGATTTGCCTACTTTTTGGGACATTTGATCCTAATATCCATCTTGGAAATAGCTATGTCTTTAGGAGCTCTAAGAAAAATGATTCATCCATGAAAGAGAAATCCAAAACCTTTGATAACTTATTCTCTTGATAGTCAATCTATTGGCTTTCAATTCCTAATACATAGTAGATGCCCAAGAAATGCTTGTTGATTATCTATTTCTTGATGAATCTATTATCATTACTACCAGTGCTTACATAGCATGTGGTTGTGCATAATAGGACCTCTCATGTTGTAATGACCACTCTACTGGTTTCTACTAGTTATCACTCACAAAAAGTGACTTAAAGGGGAAAGCTAGATAGTACAGTGGATAGATCACCAGCTCTGAAGTCAGGGAAACATGAGTTCACTTCCAGGCTCAGAGATTTGACACTTGAACAAATCAACTAACCCCAATTACCTCAACTAAAGAAAGAGAAAACTCTTTAGGATGGTAGTCTTAACTTGAAGGAGGGAAGGAAGAAAGGAGAGAGAGAAGGAAGGAAGGAAGAAAGGAAGGAAGGAAGGAAAGAAGGAAGGAAGGAAGGAAGGAAGGAAGGAAGGAAGGAAGGAAGGAAGAAGGAAGGAAGGAAGGAAGGAAGGAAGGAAGGAAGGAAGGAAGGAAGGAAGGAAGGAAGGAAGGAAGGAAGGAAGGAAGGAAGGAAGGAAGGAAGGAAGGAAGGAAGGAAGGGAGGGAGGGAGGGAGAGAAGGAAAAGAGGAGGGAGAGGGGGAGGAGGAAGGGAGGGAAGGAAGAGAGGGAGAGGAGGAAGAGAAGAGAGGGAGAGAGGGAAAGGAGGGAGGGAAAGGAGGGAGGGAAGGGAGAAAAATTTGGACATAAGACCTAGTCTGTTTGCAATAAATCATTCATACCTGAGTTTGCACTAAGGAAGGTCTCTGTGTCCGCATGTCCTGAATTAAACTAAAAATACTGAAGTTCACAGGAATTATCTGCCAAACAAGAGAAATAAAATCTTATTGCTTTTGACCCAATCATTGTTAATAAATTGTTCCTCAAAAGACAATGACAAATATTGGAAGGGATGTGGGAAAACTGGGACACTGATACATTGTTGGTGGAGTTGTGAAAGAATCCAACCATTCTGGAAGGCAATTTGGAACTATGCTCAGAAAGTTACCAAACTGTGCATGCTCTTTGACCCAGCAGTGTTTCTACTGGACTTATATCCCAAAGAGATCTTAAAGGAGAGAAAGGGACCTGTTATGTGCAAAAATGTTTGTGGCAGCCCTCTTTGTAGTGGCTAGAAACTGAAAATTGAATGGATGCCCATCAGTTGGACAATGGCTGAGTAAATTGTGGTATATGAATGTTATGGAATATTATTCTGTAAGAGATGACCAGCAGGATGATTTCAGAAAGGCCTGGAGAGACTCACATGAACTGATGCTGAGTGAAGTGAGTAGAACCAGGAGATCATTATATATGGCAACACCAAGACTATTTAATGATCAGTTCTGGTGGATGTGGCTCTCTTTAACAATAAGATGATTCAAACTAGTTCCCATTGTTCAGTAATGAAGAGCATCAGCTATACCCAGAGAGAGAACTATGGGAAATGAGTGTGGACCACATCAGCATTTCTACTCTTTCTGTTATTGTTTGCTTGCATTTTTGTTTTCCTTCTCAGGTTTTTTTTCTTTCTAGATCTGATTTTTCTTGTGCAGCAAGATAATTATATAAATATGTGTGTGTATATATATATATATATATATACACATATATATATATATATGATTTAACTTATACTTTAATATATTTAACATGGATTAGACTACCTTGCCATCTAAGGGAAAGGGTGGGGGAAGGGGGGAAAAGTTGGAACAGAAGGTTTTTCAAGGGTCATTGTTAAAAAATTACCCTTTCCTGTGCTTTGTAAGTAAAAAGCTATAATAAAAATAAATAAATAAATAAATATTTTAAAAAGAATTGCAAAAAAAAGTTGTTCCTCAGTTACTTCTTTTCTTTCCATGTCATCTCTCACCTGTGCTAAATCAAAGTATGAAACAAGTGATTGATGTCATTGCTGATATATCTCCACATATGAAAGGAAGGGAGGGAGAGGAGTAAAAGGACAAAGGGAAAGAAAACACAGAGGTTGGTACTTTTGAAGACTTAATGCCTAACCCTGGAATGCATCTGTCTATAAAACTCCTCTAACGTGCTTTTACATGGTTTTTAATTCTCTGGGGTTTTTTGGAAGAGACTGAATCCTGAAACCACAGACATGATATGAGAAAATGTGCAACAGATAATGGGAATTCTTATGACATATAGAAAAATCTATAACTATTTACAGAAATAAGTATATTTTATCAGCATAATACTGCTAATGTGATTTTTAGGAGGGAGAGGAAGCCATAGCAATCTAAATGTCTGGTAATATATTATTTCCCAAATTTTCTCTCAGGCAGCTAGATGTTGCAGTGGGTAGAAAACAGGTTCCAGAGTCTAGAAGACTCATCTTCATAAGTTCAAATCTGGCTTTAGATATTTATTAGCTGTGTGACCCTGGGCAAGTCACTTAACTAACCCTATTTGCCTCAGTTTCATATCTCTAAAATGTGTTAAAGAAGGAAACAAATATTTACTAAGATAAGGTTACAAATGGGGTTACAAAGAGTTGGACATAACTGAAAATTATCTTGCATGCAATCTTAGGTGTTATATGATAGGTATTCTATGATAAAATTTAAATCAAACAGTAAAATCATAGGTTTTACTCAAAGTAACCTTAGAGAGTGTATAAAATAATTCCTCCTTCTCCTTTTCCACATAAAGAAGTGATAATCCAGATAGGCTAAACTCTATCATATGATAATCAAGTAATAGAACCAGAATTTGAACTCAGCTTCTCAAACTTCAAATACCAATGCTCTACCTGCAACATCCATCCTCTTCTAAAGTCTACCAAAAGTATTAAACAATATAGCATGTATGTATCAAAAAATGTATAATAATTTTCATTACAAAAATAAATTTAATTTCTTCAGTATTATTCCAAAATTCCCTCACCTCTTCATGCCAGGAATAGTTGATAACCCAGTATCCTGAGCCTAGCATTTAGAGGTTCCATCAGTGTATTTCAAGTCCAGAAATGTTCTGTAAATAACTTCATTTGGGGAACATTGGTATATTAACAAAACACTTTAGAACCTATGGAAGTTCAGGTCAAGGATTAGTGACGAACATTTGCAGCTAGGAAAACAGTTTGGCTAAATGTGTGTCAAACTGACATATTGGAATGCAGGAAGAAAAATTAAAAGTGTAAATTCAGGAAAGCCTGAAGTGAGAAACAGGTGTTTGGCAGAATGAAGCAATTTCTGAGTATCTGATCTTGGGCAAGGCAAATGGGAAGTACCTGCTGAGAGATACTCACCCCATCCTTAAGCAGTTTCCAAGTATAATCAACAGCACAAAGAACACCAGTCCTCCCACAGCCAGCACTGAAATGAAAAATCACAGAACTGAGGAGAGGGGCAGAATCACCGAAAATGAATCATCTGCAGACATTTTGGAAATTTCATAAGCAGTGTTGATCAGGAAAGTTCATGGAGGCAATGAAGCTTGCCATCTATGTAAATCCTTCCCAGAGCACAGTCGCCAGCTGGCAAGTGCTTTCCTCCTAGACCAACTGAACCTCCTTACCTATGCTGGACGATCTCTCCTAGTAATCACCAATCGATTTATTAGAAAAAATAAAAACTCAAGATTCTAGCTACTTTTAAAAGTATATTCTTATTCTGTGCACACACAGTCAGCTCCTAATCTGATGTTTCATCACAGTGTGAAGGTGACCCTGGGTTCTTTGGATCACAGGCTTTGGCAAGTCCCTGCCAACCTGGAAAAGCTTCAGCTGTAGGCCTGGAAACAGGCTGCCAAGCCTAGCTAAATACAGGGAGGCTCCTGACCAGAAGGTCGGCCCCCAGGGGGTGAGTTTTTTTGGCATGTACTTGGGCTACTAAGGCACAGGGGCTAGGGGAAAGTGGAGTAGGAGGTCGGAAGTGGGGTTATTGCATCAATGGAGAAGGTAGTTACCTAAGTGAAATCACAGCTATTTTAAAAACACTGAAGTTGGACAAATACTGACCCCAACTTTTCTTCCTTATTAACTCATATTTCTAAACTCCATTACTCACCAACCAACTGGGAGATGGCCTAGACTGCTCTGAATGCTAGGAAAAACTAGTGCTCCTTCAGTTAGAAGAAGCTGTGGCTTATGGTTTGCTCTAGAAGCATTCCCCTTCCCTTCTAAGCACCATCATACCTGCAGTGAATACAAATAGGAATACTGTCATCCTCCTGGTAACAACGCATCTCCCAAATGAGTTCAAGGATGGGATCTAGAGATGAGGGCACATCATGATCTGGCCAATTCTTGTAATGAAACTGATAGATGGTTCGCGTTTCCTATAGGAGAATGGCCAGAATAAAATGGGAAAGAGAGTTCCATGTTGAAAACTGGGAGATGCCTCCTCTGCCATGAAGAGCCAGCAGCTCCCACAAAGAAGTCAATAAGATTACCATCCATGAACTTTCTTTTGAGTGTACCAACCCACTCTCAAGTCATCCAGGTAGATTATAACAATGCTTTGCTATGATCTATGTGCCTGCTATAAACTGTTTGGCTAGGTCCATTCCCACAGGAGAAGGACGTAGAAGCATGTTAACAGAACTTAGAATGGGTGAATCTAAGGAACCTGTACTAGGTTTATCTCAGATTGGTCTACATGACAAAGGCCTAGCTTGCTTTGTTCTACTAAATATTAAATCATTTGCCAGGACCACTTCAGCCCTAAGTTCTGGGAAGGGTTGATTTCCTGTGTTTTGATCATGTGTGTGGCTTCAGTTCTCAGGACCAGAATAAGACTAAGGCCCAGAAATGAGATCCAGTGAACCTGAGTACATTCCTGGAGCCCTTGTACATGCTATTATTAATAAACTACATAGTTAGGATAAAGGAGTGTTCAGCTATTTGAATATTCCTTGAAATTCCCCAACTAGAGGCTATTGAAATGTGCATACCCTTTGATCCAGCAGATTCTATTGGGATTATATCCCAAAGAGATCTTAAAGGAGGAAAAAGGACCTGTATGTGCAAGAATGTTTGCAGCAGCCCTTTTTGTAGTGGCCAGAAACTGGAAACTGAATGGATGCCCATCACTTGGAGAATGGCTGAATAAATTATGGTCTATGAATGTTATGGAATATTATTGTTCTGTAAAAAACCATCAGCAGGATCATTTCAGAGAGTCCTGGAGAGACCTACATGAACTGATGCTCAGTGAAGTGAGCAGAACCAGGAGACCATTGTACATAACCACAGAAAGATGAGTTCTGATGGATGTGGCTCTTTTCAACAATGAGATGATTGAGCTCAGTTCCAATGATCTTGTGATGAAGAGAGTCATCCACACCCAGAGAGAGGACTATGGGAACTGAGGGTGGATCACACAACATAGCATTTTCATTCTTTTTGTTGTTGCTTGCATTTTATTTTCTTTCTCATTTTTTTTCCTTTTTGATCTGATTTTTCTTGTTCTGCAATATAATTGTATAAATATATGTACATATATTGGACTTAGCATATATTTTTACCATGTTTAATATATATTGCATTACTTGCCATCTAGGGGAGGGAGTGAGAGGAAGGGGGGAAACATTGGAACACAAGGTTCTACAAGGGTCACTGTCGAAAAATTATGCATGCATATGTTTTGAAAATAAGAAGCTTTAATGAAAAAAAAATTTTTTTTAAAGAAATTCCCCTCTTAGATTGGCACCATCACTTTTATGAAAGAGAAAGGAAGATGCTTCATTCAGACTTACGCTATTCAGCTTGGCTTTTAGCGTCCTGATAACATAATCCGATTTCTTGTTTTCAGATTCCTAAGGAAGATATATTGAGTAGAGGGGGGAAGATAAGTAAGATCTACAGACAAGTTCTTCTGTACAATAATTTAGGACACTGGGATCTTTGTCCATTATAATGGGAAGACTTGACATACTCACACAGGAGATGGAGAAAGGGCCACACTGTAGAGCAGTCTCTCCTGGCTCAGCCCAATAGCGTTCACATTTTTTCTGTGGCACAAAATCAAATGTCAGGATTTCCTTTTCTTTCAGTTTCTTCTGGGTGGCCCAAGTTACTTCTTATCCTTTAACCTAGAACCTCTAATATGCTTGAGCATTGACCCAGTCTCATCCTGGCTATTAAAGAATATTATATCCAAAATGATTATATTCAGAACCAGAATGGTAAATGGCCTCATGTTCATATATATAGCTACTACTAGGAATGTTTAGTCTGCAGAACAGTTACCAAAGGCAGGAAATCTGCCTTAGGGTCTTTGAGGGTCTGTCGCCTAAAAGTGGGATCAGTTTTGCCTCTAAGGACGGAACTAGAAGCAATGGATAGAAGATGGAAAGAGGAAAATTTAGATTTAATTCAAGGAAAGACTTCTTGACAGTTAAAACCAGCCCAAAGTAGAAGGGACTTTCTTGGAAAGTGACAATGTCCATATGGCAAAAAGTTTTCAAATAAAGGCTACCATCATTTTTTCAGGTGTGACATATAGAAACACTGTGTTCTGTGAGCAAAGCAGAATTGCAATAGCTCAAAAGAAATGTATGATGTGAAAACTTAAAGACATTTCCTCCCCAAATTTTCAAGTGGATTATCTGTGCCTGACCTATGGGAGAGCCTTCCAAGCTCATGTTGGTCTGCTTTGCCACAGTCAGACTTACACTGTACCATCAGGCTAATATAGTGATATCATTTTGGTCTTCTCCCAGCATGAAAGTCAGTAATGAACACATTTCAAGTATGACATACTTGAAGTATGTGATTAAGTATGATTAAGTATGATTCCTATTTAGGTATGGTGGTGGCTGTGTGAGTAAAGAGAAGGGGGTAGATGGAAATATAGAAGTAGAACCAACCAACCTTGGCAGTGGCCTGAATATGTAGAGTGAGGGTAAGTGAGAAATTGAGAATTGACTCCAAGGTTGTGAACCCAACAGACTGAAAGGATGGTGGTGTCCGCAACAGACATAGGGGAAAAAATTGCCTTGGGGAGACGAGTTGTATCTTGGATACAATATGTTTGAGATGCCTACAAGACATTCTGTTGAAGATCCCTAATAAGTTGTTAGTAATGCAGCACTGAAATTTAAGAGAGAGACTGGGGCTGGCTATCTGCATCATGATGGGAGTTAAAGCTGAGGGGAGCTGATGAGATCAGTGAGCGAGATTGTAGTGAAGAAGAGAACTCAGAACATGAATGATGGTCTGGCAAAGGAGAATGAGATCTATCTCCTTTTAGAAAGAGATAGCCAAAGGCTTAGGAAAGAACATCACCATAAAAACTCAGGAGGGGAGAAACTTTCTAGTAGGAAATTCAGACGATCAAGTCTTGAAGAAAGATCAAAAAAGATAAGTATTGAGAAAGGTAATTAAGTCTGGAAATTAAGAGATCACAAGCAATCTTGAAGAAATTAACTTCAGATGATTGATGAGATACAAGACCAGAGAACAAGAAATTGAGAAATAAGCAAGAGATAAGAAAATGAAGGCAGCAGGGAGACAGATTTTTTTTGTTCCTGGGAGTTTCTATTACTAGAAGATGATAACTTGAAGGGACATGTGTTTGACTTGTTCTATTTGTCCCCATAAGGGCAGTGGTAGAAGCTACAGAGAGGCGGATTTTGACTTATAATGAAAACATTCCTAACAATCAACTGAAATGGGCTGCCACAGAAGGTGGGGAGTCCCTCATCGTTGTAGGTCTTCAGATAGAAACAAACACTGAGATTCTCTGACTTAATTGTAGTACATGAAGCATCACTTGTAATCCCCAAATTGAGCACTAAGCTAAAGGATGAACTTGCTTCCAAAGCACAATGCTCGGTCTAAGACTTAACCTCTCTAAGATGCCCACTATGGCTTCACTTTCAGTCTTTCTCTTTTCCTTCCAGGTCCTCTTTCCAGACCAAGGCACTCACCTTTCCCATCTCAAACTCCATGCATGCCATCACGATGATCTGTGAGGATGAAAGATACAGAGCCATGAAAACCTGTCCAGTCAGCACCCTAAGCCTTGGAGCCAAAAAGTACTAACTGACAGAACACAGCAGTTACTCCCGACTCCACCTCCAGCCATGAGAAAGGAGGAGGTGAATCAGAACCTACCAGAACACTGTATTCCCAAATCATCCTCCAGAAGTCCAGAACGGTGGTAGCCAGAGGCCCCTGGGTGGCGATGTAGGCCCGGGGGCCGTACACACCCTAAAGTGAGACCCAGATGGGAGAGTATAAATATCCATTCATTCCCAAGCCCCACGTGGCTCAGCCCTCTCTCTAGAGCGTGTTCTTGTACAGTACCTTGATGAAGTTAGCATTGATATAGTGGGAATCCTCATCGGAAGTTATCAGGGACAGCTTTACCCTGCTATGATCAACTGCAAGAAAAGAGGGAACATGAAAGGGGCTTAGAGCAGGAGGCTTTGGCTATGTCTGTCCCTTATATGAGGCTTTCAACATTTCTCTTTGGTCTGGATCTGTGATTTCAGAAGTTCTGGGAACTCCCTGAGGGCAAGCACCTTCTCTGTATGCAGACTGACAGGTGGTCTGCATTTTGTAAGAGATTTGGGCTGGGATGCCCAAGGCTCTTGGTCAGACAGCTAGAATGTGTCAGAGTTAGCATCTGAATGCATGTCCTCCTGCTTCCAAGACAGGCATAATTATCCCCTATATTACAGATTTATTTGGTGCTTCAAGTATCAGTCTCCAGGGGAATGTGACTGTAGTCATAAATTACTGCTGCTTATTTAAGTTTTTGTCATTTGGGCACTTGAGTCTTTTGGAATCAGCATTTCTTTCGTGTGGAAAAGAACAGGTATATCTGATTAACCTTGTGCATTGAGTACCTTTCTACTTCTTATTTTTGAGAACATAATAATAATCTCTGGCCCTTATGTGGGGCTTTAAGCTTTGCAAGATTCTTTAATGATAAGAATAGTCAGCATTCATAAAGTGCCTACTAAGTGTTATTGATAGCCTTATTTTACAGCTAAGAAAATGAGGTTAAATGTCTTCCCTAAGGTCACACAACTACGAAGTATCTGAGGCTAGATTTGAATTCAGGTCTTCTTGACAACCTGACCCCTACTCTACCCGCTGGTCCACTTAACTTTCTACACATGAACCCAAACTCATCTTTGAGAGCTCCATGGGACAGGTGAAAAAAGGCACTATTGTGAGAATAATATCTGTGACATCTCTTTTTAGAGGCCAGAAATCTACAGAGTGTCTATAAAGATAGGTCCAGAACTAGGGGCCACTCAGTGGCCAAGGAAGAGGTCCCCTTGGCCCAGAAAGGCCCTGGTGCCTTTATGCCTGACGTGCATTCCCTCTTCATTCACTTCTTGGAATTCCTTGTTTCCTTCAAGCACCCCCTTCTCCATGGAGCTTTCTCCGTGGGTGACTTTCTTATATTCCTTTGTGCATGTGGTACTCTCAGTACAAATGCTATTGTGAGGGCGTGTTTATGACTAAGACCCAAGCTCAAAGAAGTGGCGTGTTTGGCCAGGGACCCACCAACCAGGAACTTCCTTTATCCCCATTTGGCTTCAGTCAGCTTCATTTAGGCAAGGGATGCAAAGTTCCCCTAATGGTAATCCCCTTAGCAAACTTCACCAATTCAAGTAGGCAGGCTAGCAAACTTTCCCAATTGAGCCCTTGTGCTCAATAAAAGGGTCCCCCCCCCAGAATAGACCATTCATTGATTTGGTGCCCCAAGGTCCTTGTTCCATCCAGTTCCTGAGAATCTGCCAAGCTGTAACAATCATCCATAAGGGCAGACACCCGGAGATCTGCCACTGGAGTGGTTTGTCATGTCCTTCTCCAATTCATTTTACAAATGAGAAACTGGGGCACACAGGGTAAACTGAATTGCGCAGAGTCACACAACTGGTAAATGTCTGAGGCTGCATTTGAACTCAGGAAGATGAGTCTCCCTGACTCACTGCACCACCTCACTGCCATTGCATGGTAGATTTTTTTTCTAGTTTGGCTGATTTTTTTCCTCTTGTTTATTTTTAATTTTTATTTTGTTTTAAAGGATGGCCTTATGAGAGTACGAGTTACAGAAGGAAATCTAGGCAACATCAGAATAAAAGAAATCAATTAAAAATCTATATGAAAAATGCTCATGGATTGACAAATATTTTTAGCCAAATGAATAGCTTATCTTTAAGCATATGTGATAAAAGCCAAAAGTCATAGTTGTATTTGAAGATTAAACTATAGATAGAAGGTGTAGGAAAGACAGTTGATGAGTAAATTTAGGAGGACAAAAAAATTTAGAAAAAGAAATCGAAATACCCTAGACTTACAGGGCAAGATGTCTTTGTATCTGTTTTTCTTGATATTTTCTGGCCTCTCAGCCACAGTTGTAGGATATGTTTTATCCATCTTATACTTGGTAGATTGCCTTTTTCAGCTTCTGTAATAAAAATAATAAAGAAAAAATAATTTGAAAGAAAGGGGATATGACAATGCTGAGAGTCCCTTTTCCACTCGATTGTTTGCCTATTATTCTAGATAGCCCCAAAGCACTTCTGTGTGAAAAGAAATGTCAGGTCTTAAAGAATGGAAACATTACACTTGGTATCCCTGAGCCACAAACACCTGCAAGTCAGAGGGAAGCTGTGGTGAATGTTTTAAAGGGCAGGTATTGTCAGAAAATAAAGTTTCTGCTTGAACCAAAGTATCATTGGTGTGGGGAGGGAAGAGAGAGAGAAAGAGAGACAAAGACAGAAATCGAGACAGAGGGAGAGAGGGGGAAGTGAGGAGAGACAGGGGGAGGGAGAGAGAGAGACAGAGAGAGAGAGAGAGAGAGAGAGAGAGAGAGAGAGAGAGAGAGAGAGAGACAGAGACAGAGACAGAGACAGAGACAGAGAGAGACAGAGAGAGAGAGAGAGAGAGAGAGAGAGAGAGAGAGAGAGAGAGAGAGAGAGAGAGAATCAGAGATAGAGAGACAGAGAGAGATTGAAAGAAAAACAGAGAGAGGAGGGAGAGAAGAGAAAAGAGACAGAAGGAAAGAGAGGGAGAGAAACAGAGCAAAGAGAGAGGACTACTATTTTTATTGCAGAAATCACCTTTTTTAAGCTAGAAAATAAAATACAAGCTAAATACAGCCTCCCTGGGTGTCCTGCCAAAAAGTGCTATAAAGTACAATGTGAATCCCTTAAACTCATTGGCAATTTTCTATTTTGACCTTGTATATCTACTACTTAGGGCAGCCCTTACCACATGGGCTAAAATATCTTTTCCTAGGGCCCTAAGCCATGTGGACTGGACTTGTTTTTCCTTAAAAGGGACTTAAACTATCCTCTTAACTGAATTGGTCCAGAAGATTAAGGTTCCATTTACCAAACTTCTTAGTCACCTAAGGGTATAAAGAGACTGGCTCTTGAATAGTCAGGGCTTATTATGTTTGTCAGATGTCCCATTGCCTGAAAGTCATCACACTCTGCCGACCAGACTCTTTTCTGAATGGAGTTGAGTGGGGCTGAGTCTCCCTCTATTAATGCTGCATCATTGCTGAATATTCTGTCCATGTTATGGCTAAATAAATGTCCTCTTGTCAATATTAGATGGTCTATGATAATCTTAATCCATTCCATTCTTGAACTTTAGGGGCACCAGAGAGGCAGGGTCTTCAATAAATACCTTTTACATAGCAGGGGCTTAATAAATGCAATTGGGGTTAAGTGGCTTACCCAGTCACACAGCTCTGAGATCACATTTGGGCTCAGGTCCTCCTGACTTCAGGTCTAATGCTCTACTGTACCACCTAGCTGCCCCCTTTCTCCTGATTTTGTATATTTCCCAAAGTTTCATTTTTAACCTTCCACTCTTTTCTCTATAGAAAGAAGGTAGGTAATACAGTAGGCAGAAGAATGAGCCCAAAGTCAGGAAGCCTGGAGTACAAATACAGCCTCAGACACTCACTAGCTTTGGGATCCTAGACAAGTCACTTATCCTCTGCCTGCCTTAGTTTCCTCAGCCGTCAGAGGGGACAGTAATAGCACTCCCTCACAAGGGCATGGTAAAGATCAGACGAGATGTTTGTAAAGTGTTTAGCACAGAACCTGGTCTATAGCAGGTACTTTAAAATTGCTTATTCTTTTCCTTCTATAAATTCTTTCCTTTAGAAATTCCATTTACTCTCTAGCTGTTATCTCTACACAGATGTGTGTACCAAATGTGTGTACCTTTAGTCCTGACCTGTCTTCCAAGCTTTTACCCTGTATGTCCAAATGGCAGTTACACGTTCTCCCTTTGATAAATGGGCATTCCCTCAACCTCAACACACTGAAATCATCTTCCTATTTTCTCATGTAGGCTCACTCTCAAGTTCCCTATTTCAGTCCGTTGAACTAGTCTTTCAGCCATCAAGGTCTTTGCCATGGCCCTTTCTTTCAGTTTTCACGTCCATTCTCCTAGCCCAGACAATAGGGCAGAGCATTTTCCCACCATATATTTCATCCTAAAATCACAGAATTGATCCCTGGAAGGGACTTTAGTGGCTGTCTAGTCCAATCCATACCAGAAAAGGAATTCTTGCTAGAACTTGCTGACTAGTAGGCATCCAAACTCTGTTGGAAGTCCTTTAATGAGGGAGAATCCTCCATTCCCTCAAAGTAGCCTATTCTATGTTGGGGGTATTCTAATGGGGACAGCTAGGTGGGCCAGTGGATAGAATGCCAGATTTGGAGTCAGGAAGTCTCATCTTTCTGAGTTCAAATCTGACCTTAGATACTTACTATCTATATGACCTCGGCAAGTCTTCACCCTTGCTTTAGTTCCCTCATTTGTAAAATGAGATGGAGAATGAAATGGCCAACCCCTTCAGTATCTTTACCAAGAAATCCTCGAGTGGGGTCATGAAGAGTTGGACGTGACTGAAACACACCTGGACAGATGGTACAAGCCTGATGCCGTAAGGTCCAGCCTAAATTTGTCCGTGCAATTTCCAACCATTGTTCCTGGTTCTTTGAGGTAGCACATACAGATAGGCACAGAACTCTGAGTTAGCAAGATCTGGATTGAATTCCTTCTTCACATGAGCTGGGTGATCCTGGACAAGTCACTTAATCTCACTCAGCCTCAATTTCCCCATTTGCAAAATGAGATTGACGTAATGGGCTACAAAGCTCATTACAGCTCTAAATCCATGATTCTCCGGGTACCTCTAAGGCCAAACAGAATAAATATTGTCCTTCTTCCACTTAAATAAGTCACATAGTCTGCCCCCTTTGTTTTCCAAATGAAAGTGAATGTGTTTAGTGACTGGCTCTGTTAATTGCAGTGGCCAATGCAAAGCCATAATTTAAAATCAAATCCTCTGACTCCAAATCCAGGCATCACATACAAACATTAGTATAGCCAAAGACACAAACTCTTCAAAAGGACTTTCAGAATCTTAGGTTTGCATTTTTTTTTTTGTTTGTTTGTTTGTTTCCTGAAGGATATCAGATCTAGAGAGCAGAGAAAGGGAAATGTTTCAGGGGCTTGTGTTACAAAGGATTCAAGGAAATGATCATTTATTAAGCACTTAATATATGCCAGGCCCTGTGCTAAGCACTTTATAGCTATTATACAACAATCCTGGGAAATAGATGTTATAATTATATTAGCTGAGGGAACAAAGTTAATGACATGTCCAGTGTGATATGGCTCACAAGTGTCTGAGGTCAGAGTTAAGCTCAACTCTTCTTAATTCTCAGCCCAGTGCTCTGTCCACTGTTTTTAAAATCTTCAAACACTGTAGCTCTTTGTCTTTGAACTTCCTTCTTATGCCCCAGAAGCTCTGGCTTTTAACAGCTTAGATTATATAGATTATATAGAATATATAGCAGGATATATTTGAGGGAGAGTATATGTGTATATATATATATATATACATATATATGTATGCTTCATGTATATGGGTGTGGATATACATATATATATATATATATATATATATATATATATATATATATATATATATATATATATATATATATATATCGTAAGTCAGATTTAGAGTTTCTTCACTGTTTTTTTTTACTAAGATTATTATAATAAAAATCCAGCCATTCTGGGAAGGAAGAAATTCATCCCAATATGGGGAAGGTAGCCAAAGAGGTTAATCTGAAAGAAGCTAACAAAATAGGTCTTATTTGATTCCCCTAGATTAGTACAATAGCCACCAACTGTTTTTCCTACTCCTAGGCTAGATCCTTTTGATGCCATATTAATCCCTCAAAACTCTATTTCCATTGTCTTGCATGTATTTTTGATTTGAGGAAAGCAGATTTCAAAGAAAGGAGAGATAAGATAATAAAATGGCTAATATTGGACTTAAAGTAGGAAGAGCTGAGCTCACATGCAGCCTCAGAATCTGTGTAATTTTGGGTAATGTAAGTCACTTAATTTTTCAGACTTAAGTTACCTTATCTGTGAAATGAGAATAATAATAGCATCAATCCCACAAGACTGTTATGAGGATATAAAGTGCTTTTCAAATCCTAAAGGGCTATACTATATATATATATATATATATATATATATATATATATATATATATATATATATATATATATATATATATATATATATAATATACATATATATGTTTTATATATATATTCATAGCATCACTGTTATGGAAGCAAAGTACTAACAAAAAATTATTGTTGATTAGGGAATACTAAAATGAATGGTAGTTTAAAAAAAAAAGCCAATAGAATTTCATTGCATCCTAAGAAATTAGTAATAGGAATTCAGAAAAACATGGAAAGACAAATGAATGGTTGTAATGAAATAGGCAGAACCAGGAAAACAACACAAAATGACTATAATGAAATAGTCGGGGAAAAAAACTGAACACTGAGGAATGATAATGATCAAAAGTGCTCCTGAAGAAGAGGTAAGAAAGTGAATCTCCCTCCTTCCACCAGAGAAGTGGAATCCTAGGGGCTTTTGCATCTGTTACCCAATGTGCTCCATGCATGGCTAAAAACCAACATGGCTTCAACAAGAGCAGGTCATTTTTGACTAACCTCATTTGCCTTCTGATAGGGTAACTAGCCTGGCAGATCAGGAGAATGTGGTTGACCTAGTATACTTAGATTTCAGCAAAACAATATCTTTTGTGGTCTACTTGCAGATAACATGGAGAGATACGGGCTAGATGATAGCATAGTTAAGGAGATTCAGTACGGGTTTACTGACTGGACTTTAATTAGTTGTTAATGGTTTGCTGTCAACTTGAAAAGTCAATCAGTCAGTCAATAAGCATTTATTAAGTGTCTACTATGTGCCAAGCACTGTGCCAAAACTATATAAGACTATAAATTACAGAGAACATGCTGACCTTCCTTGGGAGATGGAGTTCCCTATAATAAAATATAGACATATAACTAGGTTCTATTTAGAGTGAATAATGAATCTCATGAAGGCAAATATTTCAATTCACACTATTCAAAGTCCTAATTATGTAAACTGTGATAGCTGATTCCAGCCCAGGGGAAATATATGGATATAATGTGATTACTTCATGAGCTTCATCATATGCCCTAATTAGGTACTAGCCAGGTCCCTACTTTTGGTCCCATCCTCTGGCTCCAGATCCACTGCTCTGTCTACATTATGCCAGTGTGATAAGTTCATAATAGAGGTATAAAATGAAATGCCATGAGGATAAATCTGAGGGAGAAATTTCTTCCAAGGAAATCAAGAACTAGAAGAGAAGATGCTGCCTGGTAAAAAGGTCGGGTAATACAACACATATAAGCTGTGGTTGGAGAGCATTTTAGACATCTAGTATTTAAAATCTTTTACAACATGGCCTTATCCTACCTTTTTAGCATTAGTATTATTCCCCTCCACACACTCTGTACATTATTTGAATTTATCCATGTGTTTTCACTGGAATGGAAACAGTTATCACAATTTACATAATTATGACTTTGAATAGTATGAACAGAAATACTTGTCACCACTTCATGGGATTGATGCATCATTCACTCTAAATGGGACCTACTTATACTTCCCTATGTTCATGATGTCTCCATTGAAAGAATATAAACTCCTTGAGGGAAGAAATTGTTTTAATTTTGTTTTTGTATCCCCAGGACCTAATACCTGGCTTATAATAAATATTTAATAAGTCTTTCTGATTGGTTGGTTAATTATCAAAGGAAAGAACATGAATAAATGTCAAGAAGTACTAAAAATGAGCTACATATTTAGGGAAACAGCAAGTGGTTCGGGTTGAAGGGATGGTGAAGGAGTTAGTAAAAGACAAACCTAGAAAGATAGACTGAACCAGATCATAGAAGATGATAAATATCAGTCTGAGGAGTTTAGATTTGATTCCGTAAATTGTTAGTAGTCATTGAAGCTATTCAAGAAGCTGAGAGATTCTTGTACACTAAAAAGATTACTATGGCAGCCATGTGAAGGAGGAATTGGAAAGATTCTGTGAGTGGAGAAACTAATTAAGTGGCTATTACGGCAGACTGGGTAAGAGGTTATGAGTGCCTGAATTGGAGCGGTAGCTTTGAGAATGGAGAGGAAGGAATAAATGTAAGAGATATTGAAGAGGTAAAACCAAAAGGATTTCTCCACTGATTGAAGAAGCAAGAGGATGATTCAGATAACTCGAAAGTTTCAACCTTATATGACTAAGAACATGACAATTCCATTGAACAGAAATAAGAAAGTTTGGAGAAGAAGCAGGATTTGGTGGAGAGTGAGTTCAGTTTTGAGTATTTTGATCTTGAGATAGGAATAGAAAATCCTAGTGGAGGTTATACGGAGGGTGGTGAGGGTAATGCAGATTTGGAGAAGATTTGGATTTGGGTGCATTAAGATAGCAATGGGAACCATAGGGATGGAAGATTCCTGAAGACAAGATTTACAGAGAAAGCAGATGGTTGAGAATGGGGGCCTTGGGGAATACCACATTTGGGGAGCAGGAGAAGAAAGAGAAGCACAAAGGACACAGAGGAAGCAGTGCAATTAAGGGAGCACAATTTCTCAGTAGCCAAAGGAAGAGGGAGTGTCGAGAAGGAGGGGGTGGTTAACCATGTTGAAGGCTGAAGGAAAATTTAAAAGTCTGAGGTCTGAAAAAAGGCCATTTGGTAGAGAGGACAGTGTTGAGAACGGAAACCAGACTGTACAGTGGGGAGAAGAAAGCAGATGGAGAGTACATAAAAACAATGAGTGCAGATCACCGTTTCTAAATTAGGCAGGAAAGGGAAGGAGAGTTAGAACCAAAGAGAGAGCCAACAACAAGGGAACTCTTCTTTAGGACCTAGACATTCTAAATGTGCTTGTAAGCTATGGAAAAGGAGCAGGGAGGGAGGGAGAGATAGAAGATGCAAGAGAGAAGGGCTGATTGCTGAAACAAGGTCCTGAGAGAGCTGAAGGAGGCTAAGATCCCAGGCACAGGTATCTTGGATGAGGAAACTTGTCATATTCTCTGAGAATGGAGGGAAAGAAAAAAAAAAAAAGAGATGACCAAAGATATAATGAAAATGTGAAGCGATAAGGATGGAAATTGAAGAAATAAGACTCTGGGCAGCTAAGTAATACAATGAATATTGTTTTGGACCTGGAGTCAGGAAGATGAGTTCAAATCCTGCCTAAGATCTTAATTATCTTATCTGTATGACTTTCATTTGCAAAATTGGGATAATAAGATCTATCTCCCATTCTTATGAGAAGCAAACAAGATAACATATATAGGTATTCCCTAAGTCTTAAAGTACTCTATGTGTTACTTATTTTTATTATTGTTATTAAAGAAGAAGTGTCATCATTCACTGAGATTGGGAAGATACAAATGGAGTTGGGAGTTTGAAGAGCAAAATGTTCATTACAGTGGCTAAGGGTTTTATCGTAAGTTGATAAAAGACTTCAAAAAAAGGTATTACCACACAGCAAGTGAGGGCCCAGATGAGATTAAGTGCCATGAATTTATAGAGCATTTTTAGTAGTGCCCAGAAACAGAGATATTGAAAGTAGATGATTAGAGTTACCCAGATTGGAAATTGCTGGGTGAAAATAATTATATGCCAAAGAGACTAGAACTGGTGGTGAATGCCCTATTGAAGTAAAAAACCATTGGTGGGGTTCAGACTGGTTAGGGAGGCAAATTGGAACAGAATGGATATAATGCAGTAATGGAATAGGGTAGTCAGAGGGGTAAGGGTCAGAATTAGGAAAAATAATTTCAGTGGGAAGGAGAGGGTGGGTGAAGGACAGCCTATTGTGGTTAGAGTGTAGAGGTTCACTTCAAAGCTATGGAAATGTGGAAATTCCACAGAGTGAATATTGAGATATAGCTACTCTTAGAGCAGTCACTACAGGTGAAGAAGGTCACTGCATTTTTTCGTTTTCAGAAAAAAAATTTCTATATTACGTAATCTAGAATCTCATTTTAAGAACCAATTATTTGTAAGTTGTTCTGGTGCTGCCTATTTCTTTGCTATAACTGAGTCAAGGTATTAACACTAAAAGGTGGAGCAAGTGTGAATTTTGTCACAGTTTGCTGAACATTTGCATACTGAAGTGGAAAGACTTCTAGATGAGTTATAAGTAACAAATAATATAGGGGAAAGTTCAGTGGACTTGAATTCTGGAAACTTGGGTCCTAGTCCTGTTTACGAGTTATGGAAATTTTGCTGAACTATCACTTAATAGGATTTAGAATGGCATCAATGGTACCCCAACCCCTTCATTGTACATGGAACAGCATTTCCACTTGCTACTCTAAGACTCTTCCTGATACTTTTACAAACAAGAAAATTTAATTTCCAGAAAAGTTAAATTATTTGCCGAAGTTCATTCAGCTAAATATTAGGAAAGCTAAGATCCAAATTCAGGTCTTACAATCCAGAGTTTTTCTGGGTCCAAAGTTGTTTCCCTTACATCACATTTCTCCCCAAATATGATTTTGTATCACATCTTTTAATCAATCCAAGTCTCAAATATCCTAACTATAAAGAGCCATACAAGTGATAAGGAGGTGCCTTTACCACCCAAAATGATGCTGAAGGCAAAGAAGGAAGTGATTTCTTCCACCCTCCCTGCTAAAGATTGAAATCAAGAAAAAGACCTTGAAAGTGGAGAGGCCAGTGTCAAAAGGTGGACGCAGCCACAAAGGGAAGAAAATACAAAAGCCATCCACCCCCACCTCTTAGATACCCCAGACAGTCAGGCTTCTGAAAGTTTCCATTACATCTGTAAAGAAAAAAGCAAATATAAGGGGGTGTTATCATTTTAAGAGAGCCCTGCTAGAATTAAAGATCCAGCCAAGGCTCTTCTGGCTTAGCACCTGACTGTTCAATCTCAACATTAGCTGCCCAGTCCCCGGCAGGTGTCCCCTTCTCCCTTCCTCCCTCCTCCTCCATGCCCTTCTGGTTCCCCTTTTTATTTTGTCTTTTCTTATTATAATGTAAGCACCTCAAGAACAGTGAATACTTTGCTTTCTTATTTTTATATTGCCAACATTTAGCACAATACCTGGCCCATAGTATGAGCTTAATAAATATTCTTTCTAGCTATTTTCTTTCTATCTATCTTTTCAGGACTGAATACCAGTGCTAAATGTTTCTGGCTTTAGGTTGGACTAAATATTGTTAGAGCTACCTAGAAGCCTTTCACAAGCACAAGAATATATCAGCTCAGCCTGGTTCAAGACCCCTCTACTAAGGTAACTATACTACCCAGTCATTTAGTGAGCCCCACAATACCTTAAGTTGAAATAGATGACATTTACTTTCTTGGCTTTTAAACATGGTGGGGAACAGAAATGGATCTAACTAGGCTAACATAGCCTAGAAAGTGATTACTCAGAACTCTGTTACAGCTTCAGCCTCAGCTCTCATGTAAACTCCAAGCTTATATTTCCAACTGCCTAGAACGCATTTCCATTTAAATGTCTTCATCTCAATTTTGATACATCTACAATTAAACTTATCTTCTTGCCAAAACTCCCATTCCCAAATTTACTACTGATTTAAATGGCCATGTTTCCATTTCCCCCTCTATCCTAAACCCTACTTAAAAATTTGGAATCAGTTTTGGACTTTCCTTCCTCCTAAGTGCTCTTTCTCCTGTTGCATCAATTATTAATCCTTAAAAACTTGTCTTGTCTCCTTTGTCCGCATTTCCTTTGCTATCACTCTAGTACTGGTCCTTTTCACTTATCACTTGTTTTGTGATCCTTTTCACTGATCCTCCTACCTCTAATCACTCCCCTTCTCAAAACATGTCACATTGACCACTATTAGATTGATTTCTAAAGCCTCTCTTGCATCAAACCATTCCTCTAATTAAAAAAAAAAAAAGCCTAAGGTGAAATGAAAGGATATCCCTTGCTTATTATTAGTTAGAGCAAAAATAGTAAATACTTTCAAAATAATTTACAAGTTTATTGAAATATTAATCAAAATACTAATAAGCTACTTCATAGACAATAGATAATATGATGCCAAAATACATATGGAAAAGTAGAAAAAGAATTGTCATATTATATATAAAAATGTACAATAAAACAATAATTACTTTTACTTCTGTCTGGTACTAGAGAAACAAAAAATAGATGAATGAAATTTGCTAGAATCTCAAAACTGAAACCTATATATGGAAGAGATTGGTATTTGATAAATTCCTATCTAAAAAACACAGAAGAATATTACTGGAAATGAGCAAAAACTGTTGGAAGATTGTTTAATAATGAGTTTAATCCATATCTCACATCATACAAGTCATTAAATTCTCTCTAGATAAGTTGTATAATTTTTTTAAAAAACAATTTTAAAACTTGAAAAAGGAATGACCAGTTGCCTCAGTTATAGAGATGTCAGTCAACAAGCATTTATTATAAGTACTAAGGATACAAGTAAAGTAAAAAACACCATCTTGCACTCAAGGACTTTAGATTCTAGACAGTGTAACAGCTAGGTGTATACCAAGTATAAACAGACTAGGTGGGATGTAATCATTCAAAAGAGTTCAGTTTAACAAGCCACACAAATTTGGTGAATAGCATTGAAGAATGTTTATACTAACAATGCCTGTAATTGGATACCTAGTCATTAGGACTGACTGATTGACCAATATGTCTTCGATAGACCCTGGTCTGAGAATTGAATAGAAGAAAAATGGCTTGCTTTGTCTTTGGGGAATTGTGTCCTCCTTTAAGGGACTCCAAATTTCTCCTTGAAACAAAGGGCCACCTTTTGAACATGATTATATTTCTAGTGCTGCTAAGTGGCTGTATGTCTGTGAGTCATGGAATACCATAACCTCCAAAGAATTAGTCATAGGTTACTGAAAGAGCAATAGAAATATGCATGGTGAGTGTGGAAAAGCTGCCATAGGCTACCATTGAAGAACAGCCCAGAATCAACCATTTTAAGAGTGCTTTAAATAGATAAATGACCAGAAATGGAAGCAAGATGGTCATGAAGCAAAAAGGAAGTTGACTTCTTAGATGGTGTGCATGTTCCCTTTTTACCCATGCAAAGTTCATACCATTTTGGGGAGACCCCTGTGATAAACTCATGGCTGTATGTGAATAAATCACACAATATGTAAAAGCTTGGATGGGTCAAAGTACCTAGGAGAGAAAACTCACATTGATAAAATCAAATATTCATGGAAGTATCAAATATACTTATGGTTAGGTGTAGTAAATGAAATCATTACAAATTAATCTTACAGATTTACTACCATAATAATCAAAATTTAGACTATAAGTTAATTTGTAGACAATTAGATAACATATCAAAACACATATGCAAAAGTAGAAAAGTATTTGTCTTACGATTTCAAAATTTATCATAAAGTCAGGCTGTTATCTGGGAACTAGATAAATCCGACAACTGATCTTTAATCATCATCTGTCCTACATGTTGGCCATAGAAAAATGGGCAAAACACAAGAATTGACTGCTTCTGAAAGGAAATCTAATTAACATCCATTTGGGAAGATCTTTGCCTTCCCCTATAATCAGAAAAATATGAATCACGACAATTTTAACATCTACTAAATGTTTTTAAGTGGCAGAAAAAGTAATGAAAATTAATATCAGCAAGGCTGCAAGGAAATAGTCATTGTGTAGGACTTTCCACTAGTGCTAACTTTTCAGAAAATAATCTGATAGCAAAACAAAAGTTACAAAATTATACCTTTTATCCCAAGGACCCAGTTGTGAGGCTTTTATCTTAAATATATCATGAAAAGAAAAGAAAAAAGACTTAGTTACACAAAAATATTTATAGCCTCTTTATTTGTAGCAGTAAGAACCTGGAAACAATCTAGATGTCTGATGCTTGGAGAATGAATAAACCATGATACAGTAATGGACTGGCATATTATAGTTTAAACATAGAAACGATAATTTATGAAGAAGACAGACAAATATGGACTAACATGAAATGATAAAAACAATAACCACCACAATCAAAATCAATGAATTCAGAACAGCATCTGCATTCAATAAAATTACACTTTTAAAAGAAATCTTCTCCAAATGGATATGATAGACATAGCCCAAATATCTCCTGTGCATTTGTTTGTAACATATTTTAAGTTCTCAGATTACATTTTTAAGTGCATTCTTTATGATATAAACCAAAGAGGTTACTTTGGGTCAGTTTTGTTTAACAGTTTTTTGTTTTGTTTTGTTGGTTTTTTTTTTTTTTTTTTTGTTAAAAGGGAGAGTACAATATTGTAAAAAATGGTTTAAAAAGACATTGGTTTAAAATAAAATAAATGGTATAGTCTAACATGTTTCAGACTTATGAAAGTCCTTATTTAGTGTGATTATTTGATGTTTTTCACTGATGGTTATTATGTTGTTCTGCTACTTTTTATTTTATTTTAACTTATTTTTAAAACTTTTCTTCAGACAGATCAGTCAATTTATTAAATGCCTACTACATGCCAAGTACTGTGTGATTTCATTGGCATAGGTAATCCCAGTAAGGAAACTCCGTTGATCGATGGAGGTCCCATAGCTCTGAAATTTATAATTTGAGGGTTACCTGGAAAGTGCCAGAGGTTATGTGATTTGGGCACTCTTACGGAGCAAATGTGTATCAGAGGTGGACTTTGACCTCAAATCTTCCATTTTCAAGACCAGTTTTCTATCTTATCCCACTCTTCCTTCCCCTTCCACCATTTTATAGTCAAGATAATGATAGCAAACTCACATTCTACTATTGTACTTTAGAATTTACACATGCTTTCCTCACAGTAATTCTGTGAGATAGACAATACTGAAGTGTATTACAACCACCTCCTGCCAATTGCTGAGATAATTATTTTTTTTTAATTTAATTTTTATTTTATGTAAACATGGGGGCAGCTAGGTGGCACAGTGGATAGAGCACCAGCCTTGAATTCAGGAGGACCAGAGTTCAAATCTCAGACACTTAACACTTCCTAGCTGTGTGACCCTGGGCAAGTCACTTAATTAACCCCAGCCTCAGGGGGAAAAAAAAAAAAAAAAAAAAAATATATATATATATATATATATATATATATATATATATATATATATATATATATGTAAACATGTAAACTTTTAACATTTTTTTAAAATTTGAGCTTCAAATTCTGCCTTCCATCAACTCCCTATTTCTTTGAGAAGGAAAGCAATTTGGTATAGATTATACATGTGCAATTATATACCATTTTCCATATTAGCCATGTAGTTTTGATGTTTTAAAAATAATGCCCCCTTCTACCCACCAGATGAAGTCCAAATTTAGTCTAATATTCAGCCATAATCTCTATTTCCATGAACAAACCTGCTCCAATCAGAACAGTCTTATTGTTCTGTTCAGGAATTATGCACAGACCTATTTGGAAACCTATTATAATACTGTTTCTTTCAGTATAATGGCCATCCACTTTTTCAATTTCTATCCTACCTTTCTCCTCATGAAAATTTCCTGGAAGACTTCATCCCATGTTGATGTCTTTTCTTTAACACCTATTATATTTATTGTCTATATTGCACAATTACCACTAAATTATATGCTGCTTTATTTCCTAATTAGGCACATCATTAAACACTGCAAGGCAGTCTATATTGTTCTCTGGTTATTTTACCATATATATGTAGAGAGGTACGGTAGCATTGTAGAAAGATTAATAGATCTGGAACCCAACTCTGTTATTTATACTTGAATGACCTTGCCATTCTCCCTCTCAGTCTAAGCTTTCTATTTTGTAAAATGAGGATGGTCTCCCTTCAGATGTTAGTCATATTGTCCTGTCTTAATAAGATTGCTTGCCGGCAAGTATTAAGCTTTTGCTTTTGTATTCTGCATTCCATTCCTTCCCCCTGTCCAGAACTTAGTATAGTTCTGGTCCATATTGATTGAACCTATTTCAAAGGTGGAGTGGAAAGGTGAGGGAATGATGGCCAGGGAGAATTAAGCAAATAATGTGCTGTTATGGGATGGGATGATGGGATGTTGCACTGGGTACCTGATTTTCTTGGTTCTCCCTAGCTATCATTCTCTCATCTTTCACAATTGCTATCTAGGCTCAAAGTCCTGTGGCGTTTATAAAGGTATGAGAGAGAAAATTTCTGGGTAACTTAATAATTTTATTAATTATGTTGCAATTGTAACAAAAGGATAGTCATTTAGTCCTCTCTTTCTTAGACCAAAGACAATCATGGCCACTAGTTCACAGCTTATATTCCCATTGGAAGAAAAGTGTTCCCAATGATAGCAATCGACTCTGATTATTTAATAACTAATGAGAGAATGAATATTACAACAGTTTAAATGAACTTTGATTATGTTTTTCAGTTCTAAATTCTCCCCAACTTTGGCCAATCTAGTCAAAGAATTTATCCCCATCCAAACCTGACTAGAGCATAATGGCTTCCCATCTGGGTGGGGTCCAGATAGAGGTTAGCTCAATCTTCAGAATCTCAAAATGAAGAAAAAAGTAAAAGGGGGAAATCTGAATTTTCCTGAATCATTGGTTATTAATTATCATTTCTCTCAGTCCTATTCTGTAGCTCTGTCAATGATGCACAAATTGGGGAATATGAAGTAATATCCAAGGATACCTAATGGTAAAGAATGGTAGAGAAGGGGAGAAAAGTCAAGTATTATTCTCAAAAAAAAAAAAAAAAAGAATAAAACTAGATTGTAGGGAAATGACAGAGTAAATTGGTAAATTTGAAGCTCTCCAGATTTCTGCCCACAAATAGAACAAATTTGTGGGCTCAGGTTGAATATAGATTAGTGAAAAATCAAGAAGATTTAGGGCAGAACAGGGATCCTCCTGGTACTACCTGAGAAGATCTGAGAAAAAATCCTGAACTGGGGATTAACCTGTGTGAAGTGCAAACATCTCTAGGTTATCTCCCCACAGAAACACCAAGTAGGGAACCCTGGAGCTTGGCTTGAACTTCATCAGGAGCCACAGAGACTTTTACCTCCTGGACTGTTTGTGGAATTGGGGTCTGAGTCTGGGAAGACTGAAGGAACCTCAGCTGATTGGGAATGCCAGGCCCAGCTGTGCTGCCCGTCATGGTCCTGGGAAAGAAGGAGCACCCAGTGAGTGCAGAGGCAGCGGGGCAGGGACCTGGCTGTGGGCACTTGCTGGAGGGTGGAGCTCTTGGCTTGGGGTTCCTGGTCAGAGGGGAGAGCTGAAGGGAAGCTAGAGACCCCATCTCTCCCCACTATTAGAGGTGCTTGCCCAAATACCTCTTATTTTAAAAAATCAATGGGCAAAGAAGAAAGAATCCCACCACAGAAACTTACTATGGGAACAGAGAAGACAGGGTTCATCTTCAGAGGAGGACACTGAAGTAAAAAGAGCTTCTACCCCAAAGAGTATCGTGAAATGGCTCCCTGCCCAGAGAGAATTTATAGAACTCAAAAAAGAATTTAGAAATCAAATGATATTGAGGAAAAAATCCAAGAAAAACAAGGGGAGAAGTTGGGGGAAATAAAAAAGGAGGAAAAAGAATAAAGTAAAAGAGGTATGCAGCAGAGAATAAAAGAACAATTTATAAGTAAAGAAAAGATGGACACTCATGAATATAATTTCTACTATTAATATATATATATATACATATATATGTATATATATATATATACTTTCTTGGACTGGTAATTCATTGTTATAAATTTTGAATCCTCCCTGATGTTCTTCTGCTGGGCACATGACAATATTATCTTTTGTTTTCTTTTAATCCGCTTTGTATTCCTTTTCTATTTTTCTTTTTTTCTTATTTTGTTTTTTAATAAAATAAATCAAGGAACAGAAAGAAAGAAAGAAAGAAAGAAAGAAAGAAAGAAAGAAAGAAAGAAAGAAAGAAAGAAAGAAAGAAAGAAAGAAAGAAAGAAAGAAAGAAAGAAAGAAAGAAAAGAAAGAAAAGAAAAGAAAAGAATAAAACTATTCTAAATCTAAATCATTGTTACTCAGAGTAGGGCCCTTGAACTGTATGCAACTATTTATATGCAACCTTTGAGACTTTAATACTAGAATTGTAGACTCTGCCGGAGCTATTAATGTGGATCTTTTGGTTAATGATTAGAGGAAATATGATGACAAAGTCATAGTACTAATTAAGTATGGACAAGAAAAACATAGAACGATCAATTGTTTATTCAATTCAGCAAGTATTTTTAAGTGTATACACAAAAATAGCCCTTGTATTTAAGACAAGGTGGGGTATGAAAGGGAAGATATCTATTCTTGCTATTTCTCTATTGATCCTCTCCCTGTAATATAAAAAGGCAAATCAAGGAATTGAATGAAAAGGATCAAAAAGTTATTTCCTTAGGGGAATTATTGATGCTGGCAAGCATGCAGAAGGGAAGACAATGGCAAATATTATAATGCAAGATAGAATGTGATCAGAACTGTAAGAAAGCCAAAGTATTTCTAGAATTAAGAGAAGTACTCTATCTCCTCTCCTACCCCATTTTTCTTCCTTTCTTTTTATCTCTTCTCTCTTTCTTTTTATTTCTATCTATATTTCTTGTCCTCTTTGTCCCTTTCTCTGGATCTGTTCTTTTGTTTCTTTCTATATATTTTTCTTTGACCCATGACTAGAAGGAAAGCTGATTATGTTTGCCAAGTTCCTGTTCTATCAATTTAGTATTCAGCTCTGAAAATGTTAAGAAAACCTCACTGGCCAAATGTGCTGGTTGTCACCGAGTTTCTCAAGTAGTAGAGAAGACAGTAAAGATGGTCCTGGACATCAGGACCTTTGATGATGGAATCTCACTCACTAGAATATAAAAGCTCTGAGCCAAGTTTCCATGCTAGTGTCAACACTTAGCCTAGAACAGAAATGACACAGTTGAATCCTGTTATCTCTTTGCTTTGAATAAAGGTGAGAAAACTACTGCGGGTTCTTAAAGGGAGAAATCTCAAGTCTTAGCATAAGCATAGGACTGGCTGCTTGTCCCAAACTTTCTATTATATAATAACTTCTGAAAGATACCATATGGGACATATGCTACATGTCCCTTATTCTTTTCTGGCATCTCTCCAACCGTATCCCTACACTTGTAAGGATATTTGTATTTCTTTTTTGTATTGTATAATATGTGTAATATTTGTATTGTATTTCTCCATCAACTCTCTCTCCTGCAAAATAAAAAGGCAAGTCAAAGAATCAAGAGTGGAAAGGACCAAAAGGCTTTTATTACCTTAGGAGAATTATTGATGGTGGTAGACAAGAGCAAGTGAGAAAGGTAGTCCCTAGGACACTTTGTCCATTAATACTCAGGTGCAAAAGTCTGAAAGTCATTGACTGTATCTGATCAGAAATTCAGAAATGGCTACAGGTGGTGTATGTGGTATGGGTGTGGAGGGGTGTTTGGGGTCTAGAGGATATGGTTAATAAAAAACAATCCTACCACCAGCTCAAGAATTTCTAGGGAGAACCCTAACTGCTATTGTCATTCAAGTCATCAACAAGCAGTTATCAGGTGCTTACTGTGCTAAGTATTGAAGTTAAAAAGAAAGGCCTATGAAACAAGCCCTGAACTGTACAACCACCAAATCAGCCTCCCTCGGAAGAATAAATACCACAGAGATCCCTGTGGAAAGGGCTTCACTTCTTAGGAATGACCCACTTTTCCTTGGCACCTCGATGCTCTTCTCCATCTCCATCCCCGCCACCTTCAGGTGGTACAGCTCAGGAGAAAGCCGGCTGCTCTGTTTTTCCACTGGAGGAGATGAGTCAGTGAACAGCGGGGTTCCACTTAATCACCACCCAAAAACAAGGCCTTAAAACCAGGGGGTGGCACTGCTTCTAGGCTCAGTTTTTCCTTCATGTCAGGGGGTTGATTCCTTTTAGGAGACATGGGGTGAGAAAGCACATGTCTAAGAGACACATGTTCCCGAACTTCCCCATTGCTCCTTCCTCCAACAGCCCCATTGCAAAGGGACCCATGGAGTTAGATCATTTCTCTTTGTACTACCACAGTCCCTACAAGTCTTATTGAGCTTGTAGGATGGAGTCTGGATCTCACAGACTGGGGAACTAAGCCTAAAGGGTTTGGGCTTTCTTTCCATCGGAGACATCCACCTTAGGACCATTCTAAAGCAAAGCACTGATTCTCATCCTCATCCTGGCACATGCAAAGCATGAAAGGAGAAGATATTAAAACAGCATTCACAGTTCTCATGGATGAGTTGCTTTACAACTCCCGATTAACAGAACTGACTCAGTCCTGATATCCATCCTCAATCTTTTCTCCAATATCCCAAACCCCAAGCAAAAGAAATCCAAGATGTTGATCTTTTAGGATGGCACAAATGAATTTTTAATTATGTTAGAATAAAACGTTGCTACGGTAATTTTCCGACTTCCACTAGTCTTTTATAGTAAGGAGCTGGCCAAGTCATCAGTGTTGCTACTTAGAGGAATTAGTTCTGGCCCCTTCATATCAACCACTTCTGAGACTCTAAAATATAAGCTCCAATTTAGTTGTCCAGAGAATTCTGCCTATCCAAGTCACGTTATTATTTACAAGACTGTAATGGTTTATTTCCTCTGTTTAACCCACAGAAACAGCAAACAAAATTTGAGAAGCAAGAATCTGGGAGGGAATATATAAAGAAGATACAAACAGCCCAAAGGAACTAAATGTTTAATTTGCTCTTTCTCGAGAGCTCACCTTCCTTTAATGTCTGGACCCCACAGTTAGAGGAGATGATCACTCTCTGATTCCTCTAAGAATCACTTAGAGCCACTTTGGGACTGACCAGAGACCCCACGCACACCGAGATGTCGACATCACACTCACCAGAAACTCACTAGCACACGCCTCCCGGATAAATTTCTTGCTTTTGGTCTCATCCAGGTACTTTTGTAGGATTTCTCTTTGGTCCATGGTGCAAAGCAGGCGCTCCCCAGGCTGTCAGGGGGCTAGGAAAGGGCATGTCAGATGGGTGTCATGGTCGAGACGCCCCAGAGGAACCACTGCCAGAGCAGCCCTGCTAAACACTGTGGTTTACTGACTTCATCACAAGCCCCAGAGGAAATTAGTACGTAACAGCTTCTGTGGTCACACAACAAAGCCATCCCCTCCCAGCCAGGCCCTAGCACCTCCCTTTCCAACAAGGGAACCTGGTTCTATGATTAGAGTTTTTAACAAACAGGAGACTAACCAGAACACAATATGTGGTCTGCCTTACCCCTGCTCCAGAAGCCTTTACCACATCACCCTTTAAGCCAAGTACGCCAGTTACCTTGGTGCTTCCTATTTCCCAGAGAGAAGCTTGAATTGCACCTCGCAAACATGGGTCCTGAGCCTTCCCCTCATTGCTCCAAATCTGGAAAGCTCTTAAGAAACCTTTTGTTTTCTCATGCCCTGGGATGAACTCTGAAAAAGTTCATTTAGGCCCAAGAATATAACTAGACCCCATTTGAGTTGACCAAAGACTAGCCAGCAAGGACAGCCCTACCACATGCTCCCTACCACTAGTGACAGGTATAAAATGCCCCTGTGTCCTGCAGACCTGAGGGGGCCTTTTTTAAAATTCAAAGTTCTTACTTTAAATCTTTCTTACTTTGATCTGAAGCACTGATATCCTGATCTCTCCTGTTTTAAGAAACTTTTGTCTAAGCATGTTTTCTACCTCCTCCATATTGAAGAAATGATGCCATGTTCAAAGGAAGACTTGTTGAGCTCCTATCCAATGGCCTTTTCTGGTTTACTGGAGGGTCCTGATCACAGAAATAGAGAGTGATGGTCCTGTCCAGCCCCCATGTGCTGGGTGGTTGACATCGCCACCTGGAACACCCACCAATAAAAAAGAAAAAACACAAACAAGCATTTTTCTTAATTCAGTTCATTTAGCAAGTATTTATTAAGTGCCTGCTGTATGTAGACCCCTGATGGGATTGGGGTATGAAACCAGAGGCAACTCCATTTTCCTTTGAGTCCTTAGACTGCTGCAGGCATTTGATAAAAATTCATAAAAGATCATGAACAGCTCAGAAAAGAATGTGAATAAGCTTAGAAACTTCATATGGCTATAACTTCTGTTATTTTAGGTTTTGGTAACACTGTCTATTTTGCAACACAAGCTTAAGCCCCTTCAGAAAACCTTAGCTGTAGAGTTTCTTAGGCCAGTTTCAGTTACTGAACTGCATAAAGGAAGCCTTGTCCCCTTAGATGCACCTATAAGAAAAACATAATTTAAGAAGTGCATTCAAGTATCTAGATTATAAGTAATTTAAGACTTCCCTTCTGAATGCACAAAGCCAACCCAACAAGATAAGATAATAGACACCATCTAAATCTAAAATAATAGCAGTATTTATGCAGGAACGATTGGTTGGTACTTCTCTAATGAGTCCCACTTAACAATTAAGAGGGAGTTCATGGTGCTGCAGACCATGCTTTATAAAAAAAAAAAAAAAAAAAAAAAAAAAAAAAAAAAAAAAACACCTTCCACAATAATGCCCTAGAAATCTTAAGAAAAAAATAAAATATCCTTGCTACATTTCTATATTTAGAAACTTTCCAAATGAAATTCCTTCTCTTCAAAACAGTAAATACAGTTTCAAAAGACAATAATTCCTCTGTCACATTCATGAGGACCCTCAGCATAGTTCCATTTCTATTAGAACCAGAGTTTTAATAAATAATCAAAGCAAAGATATCAGGGGCAGAGTGAAATGAAAGAAGCGCTAGAATAGATTTGAACCCTTGTTCTTTCCGTGACTTTTGATAAATTACTTAACTTCCTCTCAGTTTCCTCATCTATTAAGGGAGAGGGATAGAACAAAGTAATCACTAAGGTTCCTTCCAGCCTTTAACTCTTTATCTACTAGGATTGTTTTATTCAGCCTAAATACCTGTTGAAGCTCAATTTCTCACAATATTTCTTTTGACTCATAATTAACATATGAGTAAATAAATGGGGAGGGAGGAAAAAGGCAGAAGAGATGACTGCTTTATATTTATTTTTATTTTTATTTCCTATTTAGAATCCAAAGATCTAAAAACAAGGTCTTAGGAGAACTGCAACTCTTCCTCCTCCGTTAAGTTGCAATTCTAAGGAGATTGTTCTGTTATAAAACTGAAAGGCATTAGAAACCCCATAAAAAAAAAAAAAAACCCTAACCACAAACATGTATATGGCTATCTTCTAAGCAGACCATTCAAGCGAACCTGAAGGAAACGGAAAAAACAAACTCTCCTCTTCTTTTTTGAAACTTTTATTTGTAACGAACCAAAGCCAAATTGACATTTAATTTTACTAGTTTCTCTCAAACTCTCCTGAATGACAGTGCCTTATGATAGGGATGATGTTGACTCATTTGCATCCTGTGCTGTGACCAAGAACAGCTAAGGGAAAATACATGCAAAGAAGGTGGAAACATACCTAAAAGAAGCTTAGAATTGGTGAGCAAACATTGAAGTGAGCCTGGCTATGTGTCCTAATGCACACAACCAATGTGGGGCCTCAAGAATGTTTCTCCATCTTTCCATGACCTCCCCTTATGAATATACTGTGAATACATATCCTGTAGCTTATCCACTGTGAGCTGCAGAAAGAAAAAAATTGGAAGGAGCAACTAACTATAAGGAGTAAAAGATAAAAAGTTATCCATTAATTAATGAATCCAGTGGGCTCTCTCCAGGTGTGTCTACTCGGAAGGAAGAAAGCAGTGGAGGGAATAAGTCACTAAATTACTTGTTTTGACCAGTGCATGTGTGTGTGTGTGCACACTCTTGCATATATTAAATCAAGGCAATAAGCACTTACTATGAATGAGTTATTGTGTTAAGTAATTGGGGGGAGTATTCCCTGAGAGTAAAGATAGGGAGCAACAGCAGAATATTAACAGTTTTTACCAAAAGCATTAGCCATAAAGAGAGGCCTGGAGTTGGTCTGTGTGTGTGTGTGTGTGTGTGTGTGTGTTATGAGAAATCTCTCCTTTCTGAGTTCAGTAGTAGGTAACGGCTGTCAGATATATAATTACCACAGTATGGAAAATAGAAGAGGTTCCGGCCTCAGAGAAAATCTGAACCATCATGAAGATTCTGATAAAGCTTCTTATGGGTAAAATTATGTCAGTGATAAGACAAATAAGTCTTTTGCAGATTGTAATCTTGTACATTCTTCTTAGGCTGTAAAAGTTAAGATAATAGATCCATAATCCCATACTTCCTTCAATGTCATAAAAGTTGAATGAATTTAGTTAAAAAGAGTCATAAACTCATACAATCTTTTTTTAAAAATTCTATAGGTAAACGAAGTCAGGTTACAGATTATACTACATTTAAAGGGTTCACAAATAGACTGATTGGGGGTAGCTAAGTGATGCAATGGATAGAGCACCAGCCCTGAAGTCAGGAGGACCTGAGCTCAAATCTCGTCTGACACTTAATATTTCCTGGCTGTGGGACCTTGAGTAAGTCACTTAGCCCAAATTGACTCATCAAAAAAAAAAAAAATAATAATAATAGGCTGATTGAAAAGAAGAATTAACATGTCACCAAGGAGTCAGATACTATTTAGATTCTCCCTCTGGCTTCTTCTCAAAGGAATGCTTAAATCTCTTGGGGGAAAAAATTACATTTCATGGAACATATTTTGTTCAGGTGGGGTAAATATTAAAACAAACTTTTAGTTAACCAAAAACTGCAGCAGGAATAGCCCTGAAGCCCAAAGGAAAAAAAAAAAAAAAAAAAGGAAATTAGAAATTCTCTTAATATGTGCTATCGTAGAGTCGTATGGAGGTGGTAATGAGGGTCATGAACACTTTGAGTAAGATGTAGTATCATTGGGGGCTCTTGGGGCAGGATAAATAATCTGGAATATTTATAGCCTCAAAGTACCAGCTGCTAACCAGAGATTTAAATAAATATACTTGTGACATAAGATAGGTTAACTGTCTGTGGACTTTTTTTCTAGAGGGGATCACAGTCAAGCTATGGCAATAGTCCTCATTTGGTGGCCCTTGTTTTTGGACATCAAATCCTAAACCCTCATTTATAAATGAGGAAAACTTGCCCAGGGCCATACATTCAATAAGCATTAAAGGCAGGATTTTAGCCCAGGCCCTGGGAGGCAAAAGGGATGATTAAAAGGAGAGGTCCCAGAGTGAAAACCTCCTTCTCACTTTTATGAATGATAAAAATAAATAAAAGATAAAATTTTTAAATGTTGCTATGACTTAGTTGGTCCATGTGTGTGTGTGTTATGAGAGAAATCTCTTCTTTCTGAGTTCTAATTACTTCTCACATCAATACACTTCCATCTCCGGCCTAGGACAATCTAGGCTGCCCATCTCCCTGAATGCACAGCGTCTGTGCCAGGAGCAGATGGGCCCTTCCTATAGGGAGGTCCTGGATCCTGGCAAGGAGAGCTGGACTAAGAGCTGTGACCCAAACAGAAGGGCTCTTCCTGCCAAGCTACCTCTCACAGAGACTGTGCTGCCTCTGTACTTCTGCCACAAGATAAGCCTGCTTTAAGGGCAAATCATTCTCTCTGCTGGGGAAAAAGGCCAAAGGGCTGGATGGATGCTTTTCTGCTCTCCAGAATATTTGTGAGGTCAAAGTGGAATGAACACGAGTGGAGGGATCAAAACTGAAGGGAGGACATGAGGATAGTGTGGAAAGGGCCTGGATTTGTGTCAGGCCCAGAGAATGAATCTCTCAGCCTCTTAGGGCTCAAGACAACTCTAGAATTATGACTGTTCTGGATCTCAGTTTCCTATCTGTAAAACTGAGGAAATTAGACTAGATAACCCCCAAGACTTCTTCCATCTCTAAATGTCCACTTCCAGAAGTATGGAGAAATAGACCCCAAAGGAAAATAAGGAAGAGAATAGTACACACAAAAAATAGAAGCCAGGAGAATAAGGAAGAAGAGGTTGGAAGATGGAAAAAGGTAAAAGAAAGAAGAAACCAAGAGAAGAAGACTGAGTGTTTGAAGTTATATAATAGGAGAAGGTGGATGGTGTTCCCAAGCATTGTTTAGGATACAGAAATAATGGCCTCTTGGTGCAGGAAGGCAACATAAAGTCCAGCATGGATGTATTTTCTTAGAGATTAGCTGATCTGAATACAAGAGTTTGGAATTAATCAGGGAGGAGGAGGGAGAAAAATGCTCCATGCCTCTTCTAAAGTAAAGAACAGTGGGAACCGAATGTGGATCACAACATAGTATTTTCACTCTTTTTGTTGTTGGCTTTCATATTGTTTTCTTTTTCTTTTTTTTCCCTTTTTGATCTGATTTTTCTTGTATAGTACGATAATTGTGGAAATATGTATCGAGGAATTGCACATATTTTTTGTTTAACATATATTGGATCACTTGCTGACTGGGGCAGGGGGTGGGAGGAAGGAAGGGGAAAAAATTAGAATACAGGGTTTTATAGGGGTGAATGTCAAAAATTATCCATCTATATATTTTTAAAATAAAAAGCTATAATTAAAAAAATAAAGTAGATACACTAGAAAGTAGAAGATATGGTAGAAGAAGAACAGAAATAGAGGTATTCAGTAATATAGAGGAGAGACACTGACAGAGAGAAGAAATAGTAATCACACTCATGGGCTCTGATGTCCATGTACCAGTTTGTAGAAGAGGAGTTCTAAAATCAATGAAAGGGGCAGCTAGATGGAGCAGTGGATAGAATACCAGCCTTGAAGTCAGGAGGATCTTAGTTCAAATCTGGTCTCAGACACTTAACATGTCCTAGCTCTATGACCCTGGGCAAGTCACTTAACCCCAGCCTCAGGGGGAAAAAAAGTGAAACATGATGTTGAATATCTAAGTTAGGACTGAAGGATGGACAAATGCATTTACAGAGTAACTAATGTTACAGACAGGTGAGAGTGTACTACAGGTGGTGATGTACTGGCAAATGCTTAACAGTGCTCTCCAGGAAAAAAAAGTGTGTAAACAATGCACTGAAGTTTTATCTGTATTATTAACACTTTTTTTCTTTTTTTATTATAGCTTTTTATTTACAAAACATATGCATGGGTAATTTTTCAGCATTGACTCTTGCAAAACCTTCTGTTCCAACTTTTCCCCTCTTTCCCTCATCCCCTCCCCTAGATGGCAGGTAGTCCAATACATGTTAAATATGTTAAAGTATATGTTAAGTGCAATATATGTATGCAAGAAAAATTAGATTTAGAAAGAAGATAAAAATAATCTGAGAAGGAAAACAAAAATGGAAGCAGACAAAAACAGTAGAAATGCTGTGTCCACACTCATTCCCCATAGTTCTTTTGCTGAGTGTAAGTTGGTTCTCTTCATTACTGAACAATTGGAAGTGATTTGGTTCATCTCATTCTTGGAGAGGGCCACGTCCATCAGAATTGATCCTCATATAGTATTGCTGTTGAAGTTTACAATGATCTCTTGGTCCTGCTCATTTCACTCAGCATCAGTTCATGTAAGTCTCTCCAGGCCTTGCTGAAATCACCCTGCTGGTCATTTCTTACAGAGCAATAATATTCCATAATATTCATATACCACAATTCATTCAGCCATTCTCCAATTGATGGACATCCATTTAGTTTCCAGTTTCTTGCCACTACAAAAAAGGGCTGCCACAAACATTTTCGCACATGTGGGTCCCTTTCCCTCTTTTAAGATCTCTTTGGGATATAAGCCCAGTAAACACTTTTTTTTCTATCACTTCCTTAAGTCTATACAGTCAACAAAACAGTAAGGTTAAGCTAGAATTTGTAGCCTTTGATAAAGGTATAAATGTTCACACTAAAAATTTAAGTATTGACTCCTGGGGAGCCACCCCAACTATAGGCCACCAGGTCAGTTGCAGGTATTAGATAAGTTCCTGATACAGATCCCAAATCAAAAAAGAAGGCAGCAATTATAATAAGAGACATTAAATATCCAAACTTTTGAGTTCTTGCCTAAAAGCGAGCAACTGACACATTTTTTAACAGATGAGAGGCATTGCTTTCTGGATCTTGATTCTGATCAATAAAGTGAGAGACATGGAAATATCAGAAACCTTAGGGAGGTCAGTGGACATTCCTTCTTAGAATCTGAAACAGGTAAGGAAGAGAATATTGCGCAGTAACTGATAGGCTCCCTAGACTTTAAAGAAAAGATTTCATAGTGTTTGATACATGATTAAATCCAGCATATGCAGGATTGGGATATGGCCCAAGACTCAGAGAAAGTCTACATGAGAAGGATGTAGTCAAGTGCCAGGTTTTGCTACAGTATTCTCAATTTATTCCAGTGAATTAAAATAAAGGGGAGGTAGTTAAAGAACCTTGATGAGACTCATCATTGAACTTGGGGAGCTCCTCTATGAACTCAGGTCTTATACTAGAAAGTCAGGGTGATTACTTGATGAATGTCAGGAAAGGCAAACCATAACATGAGCAGAGATATGATAAATGTCAAGACAACATGAAGCAACTTCCCTATGGAGGTGAGAAAAAGAGTAAGGAGATAGTTGAACTCTTACTCAGAAGAAGGAGCAATTTTTGCACTTAAGACTGATCTAAAATGTTCTTCAAAAAGCAATATTAAATAGACCATCAATGCATATTAGAAGATGAAGTGAATGTTGGGAGACCTTAGGTTACTACACAAGGTTGTTATACAAGGAGAGCCTCATTCTGGGTAAGGTGGAAGAGAGACAGGGAGAAACTACCTGGCCATGGAGGAAACCACTAGCTAATAGTTTCCTATTTTAATTAATTATTTTAATTCATCCTTTACCATGCTAGTGAAGGACTAAAAGTAGTCAGTGCCCCTCTAAATTCAGCAGCTAGGACAATGACCTACTCACCTTGTCCTAAATATAGTTCTGCTGTTTTGTATGAATGGGTGTGAAAAAGCATGAATGAAAAAACATTAAAAATTATTTAATACATGCAAAGCACTGTGCCAAATCCTATGGATACAAATAATAAAGTAAAACATTCTCTATTTTCAAAGATTTCTATTCTAGTCAGGAGAAACAATATCTAGAAGACTTCAGCTGTGACTGAGATGTTAAGGTCCAATGGTTCTTAGTGTTCAGCAGCAAGGAAATAATCATGCATCTCTTTTACTTTCATTTCTACTAATAAAACTGGATCTGTTTCTGATGTTGAAGCAGTAGATTGTAGCAAGGACTTTGGTGGTGAGATGTGCTTTTCGGGGTCTTCAGTAACTACAGCTACTAATGGAAAAGTAGTGACAGATGATATCGTGAAAGCAAAACTGCCTAACTCTGCGTTTCTTTGTTTTCTCTATGAAAGAAAATGACTTTCAGATTGGGGAGAGATAAAACAAAAATGATTGACATGGAATAAAAACCCAAGATAAGGGAAAATATGGTAAGAAAGTACCCAATGCTCTCAATAAATCTGTGTCACGATGAAACCAACTATCTCATATGATAAAACATTCTGTCCAGTTCCAGATAAAGAGGTGATAGATGATTGATTGAAATACTCCTCCCTCCCCACACATTTTACACACACACACACACACACACACACACACACACACACACACACACACAGAGGCAGGATGTCATGCTAATGTAGAAATTTGTTTTGCTTGACTATACATATTTATAATGAGTTGTTTTTCTTGTTTTCTCAATTAACGGGGAGGAGGAGGAGGGAAAAAACTGAAAGTAAAATAAAACTGAATTAAAACAAATAAATACATTCAAACCACCTAGTCTATCTGAACTCAATTCCAGGTACCAAAAAATCTTGTAGATGTGATTGTCACATCTTTAATTTTTTTTATAATTTTTAATAAAATGATAAAGAGGAAATGTATTCCAGAACTAGAGATAGGCAAACATCCCTACTTCCACAAAAGGGGAAGAAACTAAATATTCCAAACTATAAACTGATTAAGATGAGAATGATTCCTAATAAATTCTAGAATGGATTATTAAAGGAATGGTTTATGAGCTCTCAGAATGGGAAGTGGTGATTAAGAACAAGTCATACCAGACTAAAATCATTTCCTTCTTTAACTAAACTAGTGCATCAGGGAAATGGCATAGACATAGTATATATGGATTTCAACAAAACATTTAACAAAGTCTCTGAATATCCTTATGGATGGAATAGAGGGAGAGACAGGGACTGGATTATAATATGTTTAGGAAGATTAGGTTCTGGTTGACTGCCTGGACTTGAAGAGTGTTTATTCATGGATAAATGTTAGTGTAAAGGGAGATTTCTAGTAAAATATCACAGTTCTCTGCCTTTGGCTCCGGTTTGTTTAGCATATCTTGTCAGTGACTTGGTTGAATGCAATGATGGTATGTTTGTCCAATTTATGGAAGAAAATACAATTGCAGGCAGGATTGTGATAGCAATCTGCAAATGTTTGAAGGATTGTTATTAACAAAATAAGTCAAGCTTGTTCTACTTGGTTCTGGAGGGCAAAATTAGGAGCAATGGGTAGAAGTAATAAAGAGACAGATTCTGCTAAATATGAGAAAAATAGTCTTGTTAGTTAGAACTATTCAAAAATGGACTCTGACTCTGAGGGTGATGCATTTTCTGTTAATTGAGGTCTTAAAATAGAAGCTCCATGATCATTTATCAGGAATTTTGTATAAAGGACAATAATAATAATAATAGCTAACATTTATATAGCACATGCTATTGTGCTAAATGATTTACAAATATTACTTTGTTTGATCCTCACAACAACCCTGAAAATCCTCATTTTTTCACATAAAGAAATTGAGGCACACAGAGCTTAAGTAATCACTTGTCCAGGATCCCATGGCTACTAAGTGTTTGAGGCTGGAGTTGAACTTGGGTCTTCCTGATTCCAGGCCTGATGCTTCTTCAACTGGACTTCCTAGCCACCATAGTTTTAGAACAGCTAGATTGTAATGTCACTGAAATGTTTTTCAGCTCTAAAATTCTCTGAATTTTACTAAAAAGGAATAAACTGTTGAAGTGCTGCATGTTCTAGATCCAATCAGATGGCCATGACTTGTCAGTCCAGTACACCCTTTGTAGAAGCTGCCTCCACAGATGGGTTAGAGCATCTTTTTAATCCAGATCAGTCTTGGGCCCTGGGACCTTGCCTACCAATCTGGTATACATGTCATAGATTTCATGACCAGCTACTCACAGATAGCACAGGAAAGAATCTATCATCTTTGTGCTTCACAACCATCAGTTCCAGTAATGCAATCAAAATTCAACCTGTTACTCTTCTAATGAAATCGCGCAATTCAGGAATTTTGGAATTGGAAAGGATTTCAAAATTCATCCTTTACTGAGTTGTTTTTCAGTCACTCTTCATGACCCCATTTGGAGTTTTCCTGATCAAAGATATTGGAGTGTTTGCCACTTTCTTCTCCAGCTCTTTTGAGTGATAAGGAAACTGAGGCAAATGGGGTTAAGTGACTTGCCCAGAGTCACACAGCTAGAAAGTATAAGACCAGACCATATTAGAACTCATGAAGATGAGGCTTCCTGACCGCAAGTCCAGAATTTTATCCACTGCACCTTCACTTCTGAGCTTGTATTGGAGTGATCAGTCACGATCAAATACACTATCTTGACCCCAGCATTGTGTTGTTATTGGTCCTCTTCAAGTACAAAGGATGAACAACGTTAGGTGATTTGGCTCAAATTTTGGCTCAGTTTCTACTCAACATTAGTCCCATCAAGTTCATGTCCAGATATAGCGTGACTGCTGGATGAATCTCATCTCAGCTTTCACTATCATGGCTGGTGGTAGTAGGTTGCTCCTTTTTCCTCAGGGCATTGATGATGAGATGGCTGCAAAATCCAACTTGGACTGTGTACTACTCTCTGTATATATGTACTCCTTGAAGTTAGTATATGGCAGATTCTCTACTCTTTTTATCCAGAACAAGAAAGAACAAACAAAAGATTTCAAAGATGAAAAATCCCTAAAGCCTCTTGTCTGGCCAGAGACTATGAACAAAAAAGTCACCAACATCCCCCATGAGCAAAAGAGGAAAAAGAGGAAGTGGGTGATATTAAAAGGCCTTTTTGCATTCCTTCAAAGCCAATCAAAGAGCCTGCTCTTCACTAAGTAGTTAGTCCATTGGAATCAGTTACAGAATTTCTGTGAATCTCTCTAAGTAAGAATCTCTCTAAGAGAGATATCTCTGCCTTAGAGGATTTTATCACAATACTAGAAGCAAGCTCTCTAGCATCCTTCACATGTACAAGTTGTATCCACCAAGAAAGCTGATGGAGTCTATGTGCTGGACCACTAGTATGGAGGAAGAGGTAAGTGTTTCAGTTGCTCAATGGGCAAAAATGGAATGCTGAGTTTAAGGAATGCAAAACAAAGTTTATTATGAAATAAACTCAAAAAGCTAGAGTAGTTCCAGACTGTTTAGGATATTGAATGCCAAGTTAAGAAGTTTGCATTTTATCCTAGAAGAATTGGAACATCACTGAAGGTTTTCCAGAATGGAAGTAACACAGTCATCTTCAGAAAGAATTTGGCAGGTATTTGGTGTGTGGATTGGAGGTGGTAGAAATTGAAGTAAAAAAATCAATTAGAAAACTATTGCAAGTGTTTCTACTGTATAGTATCCCAAAGAGATGTTAAAGGATGGAAAGGGACCCACATGTGCAAAAATGTTTGTAGTGGCAAGAAACTGGAAACTGAGTGGATGCCCATCAGTTGGAGAATGTCTGTATAAATTATGATAGATGAATGTTACCGAATATTATAGTTCTCTAAGAAATTATCAGCAGGATGATTTCAGAGAGGCCTGGAGAGACTTACATGAACTGATGCTGAGTGAAGTGAGCAGAACCAGGAGGTCATTGTACACGGCAACAAGATTATACAATGATCAATTCAGAGGGACGTGGCTCTTTTCAACAATGAGATAATTCAGGCCAATTCCAATAATCTTAGGATGATGAGAGCCATCTATACCCAGAGAGAGGACTGTGAGAACTGAGTGCGAATAGCATTTTTACTTGTTTTGTGGTTGTTGTTTGAATTTTATTTTCTTTTTCATTTTTTTCCTTTTTGATCTGATTTTTCTTATGCAGCATGATATTTGCAGAAATATATACATATATTGGATTTAAAATATAATTTTTACCATGTTTAACATATTTTGGTTTACTTGCCATCTAGAGGAGATGAGAGAAACAGCAGGAAATTGGAATACAAGGGTCAGTGTAGAAAAATTATCCATGCACATGTTTTGAAAATAAATAGTTTTAATTTTAAAAAAAACTACTGCAATAGTTGAGACAAAAATGATCAGTCTAACCTAAGATGGTAGCCAAAGGAGTGGGAAAAGGAGATTGAAATGAGAACTTAAATAAAAGTAGAATTGATTGGGTATGAAAGGGGAAGTAAGGGAAAGGGAATTCAGTAATGATTCTGAAGGTTAGACCCTCTCTGATTGAAAAGATGACCTTTGAGGAAATGGGAGTTTAGAAGATGGATAAATAATTGGAGAGGGAAACAATGTGATCCATTTGAGATATTTTGGAATGAGATCCTAATGGAGTATACATCCTAAAAACTTAAAAAAAAAAAACTACTATAAACCATAGTAGCTTTTTTTTTTTTAAAGTTTTTAGGATGTATACTATTTTTGATGAAGCTAGATCTTTGCTTACTTCTTTTTATAGATGTTAACTATCTTCTTTAATAATATACACTAGGATTTTTCAGAAGCTGAAGTAAAATTCACTGGCCTATAACTTGTAGCTTCCATTCATATAATTTTTTAAAAATCGGGACAAAATAATTTATTTTCTTCCAATTTTATGGTATCTTCATGTTCTCCTTAAACTTATCAAACATCATTGACAGTGACTCAGTGACCCACTATTTTGCAACATTCTAGTCCATATTTAGTCTGAACTTAAAATCATATCAGGCAGTTGAATTCTTTCATGTTATCACTTTGCTTGAGTTTCTCAGAGAAGACATGGGTATCATCTTTCCATGTTTGAATATAAGCAGTTTATCATTGTTTAGTCTTTTATGATTGTTAATTTATGTTTCCTGTTTTATGTTTTTCTTCACTCTGTAGTTGAATTTCAAAGTTTCTTTGCAACTCTGGTCTTTTCATCAAAAATGTTCTGAAGTCCTATATTTCATTAAAAACTCAATTTTTGTCCTGTGGCATTATACTAAGGCCTGTTCTGCTGGATGAAATTATTCTTGATTGTAAGCCCATATTTTTGGATTCTGGAATGTCATATTCAAAGTTTTCTCCTGCTTTCTAGTGATGGCTGTTAAACCATTTGTGGTTCTGACTTAGTGATTCAGAACTGGAATTCTTTCCATTTGGCTTCCTGACACATTTGGCTAAGACTTTCCTGGAAGTTTTCATTTTGAGTTTCTTTTAGGAGGTTATTTGTGTATTCTACTTCAACTTTGTTCTTTGGTTCTAAGATATCTGGCCAGTTTCCTTTTAAAATTTCCTGAAATAAAATTTTCTGAAACAGGTTATGATATTCAAATAGTCCAATGATTCTTATACATTTTCTTAATATGTTTCCTAGGTCAGTTGGTTTTGTTATGAGATACCTTCCATTTTCTTCTATTTTTTCAGCCTTTTGACTTTGCTTTAATATCTCCTGTTATCTCCTGCAGTCATTGGCTTCTATATGGTCCATTCTAATTTTTAGAAAATTTGACATTTGGGCAAAATTTTGTACCCTTTGCTCCAGAGTATTATTCTCCTTCCTATTTTTTCCTATTTAACCTGTTCCTATCTTATCCTAGAAGCATTAATTTTGTTTCTGCAAAAGCTTTTCAGTTTCATGTAAGTCATCAAAATTATCTTTCTTTTTATTTTTTGTATTTGTCTCTACCCCTTGTTTCATTAAACATCTCCTACCCATAGTTATGAAAGATAAATCATCTAGGGCCTTAGAGGTGTCTCTGAGACAGCAGTAGCAGCCTGGGAAACTTTCAGCCCAAAGATGAGAATGGGATCAGAAAAGAAATCAGAAAGAGATTACAAGGGACATTTTGCTGGTACTGGGGGCACAATCTGATACTGTTTGGCAACTCTATTGGCCATGTGCAATTATTCTCTAATTCTCTACTGCAATTATGGGTCATAGTTCTAGGGAAAAGAGGGATGCTTGTGGTTGCTCACAGAAGAGCAGAGGTCCTGATTGCAATTCCAAGGCAGAGAGGAGTACTAGAATTTGCAGCTGCAAGAGAACAGAGAACTTGGTCACACTTCTATGGCCAAAAAGAATGGTAGCACTTTTGCAGAGAGGGAGCAGGGACCCTTCCTAAAGAAAAAAAGTGAAAACCAAGAGAGCAATGATTACGTATCTCCCCAGACCACACCATCTTGGAAGCACCAAAAACCTATAGACCCCTAAAACTAGCTTTGAAAACAGCATGGAGGCAGCTAGGTGGCGCAGTGGATAGAGCACCAGCCTTGAATTCAGGAGGACCCGAGTTCAAATCTGATCTCAGACACTTAACGCTTCCTAGCTGTGTAACCCTAGGCAAGTCACTTAACCCCAGCCTCAGGGGGGGAAAAAAACAGCATGAATGTTGAGACAGTGCCTCTCCATCTCCAGCTTTAACATAAAATCATCCAACTTTAATATAAAATTCAAAGTCCCAAAATAGCTTGGAAAAATAAGAATAGAACAAAAAAAGAGCTTGACCTTCTATGACTGTGGAACTGTGGATCAAGACACAAATGCAGAAAAATAGACCAGCCCAAATATAAAAGGAGGTACAAAAAACCACTGATGAAAATAATTCCTAAAAAAATTAAATTGGAAAAATGGAAGTTAATGACTTTATAAGACATCAAGAAACAATAAAACAAAGACTGAGATTGAGAGAGGGAAATGATAAACAAGAAAGTAATTTAAGGGAGGCAGTAGTCAGAAGCATAATAGAGTAATAGGAAAAAATGACGAAAAGAAGAAAATAAGATGGAGAAAAATACACAATAATTATAATTGTGAATGTGAATGGAATGAACCCACCCATAAAATTATTTTATTGTTTTCCTCTTTTTTTATTATAGCTTTTTATTTATAAGATATATGCATGGGTAATTTTACAGCATTGACAATTACAAAACCTTTTGTTCCAACTTTTCTCCTCCTTCCTCCCATCCCTTCCCCCAGATGGCAAGTTGACCAATACATGTTAAATATGTTAAAGTATAAGTTAAATACAATATATGTATACGTGTCCATAAAGTTATTTTACTGTACAAAAAGAATCAGATTTTGAAATAGTATACAATTAGCCTGTGAAGGAAATCAAAAATACAGGTGAACAAAAATAGAGGGATTGGGAATTCTAGGTAGTGGTTCATAGTCATCTCCCAGAGTTCTTTCGCTGGGTGTATGGTTCAGTTCATTACTGCTCTATTGGAACTGTTTGGTTCATCTCATTGTTGGAGAGGGCCACATCCATCAGAATTGATCATCATATAGTATTGTTGAAGTATATAATGACCTTCTGATCCTGCTCATTTCACTCAGCATCAGTTCATGTAAGTCTCTCCAAGCCTCTCTGTAGTCATCCTGCTGGTTATTTCTTACAGAACAATAATATTCTATAATATTCATGTACCACAATTTATTCAGCCATTCTCCAATGATGGGCATCCACTCAGCTTCCAGTTTCTGGCCACTATAAAAAGGGCTGCCACAAACATTATTGCACATACAGGTCCCTTTCCCGTCTTTAAGATCTCTTTGGGATATTGGCCCAGTAGTAACACTATTGGATCAAAGGGTATGCACAGTTTGATAAGTTTTTGAGCATAGTTCCAAATTGCTCTCCAGAATGGCTAGATGTATTCACAATTCCACCAACAATGTATCAGTGTCCCTGTTTTCCCACATCCCCTTCCAACATTCCGCATTATCTTTCCCTGCCATTCTAGTCAATCTGACACCCATTCATAAAGTTAAAAAAAAAAAAGATAATAATAGATTAGGAATTAAAATCCAACTTAAAACAGGAGATGCAGTTAAAATGAGGGATTGAAATGAGGTGATTCAGGACAGTTCCAATAGACTTGTAATGGAGAGAGCCATCTGCACCCAGAGAGAGGACTATGGGGACTGAATGTGGATCACAACATAGTATTCTCATCTTTTTGTGGTGGTTTGCTTACTTGTTTTTTTTTCTGATTTTTTTCCTTTTTGATCTACTTTTTCTTGTGCAGCAAGATAAATATGGAAATATGTATAGAAAAGCTGCATATTTAACCTGTATGTTTAGACAAGGGAGAAAAATTAGGAACACAAGATTTTGCAAGAATGAATGTTGAAAACTATATTTGTATGTATTTTGAAAATAAAAAGCTATTATTTTTTAAAATTAGGGGTTGAAAAAAATTTATTATGACTCAGCTGAAATTAAAAAAGTGGTCATAGCAATCATGATCTCAGAGAAAACAAAAGCAATATTAGACACAATTAAAAGAGATAATTGGAGAAACTACATTTTGCTTTAAAAGGTACTATAGTCAATGGAATAATATTTTAAAATTTACAGTAAATTTCTCTGATAAAGACCTCATTTCTCAAATATATACAGAAATGAGTCATATTTATACAAAGAAAAACCATCCCCCAATTTATAAAGGAAAAAAAGATATGAAAGGCAGTTTTCAGAAGAAATCAAAGCTATCTATAGTCATATGAAAATGCTCTAAATCACTATTGATTAAAGAAATTCAAATTAAAACTGCTCTGCAGTTATCTCATACATAACAGATTGGCTAACATGATATAAAATAAAAAGGATAAATGTTAGAAAGGTCATGGAAAAATTGGGACACTAATGCATTGTTGGTGGAATTATGAACTAGTGCAACCATTCTGGAGAACAATTTGGAACTGTGGCCAAAAGGCTATCAAACTTTGTATACTCTTTTATTCAACAATACAACTACTAAATATGTTTCTCAGAGAGTCAAATAAAAGGGATAAGTATCTATTTGTATAAAAATATTTATAGCAGCTTGTTTATGATAGTAAAGATTTGGAAATTGAAGGGATGCACATCAATTGAAGAATGGCTGAACAAATTGTGATCTATTACTGTAATGGAATATTACTGTGCTATGAGAAATAACAAGAAAGATGATTTCAGAAAAACCTGAAAAGATTTGCATAAAATGGTACAAAGTGAAGTAAGCAGAACCAGATCACTGTGCATAATAACAGTAATACTGTAAGCATTAGCAACTGTGAACAACTTAGCTACACTGATCAATACAATGATTCAAGACAGTTTCAAAGGATTAAAGAAAAATACTATCCACCTCCAGAGAGAGAACTGATAAACTGAGTCAAATTGAAATATAATTTACTCACTTTCTTTATTTTCGTGGGTTTTTTGGTGATATGGCTAAAATGGTTATGTTTTGCATGATTTCACATGTATGATTAATATCACATTCCTTGTCTTCTCAGAAGAAGGGAAGGGAACAATTTGTTACTCAAATTTTTTAAAAGAATGTAAAATAAATAAAATACTTGTGTGCATATATGTATGTGTGTATCTCAAAAGAAAGATATATGATCTACTTCTAATTCCTCTATGGTATGATTCCTAATATTGAGATCACATATCTATTTAGAATTTATTATGGAATAAAGCATAAGATAATAGTCTAAGCATGCTTTCTAGTTTTTCCAGTCTTTTTTTTTTACTCAATGAAGGAGTTATTTTTTAAGTATTTTATGTTTTCCATTTTACAGAACTCAGGTTTATTGCATTTAATTGTTGTTGATCTTTCCTTATCAATCTTTTCCATTGTTCTACTTCTCTGTTTTTAAACTACTACCAAATAGTTTTTATTCCTGTTTCTTTATAATAGAATCTGAAGTCTAGAATTTCTGTTCCCTTCATCTCTAACTTTTAGAATAATTTTCTTTGGTATTCTAGATATTTTCTTTTCCCAAATAGTTTTCTTATAATTTTATTATTTTATAAAGTATCTCTTTGGAAGTTTCATTAGTTACACAATAAAAACTGTAAAGTAAATTTTGGTGGTATTGTATTGCCTATTATATTGGCACAGCTTCTTCCTTCCTTCCTTCCTGAGGCAATTGGGGTTAAGTGACTTGCCTAGCTAGGATCACACAGTTAGGAAGTGTTAATTGTCTGAGATTAGATTTGAACTCAGGTTCTCCTAACTTCAGGGCTGGTACTCTAATCACTGCACCACCTAGCTGCCCCTATTTATTTCTTTAAGGAGTACTTTGTAATTGAATCTATTCAAATATTTTCTGTGCTTTGATGAATCAATCTCCAATTATTTTATTAATTTTATATTATTTCAAATGGAATTTTATCTTACTTCCTCTTGAATTTTGTTGCTTTTATACAGATATACTGCTGATTTTTGTGCATCAGTTTTGCTAGGTTTAGATCATTCTTTTTGTTTTTTCCTAGGTTTGTTATAATGTCATCTTGTTTGTTTGCTGTTTTGTTAATTTGATTTTCTTTCCTCTTAAACTGGATTGGCTAAAAGTTTGTCAGTTTTATCAGTCTTTTTTTTTTTTAAACAAACTAGCTTTTAGTTTTATTTATCATTTCTATAGCCTTTTCAGTTTCCAGTTTATCAATTTCTCTTCTTATTTTTAATATCTTCAATTTATACTTATATTGGATTTATTTATTTGTTGGCTTTCAAATTTTTAAATGCACATTCAGTTCATTAATTCTCTACTTTTCTATTTTTAAATTATGTTTATTTATAAGTGATATATTTAATATTGCCATCTTTTATACATATTTACAATATCTTTGTGATATTATAAGTCTTCGAGCTCATTTTTCCAGCAATTTGCTCAATTCTTTTTTCTTTTTTGTTAAATTTTTCTAAAATTATAGAGAAACACTAAAGTCAATTGCTATTATTTTGTTATTGCCTATGTCTTCTTGTAATTAATTTATTTTTTCCTTTATGAATTTAGATATTAAGGTATTTATAGTATGCAAGTTTAATATGGATAATTGTTGTATATGTATTTGGTTTCTTTCAGCATCAAGTAGTTTCCTTGTCTATATCTTTTTAAGTTGTAAATTTTTGTTTTTGCTTAATCTGATAGCATGAATACAACTCTTCCTTTTTGGATTTCCCTGATGCATACTAAATGATAAGCAACAGATTATGGGGTCTGGTTTTCTTATCCAATCTCTCATTCTCATTTTATTTGATTGTTTAATACTTTTGTTATTAAAAGTTATGAAAGTTAGTTTTAGTTTAGTTTAGTTTTCCTCCATTTCTCTCTAATATTAATTAGGTCTTCTTTTGTTCTTATTCCACTGAGCCAATAATTGTCTTCCGTTATTTTTGTTTCATCTATTTTAAGGCAAATCTTTTTTTCATAGGTTCTCTTTTCTTCAACCTCAAACCCCCAATATCCCTATTTGTCATCCTTTTCCCTAGTTTGGGGGTTTTGCTTTATTTATTAGTTCCTTTTTCTTTCTTCCTTTTATCTAGTTATCTAATTCTTTCCCCTTTTTTCTTTCAGTAAAGTAAAATAAAATTCCCCTTACCCTCTTCCCCTTTAACTTCTTTTATTTGTTAGGTTTAATTTTTATTTTCTTTGCCTTATTTTAAGGTAGTTAGCCCAGTGGATAAAGGATTAGGTCTGCTGTCAGATTAGATCTAAGTTCAAATTCTACCTCTGACACTTATTAGCTATGCAACCCTGAGCCAAACATTTGACCTCTGCTTGTCTCATTTTCCCTAAGTATAAAATCCAGGTAGATGCCAATTGGGTGGATTAAATGAGGTAATATTTATAAAGTGCCTAACAAAAATATCAGACATGTAAGAAATGCTATATAAATGCTTTCCCTTCCCCATTTTTCTAAAAAGAAATTATTTCCCTCATTCTCTTCATTCATTCTTTTCCTTTTCTTTCTATTCTAGACTTTTTTTCTCTTATTCATTTCCTTATACTTAGTAATTCCTTCTTTAGTCTCTGTATTCCTCATAGAATTAAGGCTTCTAAAGTACCTGTTTTCAGTTTCCCTCTTCTAAAAGTTTCTATATTATTGTCTTGTAGGTTTTGCTCCTTCCCCCCTTTTTCTCTTGTGCTTCATTCTTAGAAGTATCAATTTCTACTCTAGAAAAAGAGGACAGAAGTGTTAACCGATGATAGATATTTTCCTATGTCCCTAGTTGAGCAGTTTATTACTACTCCCTATTCTCCCCTTGATCATCTTTTCCCCATTTGCCATGAAATCTTTCATCTGGATCAATACCCTCCCACTCTGCTGGATGTCAGTTGCCCCCAAGTTTTTGGATAAAACTTCTGAGTCAGGATACTGTCCATGGAGGTACAATACTTTATCAAAAGTAGTAGCTTCTCTAAGCATCATCTTCCTGCATATTCTTTCCATTTAAGGTTCCTCATTTCCCATTACCAAATCTCTTTTTACTTCCATGGGAGTTTTCTTCATTGGGATCATCCCTTTCCACCACATAATCAAAATTTCCCTCTTTTTTCTTTCTATTTCAATCTCTCTCTTTGTTTAATTATCCATTCTCTTCTAGACCTCTCTTCTTAAATTCCACAAGAATTACTTTTGCTTCATGGACTTAATTAGGCTGAATCACACATTTCTTTCTACATTTCTCCTTCCCTCTTCTCTGAGATGCCTTCTCCCATTCCACAAAAGCAGCTAATTTGTCTGTAAATGGGAAAAGATGAGTTTAGCCCTTGATGTTTTAGATTTCTTTCTCTACTATTACCTTTTCTAGTTAACCCTTCTATTTTACTTTTATCTCCTTGTGTTCTCTTAGAAAGAAATTTTTTTGTTGTCTTTCTGTTGTTATTTTGCTATTGTTGCTGTTTTTAGTGCCCTAGGTTTCATTCTATTTCTAGGCTCTTCTTTTTTCAGGGGTAACTTATTTCTTTACTGATATCTTGCAGAGTAGATATCTTTGCTTTTACTTCTGCTGTTCTTTTAGAATATGAACACAGGTGAGAAAAGGGTTTCTGAGTAAGTGCAGGTTAGTGTTATAGGAAAATATTTTCTCTTTGTGGTAATTGCTGCTGAAGTTTGTCTACCATAAAGCAGAAGTTATAGAGATAAAAACCTTGGTTATATTATACTTACACATAGGTCTACATCTCAGACAAAAAAAAAGAAACAGTACAATCAATAAAACACTGAACCAAGATTATGATTCTAGCAAGGCGTCTTATAGATAAAATTATATCAGAGTAGCATAGAAATAATTATTTTCCCTATAGAATCAACTAAAAAAAACTACTAGAAACAATTCATAACTTCAGCTAAGTTGCAGGATACAAAATAAATCTGCATAAATCATTAGCATTTTTATATGCTACCAACAAAGTCCAGCAGCAAGAGATACAAAAAGAAATTACATTCAAAATAACTATCGATAGTATAAAATATTTGGGAATCTATCTGCCAAAGGCAGGAACTATATGAACACAAATACAAAACACTTTCCACACAAATAAAGTCATATCTAATCAGTTGGAAAAATATCAAGTGCTCATGGGTAGGGCAGAGCAAATATAATAAAAATTACAATGCTACCTAAATTAATCCACTTATTTGGTGCCATACCAATCAAATCCCAAGAAATTATCTGGAAGAACAAAAGGTCAAGAATTTCAAGGGAATTCATGAAAAAAAAATGCCAGTGAAGGTGGCCTCGCTATGCCAGATCTAAAATTATATTATAAAGCAGCAGTCATCCAAACCATTTGGTACTGGCTAAGAAATAGAGTAATTGATCAGTGGAATAGGTTAGGATCACAGGACTAAATAATCAATAACTATAGCAATCTAGTGTTTGACAAACCCAAAGATCCCAGCTTTTGGGATAAGAATTCACTATTTGACAAAAAAGTCTGGGAAAATTGGAAACTAGTATGAAAGAAATTAGGGTTCGACTCACACCTAACACCACATGCCAAGATAAGACTTAAATGGGTTCATGATTTAGACATAAAGAGTGACATTATAAGCAAATTAGAAGAACATAGGAGAGTTTACCTCTCAGATCTCTGGAGAAGGAAGGAATTTGTGTCCAAAGAAGAACTGAAACTCATAATCATATGAGTCAGGTGGATGGTCAGGTGATGATGATGAATATGTAGGAGAGAGGCAATAGAGAATGAAATCCTGTATGAACCTGAGTAAATCACTTAAACTGTCTGAGCTGTAATTTCTTCTTCTGTTAAATGAGGACAATAATTGAGGATTAAATGAGATTATGCATATAAAAAACCTTGCAAATCTTGAAGTGCTTGCTATATAAATGTGTTATTACTAAGGAAAATAAGAATGATATTTCTAAAATATCCAAGGGCTTATGAAAGATTTTATAGTTGATCCTGGAAGTGATGGGAAGTCATTGGAATATATTGAGTTATTGGGTGATACAGTTGGACCTGAACTTTAGGAAAATGACAGAGATTAAGTGACTTGCTAAGAGTCACAGAGCTAGTAAGGATCTGAAGCTGAGTTTGAACTCAGGTCTTCCCAATTCCAAGCCAACCACACTCTATCTGCTGAACTACTGGCTACATTCAGGAATTTGAAAACATTCTTGAATTAAAATGTGGATAGAGGATGGAGGCAAGATCCAGAGTAAAGGCAAGGATTTGTCTGAGCTCTCTTCAACTCCCCACCAAACAACATTAAAATAACACCTCAAAATGATTTCTGGAGTGGCAGCAAAAGGATGTGGTGAGACAATTTTCCAGCCTCAGACCACTTAGAAGATTGGTAGGAATTGTGTGTCTCACTGGTATGAGAATGGAACTCCAGACAAGACAGCCAGCAGTCTTTGGGGTGATTGAATTGGCAGGAATGGCAGTTTCTGGAGCTCTCAGCTCATTAATAGGGATTGGACAACTAATCAGAAGGAAGTTACAATTTCTGGCATTGGAAGTAAAATTCTATAGCATTGCCCATACCCAACCCTAGGGTAAGAAGGAACAACAACAACAGGAACAAGATCCCTGGTCAGTTCTAGGAAGGAAAAGAGCACTTGTGGTCACTGAAAATTGAAAGAACTGAAAACTCAAAAAACATCAGCATGAAAAAATCTGAAATTTGGAACAGTGCCCCCTCCATTCAGGAACAGAATTCAACTTTAACATAAATTTAAAAGACAATGTAGAGGCTGAGAAAATGAGAAAACAATAAAAAGAAGCTATAGTGACAGTGAAGATCAAAACACAAACTCTGAAGAAGACAATAAAATTAAGGCAGCTACATGCAAAGGTTTAAAAAAAGTAAATTGGTATTAGACTGTAAAAGAGCTCATAAAAATTTTTAAATATCAAATGAGAGCTGAGAACATTGCCATGGAGAAGCAAGCACTACAGCTACTGCTGGGGGACCCCGACATCAACTTGGTGGCAGCCAGGGATGAGGAAGCAACTGGGATCAGAAGCGAGATAAAGAGCTGGTTTACAGGCTTCAGGGACCGACTCATGAAGACGATGTAATCCAGAAGTTCTTAAACTGAGGTCCACAGACAGATGGCAGAAGATAATTTTGTGTCTAAAAAACTGAAATTACCATTTCTAAAGTAGAAAAAAGGACTGGGAAGAAATACCATGAACTTACAAGAAACTTACAGAGCTTATCTCATTCTGGCAAGATCAATAGAATCAAACGAAGGCCAGAGTGTTCTTACCAAGCTCTTTGGAGACAGTATAGTGAATTTGTTATTGAGAAACTAGTTGCTAGTTTAATATCTATATACTATTGTCCCACCTCTGCCTGAAAAGAAGGCAGAATTCATTTGGCAAAAATACTTTGCAGACAATATGAATCCTGAGCCATGATTTAAAAGAGGATCTCACAGCTATGCATTTATGCCAATTATTATGTACAAAAAGGGAAATCAAGTATGTATCAATGCTAAAGAATGCATCAATAAAATGTAATCCTACAGAAATTAATTCCTCTTCAATCAAATACCCCAGAACAGAAGCATAAGTACATAATGGAGATTTAAGTTGTTACCTGGTATACACAAAATACACAATTTAATCATTTAAGTAAATATGTATACTGATTGTAATTGTTAGAATAGCTCCAAAAGATGTTTTAATGAAGATTAACAAAGAAATGAAGATCTTATGATGATTCCCCCCAAAGTCATTTGATATTGTTTGAAAGGATTCTAAACAAGTAAAAGTCCCATTCTTCTCTCATGTTTCCATGTCCTTTCAGCCCATGTGCTCTCTAAAATGTATAAAATTATTTATAGAGTTTTTACTTAAGATTATATTCTTGAAGTTTACCCAGAAAAGATGGTCAAGTGAAAACTCACCAGAGTGCTGGAGGTGGGGTAGTGATTTTTATTTGCCTTATAGTTGAGCTATTTGCTTTGACAAAAATTCAACAGACACTTAGTATGAAATCTAAGCTATTTCACCCATACCTCCTCAATACCACTGTGAGTAATGTATGCATACATTAGAAAGTATCTTCAGGTGTGTGCTTCACCAGAATTTTGATATTGGACAAAAATTTTATTCCACCAAGAAAGAAGACAGCTCTTTAAATATGTAGTAAAATCCATTGTCATGAATTAGTAGAAGGCTTTTAATTGAACATGTTAAATATTTTATATATATATATGTGTGTGTGTATGTGTGTATGTATATATATATATATATATATATTATAAAGTAAATTTAAAAATTACTTTTTTCAACTGCAGTGATAAGCATAAATTAACTTGTCTTAGCTCTTGAAATGTGGTATTTCAGAGTACAAGATATGACATTTCAGTGTATAAGATCTATGTCAACAATAGATGCAGTATCTTCATTGTTAACAACTTTTTTATGGTGCTTTGAGTGTAATTTGTAGGAAAAATGAATAAATTATATTGGGTTTTTTGGTTGGTTTTCATGAGACAGTATGTTCAAAAGCTAGGCATCTTTATTTATTGCTAGCTTTGCAGAAACTTAAATGTGAATTTGCTGTTTCTAATTATGTAAAATAATAAGAACCCACTACTATTTAGCATTTAATATTTTTACATGTTGAAAATATTGCAAAATATTGTGGAAATTGCCAGACTTAATAAAAGAAAAAAAAGCATTCTGCCAAAAAAAAAAAAAAAATCAGATAAGAGAGTTAAAGGAAAAATTGTGAAACGAGAGTGATACAATAAGATCATAAAAAAAAAAAAAAGAGTCAAGAGCCTGATAAAGGAAGAACCAAAAAAACCCTAAACAAAAAAATAAAACCTTAAGAAGCATAATTGGCCAAGTGAAACAAAGAGGTACAAATGGTCATAGTGGAAAAGAATTCCTTAAAAAGGAGAATTCAACAAATGGAAAAGGAGGTACAAAAGCTCATTGAAGAAAATGAAATCACCATTATCAAAAATGAAAAGGATGAATTCACCACCAATGAAGATAAAAGTAAAGTAATTATTAGGAGGTATTTTGTCTAATATATACCAATAAATCTAATAAGCTAAGTGAAATATATGAATATCCACAAAAATTTAAATTTCTCAAATTAATAGAAGAATTAGAACATTTAAATAACCCTATTTCATAAAAAGTAAATTGAACAAGACATCAGTGATTCCCTAAGAAAAAATCACTAGGATCTTATGGGTTCACAAGTAAATTCTATCAAACATTTAAAGAATGATTAATTACAGTGCTATATAAATTATTTGGAAAAGTAGGCAAAGAAGGAGTCCTACCAAATTCTTTCTGTGACACAAACATGATGCTGATACTTTAATCAGGAAGAGCCAAAACAGGAAAAGAAAAATTATAGATCAATTTCCCTAATGAATATTGAGGAGGAAGAGATTTCCAGACATGGGAGATAGCCAGTGAAAATGCCCAAAGAAAGGAGATGGAATGACTTTGGTAAGGAACTTAGTAAGGAGATCAGTGTAACTGAGTAGGGAATAAAGGTATAAAAAGATTAGAAACATAGAAGAGAACCATGTTATGAAGGGCTTTAAAAAGACAAAATGAAAGTGATAGGGAATTACAAGTGTATTGAATTGTGGGAGTGACATGGTCACACCTGAGAGTTAGAAAGTCCAGTATGACAGCTGAGTGGAAGACAGACTGTAATAGGAAAAGACTTGAATCAGAGAGACCTATTTTAAAAAAAATCCAGCCCAGATCTCCAATTGGAATTCTGGCATCCTCAAAAGATAAAAAGGATGCTTTTTGACCAAGATTTCTAATTGAATAATAACATTTAATTTATCTGGGAGGATATGCCTTCCCCAGGAGGGCCTGAGATTCCAAAAGGGATCACAGATCAAAAGGGAACACAATTTCAGAGTGATAATTTTAAAGGGAACACAGTTTCAGTAAAAGGAACATAGTTTCACTCTCCCTTCAACAAGATTACTCTCCCTCCCAGATGCCACTTGGCTTAAGAAATGTCACAAAAATGCCTTTTTCTCCTCACCTCTATATTTCCTTATCTTCTCTATCAATCACAAGACTATCCTTCTCCTCAGACCCCCTCCAACAATAAGAACTAGATATCTCAATTCCTATATCCCTGTTTGTTTGTTTTTTAATTCCCTCCAGATTGTATATTAACTACATAGAAACCCAGATTCTGAAAGCCTTGGATCTGATTTGTTTTTGCAACTGCATGCCTTGCTAAATAACTCATTTCTCTGGATGAAACTTGGCTTCTTTATTCCACAGTAATAATTATGATGACCATGATGGAATCAAGACTTTGAGGAACTTCTAGTTCCGAAGGGAATGACTAAAGACAGGGCTCTAAGAAAGGCTTGACAGAGGCATAATGAAAAAATGAGAAAAATTCAAGCCACTCTTAAGAAACACTTTTTAGGGAAAAGTCAGAGAAGGGTAGAGTTTCAAAACAGCCCTTCTAGCTATCGGGAATATTTAACAGCGACTTACTCTCATGGACTTTTTTTGATTAAACTTTCAGTAGGAGATAAAAAGGAAAAAAAAAAAACTTCTCTGTCACATTGTCCATATTTTTTGTCTTGGTAAATCAAATTAACTTCTACCTATGGCCTGACCATCCAAAGGAAAAAGAGTTGAAAGAGTGAACATTTTTCTGAGAAACTTTCAAAGTCTTCAGAAAGATAGTCTCTAGTTATGTGTAATAAAAACTTGAGCTAAATCATAAAGGAAAAATTCAGATTGTTTCTATAAATCATCTGGGATGAGAATGGGGAATAGACTAACGATATTAGGCAAAGATCAGAAAGAAATAGGGCAGATAAAGTTTTGAAAGGCTTTAAAGAGAAAATTTTAGCAAGTAGGGATAAGGTAGAAAGTTAGACTGTATTGACTGAGAACAAAGGCTTGAAAGTAAAGAGTTTTAGATGTTTTAAGATGTTTTAGAAAGAGGTTTGGGGAAGGGTTTTGATTTCATTTAGATAAGAAATATAACAGAAATTTTGTTATTCTTTATAGATGTTTGCAGTATTGAATTTTGCAACATCTCCTTTCTTTTTATAATAAATAGCTTTTCCTATCTACTAACCCTATCCTCTGGCCTTCCCAGAATTACAAATGAAAAGCTATATTCCCTCTTTCTGCCCCCCCATCTTCCCTCTGCCAGTTAAGAATCTGGGTGGAATTAGATTATGTTACTTTTAGTGATTATAAATTCAGATTTTATTTGATCAAATTTGTTCCAAAACTAAATCATAATGTGGTCTAATTTATGATGAAATATGTCTTAATATTAGTATAATTGTGGTAAATCAGAATCTATTGTAAGATCTGTGTGATCTTCAAAATACTTCAGCTCTGTTGATCTCAATTTTTTAATCTGTAAAGGTGATAATAATAATAGCACATCCTCCAAGGATTGTTGAGGATCACAGTGAATGATTATAAAGTGTCTAGATTATGGGAAGCACTATATAAAGGTTAGTTTATATAAGTATTCTAGATTAGTCTTGTATATAATCAATATGAAGTATCAAAATTGATCAAATGAATAATTTTCTATGCAAGACAGTTTGGAAATCCATTCAACCTAGTTGATGTCACTGTACTGGTAATGAATTTTGTTTCATATTTTAAATACATAGCGTCATGTATGTTGTTATTGTATTTTTTAATTTTTTCTTATGTTGTAAAATATGAGAAACATTGTATCAGAAATACTGTTAGAGAAGTCACTTCTCTTTTAATGTAAATACTATTAGATTATAAATTGTTAAATGAATGTGGTAAAAATGTTGGAAAAACTCTTAAGTATCTAATGAGGTTCATTTTGCTTTAAAAAGAATAACAATAATGATAACTAACTGTTGGGAGAAAGAGTAGCAAAGTACTCTTCAAGTTATCTTTATCTGTGAAGTTCCTTGAAACTTTCTATTTGGGTTGGGTCAGAAAATCTTATTAGCCCATCTGACTATATGATATAATATTCTGAAGTACTAAAGTTTTCAGAAACTAGGACCATTTCCAGTCAAAATGGTTACAAGTTTAATTACAATAAAAAGTGAGTTTCATCTGAGATTATTTGACCATCGTATATGAAAATTATGAAACTGAGTAAACAGAAACAATAGATCTTTGATTTGAAGATTTCAATATTATGTTAGGAATGAATAGACAGTACAAATTGGAGGCTTACTATAGTCAATATATTTCTGAGGGTTTTGAATCAACCATCTTTGATTCATTGTATATTGAACTCCAGAATGTGATTATTATTATTATTTTTGCTGAGGCAATTGGAGTTAAGTGACTTCCCCAGGGTCACACAGCTAGAAAGTGTTAAGTGTCTGAGACCAGATTTCAGGTCCTCCAGATTCCAGGGCTGGGCTCTATCCACCTAGCTGCTCCAAATGTGATTATTTTTAATTTATAAATGAAGGGAAACCAAAATATCCTTATATTTGATCATTTTTAACTGTCAATGCATACTTGAGAAAAATAATAATAATTATTAATTCGCGCTCTAATGGTGATCACTAAAATTTTGCTATTTGAAACAAAATCTTTTGAGACTATAATTTGATATTGTTTTGAGTTTTAATTTCAGGGTTGTTTGAATTGTCATGAAGCCAATAGAGCATCATTCAAGGGGAATGTCTTCTATGCCCCCAAAGAGAATATAGACTGAGAATATTATAAATGAGTGTCTGTGTCTGTGAAAGTTAAGGGGACAGCCTTGTATGATACTAGTAAGATCCTATTGATTCATTTTCCCCATTGTGCTATTTTTTTTTTCTGAACGGAAAGTTTTTCCAACTAGTTAATGTCTCAGAATTTGGTACTATCTGAGTATCTTTTGGTGCGCTCTAAAAAATATGGAATTTTTCTCTATAATTGGGTGGTAAAATGACTCATATCTAAAATCTAAAGGGGATTTTCCTTTGTTATGGTTTATGTCAGGGTAGTCTATGCCCTTGAGGGAACAGTCTTGATTTTATTTTAACTACATCCCTCCTTATTCTTTTATAGCAAATTTCTATAATGATGGCAGGTGAATATCTCTTGAGTTGCTGTAAAAGGATGCCAGTATGAGAGGTCATTCTGTTTTCAATCTGAATTTTTAATCAATACGATATTCTAAGCAACCAAGTAAATGAGTTCTTGGGTTAAGTATCCATTTGCTAATAGTTATATATGCATATATGAGATTAGATCCTTGATATATGTCATTCTTTCAGGATGACATGGAAACAACATTCTCAAAATGGGGGAATAAGACAAAGATGTAAAAACTTTCTAATTAAACACAGTAGTATATTTTGAGAGAACAGGGTCAGACTATTTCTGCTAAGAACTAGAATATCTATATATCTATGTCTCTGTGTTTCTGTGTCTGTATGTACACACACACAAGATTTCCAAATGTTTCTACAGCAGGCTTAGGCTCCAAGTACAGCAATAGGGAAACCAGTTTGGAGTCGCTCAAATCATGGAGTTAGTTGGGATCAAAATCAAGTAGCTCCTTCTGATATCAGCATTCAAAATTCTTTTAAAAACAAAACTAAACAAAACAAAAATGTTTTCCATCTCCTTGTCTTCCCTTAACTAGTTTGGATCACCTTTAGGTTATCTCTAGGGTGAAGCAAAGTCAGCTGCATCCAAGAAGGGAAAACTTATTATCTCTCATAATTGGAAGGCACAAGCTAAGGAGAACAGGTGTCACTTGTATCTTTGGACTTACGCAGAATAAAGTGAATAGAGAATAATTTTTACTATTAAAAATCGTAAAAATGAACAATTTTGAAAGGCTTAATAATTATGACAAACATCAAACATAGTTCTTTGGGGTCTAGTGATTTTGAATGCTACCTATCTTCTGACAAAAGGATAATGGGCTAGATTTGGGGGCATTGGCAATGTGGGAATATATCTTGCTTAACTATGTATATTTATTGAAGAGTTTTTTAGTTTTCTTTCCAATGGAGGGAGAGGAGTGAGGTGGGAGAGAGAGAAAGAATGAGAGTAGATGCAGGTTAATTGGAAAAGGAAAAATATATTTAAAAAAGAAAATATATAAAGTTAGGAGATATATTTTATTCAAGGAAAAATAAGGTGACCAGTGTCATTGGATCAAAGAGTACATAGAGGGCAGAGTTACAGTTTGACTTCCCCATATCAATGAAATTATAATCTCAACCCAAAATTAATTTTTTAAAATAGGGGAAGTGCCATCTCATAGATTTCCCAAAAATTCTTTAGGACACACATCAGCGCAATAGTGGACAAACTCAAATCAAGTGGTAAGACTGATTTTATAGCCATTTACCTACAGTTTACAATATGAGAATACCTCTGCCCCAAAGTCTCTCCTATAAGTTAGATCACAGTGTCACAAATTCCTTCCCTTCAATCTTGAAGATCTGTTTATATCTGTTTGTAAATAAAAACAAAGACTGCAAAATGCCTGTGGATGTCATGAATTTGCTCCATAACCACAGGAATCTGTAAAAGAATAATTAAACAGCTAAAATTCAGGTGTTGAACAAATTAACTTTTTCTTTCTTTCTTTTTCAACAGAAGATGCTCGATTAGCCAGTCAAGATGATGGTCAATGGAGAGTTGGTCTCAGATTCTCCTGCCAAAAAATAAAAACAAAATCCTAAAGTCAGATGGTTCTCATTCTTCAAAAACTTTTAAAAGGGAAATTTAGGAATCTCACTTTCCTTTATTCCCGCAGTGGCTCAGAAATATCTCTGGAAAATATTCCCTTAAAAGGTCCTTTGATAAACTGTGTTAACAAAGGGGAGCAATGCTTCAGATCACCCCAAAGAACAGATCTTGCAAAAATAATTTAGATTTGGCCAGATTGTGTATTATATAATTGCTTTTCCAATCTTTCAAATGTGTTGGGGTTTGTTTTGCTTAGATTTATCTTTAAATTAATTTGCACTCACTAACAACACAAACTGAAATCTATATTTTGATACATATAATTCGCAAATTAGACAATCCGCATTAAGATTTCACCATAGAGATAGAACTAGGGAGTTAGTCTTGAAGACCCAAGTTCAAGTCCTGACTCTTACATATACTTGTTCTGTGACTCTGGACAGGTTGTCTTCTCTCAATGCTATAAGCAATTTCCTAAGAAAATAGAGGTGACACCTATATTGATCATAGGTATCTCCTTGCCCAATAATACCCTATACAATGAAATCATGTGATATATATATATATATATATATATATATATATATATATATATATATATATGTATGTGTGTGTGTATGTGTGTATGTGAGTATATACATCTATATGGGGATATATTTATGTATGTATATATAAGGCATATATAATAGGTTTATATGTATAGGTATGTTATATATGCTATACTATATAATATATACATACAAATATATGTATACATGCATATATACCCACACATATACACATATAACCAAATATATGAATAAATATATGTATGTGTATATATATATATGGACATATATCTAAGTATATATGTACATGCATATGTATATGTATGCATGTATTGACAGGAATTCCACTCAAACCAGCCATGGAGAGCTACCTGCTAAATTTTTAGTATGAGCATTTATTTCTTAGAAATCAGCAAACATTATAAATCAGGGCTTAATTTATTGTTTTCTTGATTTCTAGACATAAGAAAAGGATAGAGAAAATGTTAGTAGTAGAGATTAAACTTAAAAGTGTACATATGTATGCTCCTCTCCCCAAAATCCAGTTCATTAAAACATTTACCAACCTACTGCTAGTTATAAACATCAGCATGGAACAACTACCCAGAGATTGAGTTACTGGCAATAGGCCTGGCCAATCTCACAACCAAGAAATTGTGATAGAGTAAAGAATCGTAATTCCCTGCTCATCAGTACAAACAAAAGGCAAAACCCTAGCAGAGTTAAACAGAGTACTTACCCAACCACCCTGTCCTTCAATAAACTGTCGAACACCTGTGTCCTCATTGATCATATTCCTCATGGGTCCAGCTAACCGCCTGGCCATCTGAGGTATTTTGCGGGAAACAACATCCAGGAGCTTTACAGACACAGCCAGAAAGGCCCTCTCGTAGACTAGGTTAGGATCTTGGGCACACCATGTCTGGCTGAGTGATTTCACTGTAGATTTTACTGTGTCCTGTAGTGAAGCAATTGCCTGGAGAAAACAATAAATCAGTAAGTATGTATCAGGACTTCCTACATTTCTGTCTGTGCTGGCGCTAGGGATACAGAAATAGACTTTAAACTCCTGCCTTCAAGAAACAAAAAGTTGATAGGTAGATAGCACAGTTGTGAGTATGTGGGTATGTGTGAAAATATATCCAAACATAATAAATGCAAACTAGTTAGGGAACAACAAGGCATTACTAGGAGCTGGAATGATCAAGAAACATTTCATGTAAAAAATGGTGCTTGAGAGCTAAAGTTTGAATGAAAGTAGACATTAAAAAGAAATGGAGATGAGAAAGAACATTAAGACAGAGGAGGCAGTGAAGCACAAATATGGGAAGTGTAGTGTTGGGAGGAAATGCAAAAAGGCCACGTTGGCCAGACTACTAGGTGCCTAAAGATGGTGGAAATGTGGGTTGGGGGAGCTTAAAAAGTCTATTCAGCAAGAGAGTAACATGATAGGAAGAAAGCACAGAGGAATGAGTCAAGGATAACTCTTAAGTTCCAAATATAACTTATTAGAAAGTGAACATTGTTATTGACAGAAATAAGTAAGTTTGGAAGAGGGATGAATTTAGATAATGTGCTCTGGTTTGGACATGTCTATTTTAAGATGTCAAAAGAATATGAAACTAGATGTGTTACCAACAGGTAGTTGGTAATATGGGACTGGAGCTTGGGAGAGAAAGTAGGGGTGGATTCAGGAATGTGGGGATACTAATGAAACCCATGGGAGCTAATGAGGTTACCAAGAGAGAAAAACAGAACAAAGAAGAGAAGAGATCCTAGAACAATGCTGTGAGAGAGAGCCATAGTTAGAGAGATTCAGATGATGAAAACAAAACAAAACAAAAGAAAGTAATATCTCAAAAACCCAAAAGAAGACAATATCCAATTTGGGAAGAAAGTGGTCAGCAGTGTCTAATGCCACAAGAATGGTTACTAAGAAAAGGCCATTATCAGATTCGGCAAATGAGAGATCATTGGAATCAATGTTCAGTTGAGAGTTGAGGTTATGAGGTAGAAAGTTAGGTTGTTAGAGGCAAGGTGTGTCAATTCACAGGACATATGAGTGAAAAATCCATGAGCCCATTTAACAGGGGGCAGGCTTTCAGATTAATGAATTCTACTGCTTCTGAAAGGAGGCTAAACTATACATCTAACACTGCTTTGGGCAGAGATTGAGGATAGTAGCTGGATTCTCTAAGCTGTGCCTTCAACTACATCCTCAAGGAAATATTGACTATTGCCCTGTTGGGTGAGAAATAATGCATGATCATAGTACAGGATATCTTGTCTGGAGACTTCAGTTTGTTAACATCAGTTAGTATTCTAATGTATGACTGAATATACCTCAACTCTTATCCCTTACTCCATTGCTAATTTATCTGAAGCTGACCCTTTTTTTTTATAGATTCCATAAATATAGAAAAAAGAAAAGTTATCCTTCCTTTAAAGAAACAAACCAAAACACAACTGAAGTTGTCATGCAACAGATCCAAATGTTCTGGGGAGAAATTTGGAGCATTGCCTAAAGGGCTATCAAACTGTGCAATCCTTTAACCCAGCAGTGTTACTGCTGGGCCTATATCCCAAAGAGATCTTAAAGGAGGGAAAGGTACCCACACATGCAAAAATGTTTGTGGCAGCCCTTTTTGTAGTGGCAAGAAACGGAGTAGATGTCCATCAGTTGGAGAATGGCTGAATAAGTTATGGTATATGAAGGTTATGGAATATTATTATTCTGTAAGAAATGATCAGCAGGATGATTTCAGAGAGGCCTGGAGAGACTTACAGGAACTGATGCTAAGTGAAATGAGCAGAACCAGGAGATCCATATATATGGCAACAATAAGATTATATATGATGATCAATTCTGACGGATGTGGCTCTGTTCAACAATGAGATGATTCAGACCATTTCCAATGATCTTGTGATGAAGAGAACCATTTGCACCCAGAGAGAATACTGTGGAAACTGAGAGGGGTTCACAATATAACATTTTCATTCTTTTTGTTGTTGTTTGCTCGCATTTTATTTTGCTTCTCTCTTTCTTTCTTTTTACTGATTTAATTTGATTTTTTTGTGCAGCAAGGTAATTGTATAAATATGTATGCATACATTGGATTTAACATATATTTTTACCATGTTTAATATATATTGGATTACCTGCCATCTAGGGGAAAGGATGGGAAAAGGGGAGGAAAAATTGGAACACAAGGTTTTGCAAAGGTTAATGTTGAAAAATTATCCATGCATATGTTTTGAAAATAAAAAGCTTTAATAAAAAAAATTGGGGGGGGCAGCTAGGAGGCGCAGTGGATAAAGCACCAGCCTTGAAATTCAGGAGGACCAGAGTTCAAATCATAACACTTAACACTTAACACTTCCTAGCTGTGTGACCCTGGGCAAGTCAATTAACCCCAGCCTCGGGTGGGGGGGTGGGGTGGGGGGGGTGGGGTGGAATTTTAAGTTGTCATACAGAATGCCTCTGAAAACGTGGTTTGTTTTTTTTAAAAAGCTCTTTGCCACCCCAGAATTGTCCTAAATGTAAGCTCGTCTACCCACAGGTATATATAGATATATAGATATCAGCCTGTTGTCCCTCATTCTTCAAGAGGAACAAACATCAGGGAAGTGATCATCAGGGACATGCAAGTAAATCAAATTTAAATGAGGGAGGGCAGTGAAAAGTCATCAGCCTCACTTTTTCCTGCAGTCATCTGGGTCCATTGACCAAATATAGATCAGGAGGACTGAATGCAATGGAAGACCTTGGTCTTATTAAGTTAATGCCTTTAGAAGATCTCAGTTCAACTGAGGCAATACTCAATCAGTGATTAAGGTCTAGATCAGCCCTTGAGAGCAAACTAAAACATCTATAAATCTTCAGATATTTGAAAATCTCTCATTCTTTTTTACTAAATCTTTTCATCCCATTTCCTTCAGTCAGTCCCAGCAAGACTTTTAGTCTTTTCACCATGTCCTCTTCCATCAAATACAACACTGAGAACAACAAATTGTATTGGGCATACTGAATCATGTCTATGAAGTGTTCTGTCACAGGGAAGTAATCTCCTTTCAGCTCAATCTGCAGTTGGCCCCTACACAGCTGGCAACAACTGAATTCTCTGAATTACCATGAATTTAAGAACCCAAACAGATAAATTAGATGGTACCTGAAGTCCTTCCCAACTCTGGGTTAATGTAATCATATTTCTAATTTCAGAGCTTTTAGAGCAGAAATTGACTGGGTGTATGGCCTCTTTTTTTTTTCCTTTGAATTGCTATAGTAGAACAAAGTGAATAGTAAGCAAGGATTAGAAACCCAACCTGTTCTGTAGTAACTTTGGTGATGACTATTTTGGCAGATTTTTCCACTTCTCTATATATTTCCATTTTTTCATTTAACTCATCACCTAGCATTCTTAGACGGGCAGCAATGATTGTCACATCAAAAGAGCTTGACTCACCACCTAAGACAAAGGAAACAAAATCATCCTTTAGGGAATGGATAAATACTGTCAATATTTTGAATAATCTCAGCCCTCTTCCCTCATGGATTCCCCCTCTTAATAATATTGAGATAGTCCAAGAGAAAATCCCTTTACTAAATTACTATAGTGTATCTCTTCTCACAGAGGAGATACAAATTTAACTCTTAATTTGCAGAAAATTTTGGCTGGCTGGTGGCCCATTTTTACTTTTTGTAAACTACCTAATGTTTAAAAAGAAAAAGTTAGAATAGGCCACCAGCCAGAATTTTCTGTTATCTAATATGATGCTGGGTGACCCAATGGATAGATTACCTAGTCTGGAGTCATTAAGAATCATCTTTCTGAGTTCAAATCTGGCCTAAGTTACTTATTATCTGTGTGAGCCTGGACAAGTCATTGAGCTCTGTTTGCCTCATTTCCATATCTGTAAAAAGAGCTGGAGAGAGAAATGATAAACTACTCCAATATCCAATATCCAATATCAGAAAATCCCAACTGGAGTCACAAAGAGTCGGACACAACTGAACAACATCAAACCTACCTAATAAAAAGGGGAGGGGAGACAATACTAAAGACCAAAATGGAGAAAGCCAAGAGGGCTGTGTCTTGTGAACAGAGACCTGGCCTTGGAGGAAGAAAGATCATTGTTGTCCTGTCCCACCTCTGGCTTCAATCCAGGGCAGGTTAGTTAATCTCTTAGTGCCTGAAACCATTCTCTAAAACTGGTACTAACTTGCTTTAGTAGAAAAAGTTTCCTCATGGGGTAGGTCCAGTGCCTAATAGCATGAGCATAGCCATTACTTACTCAGAAAGTCTTACCAGAGTCTGGGACATCAGCACTACGGAAGCAGGGGCCTTGGCACACCACTGGCGGACCCAAGAATTCATTGAAAAGGGATTCCACAATGCACTTAGTTTGTTCCTCAAAAGTCTTCATGTCAGATCTGTAGCCTTTTCCCTAAACAAGTGGCAGTCGTGCACTTGAGCAGGAAATAAGACTAACTAATGGCAAGTAGTTTTGACCCTTCTGGGTAATTTCCACATACAATTGCTTATATTGGAGCCAATTGGAGCCCTGCCCACCAAAATGAGCTTCCTGGTAACAGCGAGAAGCTGTTTAAAGAATTGAAACCTTCCCTTCGGGCTGATGTAACACCAGGAAGTCTTTGCAATAACTCTCCAGTTGCTTATCATTGGTCTCCACTTGTTAGTTGCACAGAAATTAATAAATAACTATATATTAGGCAACGGATCTTGGAAGAAAATCTGTACGTTAAGCGACTTCTCTGGGATGTCCTCTGCAAAGTGCTTCATGGTTGACTAGGCCTAAGTACGTGGTTCTTTTAGTATCTGTCTATGTCGTAGAAGAACTTGTTAATTTTGATCAGCAGGATAATTCAGAGAGGCCTGGAGAGACTATAGGAACTGGTGCAAAGTGATGTGAGTAGGAGCAAGACAACATTGTACACAGCAACAAGAAGATTATGTGATGATCAATTCTGATGGACCTGGCTCTTCAACAATGAGGTGATTCAGGTCAGTTCCAATGGGCTAGTGATGGAGAGAGCCATCTGCATCCAGAGAGAGGACTATGGGGACTAAATATAGATGGCAACATAGTATTTATTTTCACCTTTTTTGTTGCTGTTTGCTTGCTTTTTTTTCTTTCTCTTTCTTTTTCTTTTTTGATCTGATTTTTCTTGTGCATCAAGATAATTATGGAAATATGAATAGAAGAATTGCACATGTTTAACATGTATCAGATTACTTGCTATACTTGCGAGGGGGTAGGAGGAAGGAGGAAGAAAAATTTGGAACACTACATGTTGCAAGGGTGAATGTTGAAAACTGTCTTGCAAATATTTTGAAAATAAAAAAAAAAACTATTACTAAAAATTTTTAAAAAGAAATTGCTAGTTTTCTGTAACTAAGATTCCCTCTCTGATATCTGTTTCTGCTGCGCTCAAATACAAACTCCTGGGCTTGGTCTTTAAACAACTTTTATTCTGATCTACATTTCCAGTCTTATTTTATATTACTCCCCTTCATTCCTCTTCATAGAATGTACCCCATGTTCCAGGCAAATGAGCCTCCTGGTGGTCTACATACACAAGACTCCATCTCCCATCTCTATACCCATTTGTTCAGGCTATTTACTTCCTTCACACCTGGAATGTTGGTAAAACAGATAATCTACGGCCACTTGACAGATCTCATGGATGGCTCTTCTGATGTAAGAATAGTCCAATTACTCTATGGTGGTTTTTGAGAATCCATATCTATATGTTATTGATATTTGTATCTCTTCCAATTTTTAGTGCTTCATCATGGCCAGAAGGGACTCCTGGATTCTTGCAGTTTATGACAGTTTAGAGAAAACTCTAGCATTCCTATGAAATTGGAAAAATATAGCCCATGATTTACACTAGTCATCTAAAGACCAACTTCACTAGTGATGAGCCAGAAACTCATTGCCAAGTTGGCTGCAGAGGAAACAAATCTTCCAAGGGTGACAACTTTCAAATGTAATATAAAGACTGCAATCTGAATATGTAGAGGGAAAGCCAGAGCAACTCATTTATTGCTCTTTGATGTCATAATGAAGGGTCTTTCCTCAGCACATTGTAGGGTACTAACATTTTGGTGAGAGGAATGGCTCTTGGCATCCTTTGGATTGGCTACAGATGTAACTTAGTTTTACTAGATAGGACCTTAGAGGGATCACCTGAGACACAACCTTAATTTTACAGATTAAAAAACAATATTTTAGATAATCAGAATTAGAGAATTTAGAGAATCAGAGATTTTAGATAATTTGTCCAATGTCTCATGGGTAACAAGTAGCAAAACTACTATTTAAGTCCATTTCCCTTGACTCCAAAGATAATGCTCTTTCCACAATATCATACTATCTCCATATTCCTTCTTAGCCATTGTTCCAATAATGTGATATCTTCCAAACAATTAGACTACATCAAAGAAAAATGTATTAATACTGTATTCCTCATTTTGGGTATAATAAACAATTTTATTTATCATTATTCTATAGCCAACCAATTTCTAGCTTAGAAAGAGAAAAATGTCCAAACTGGCATAGTTTCCTTATCCTCTCTGATATGTCTCTACCCCAAGATAATTTAAGATAACATTGATGAAAATCTTAAACAAAGAAAAGAATCATAATAAAATGTTAAAATCCATTTTGGACTTAACATTCAAGAAAGATCACTATTCTTCCCTCTCTTGACTCTCCCCTTAGGGGCTGAAAGGATTTCTTGTAATGTATATTATAACCTTGAACATAAAAGGTCACTGTCCTTAAGTGGGCCACTTCATGGTTATATATGGTTTATAATTTCATGGTTATAAGAAGACAGTGATCCCAACTAGATAAGAATTAATACAGATTAACAATTTTAAACTATTTCTCTTTAAAAAAAATTTTTTTTAAGTATTGTCCTGGACACATTTTCAAACAAGAAAAAATTTTGAAAGGACTTTTAGGCTAAAGAAAATTTAATTCTTAATATCTTCGCTTGAACTAAAAAAAGAGGTGCTTAATATGCTTATTCAACTATAATGTGGCATTTTCTGTAGCATGCAGAGTACACTTTTGCTATCAGTTCCCATGTTTTAAGGGTCAATATTTTATCATCTTAACTAATAATTAAGAATTTTTAAAAAGTAATTTAATTGATGCCTTTTAAAAAAAAATATTACATTCATTTTCCCAAATATATCTTTTACTAGCCCCTGCCTGGCAAGAAAAAGAAAAAGATGGGAGAGGGAAGCAATTCAATAAAATCAATCAACACATTAGCCAAATCTGAAGGTTTATATATATTTCACATCTATGGTCCCTCAACCTCTCCAAAGAAGGAAAGGAGGGGAATTTTCTTGATTCTTCTCAGGGACCAGTATTGGTTATTATAACTATATAACACTCAGTTATTCTATTTACATTGTTCTAGTTATTATGCATATTGTTTTCCTGACTCTGGTTATTTTATTCTGAATCATTTTGTGTTTTCCTAAATTTTTGAATTCTTCATATTTGTCATTCCTTATGGTACAATAATATGCCATTATATCCACATACAATTATTTGCTTAGCCGTTTCCCAACAATGGGCACCTATTTTCTTAAGAAAATTTTTCCATTGATAAATTTCATTTTTATATCACTTTCATTTCTCACAATAATTCCCAGAGATCCATCTCTTGTGGCAAATAAGAAAGAGAAAGAGAGACAGAGAGAAGAAAGGAAGGAGAGAAGGAGAGACAGGGAAGGAAAGGGAAGGGAAGGGAAGGGGAGGGAACAGGAGGGGAGAGGAGGGGGGAGGGGGAAGGTAAGGGAGGGGAGGGGGAAGGGAGGGGAGAGGAGAAGAGGGGGAGAGAGAAAGGAAGGGAGGGGAGGGGGAAGGGAGGGGAGGGGAAGAAGGAAGTGGGGGAAGAAGAGAGAAAGGCAAGAGGGAGGGAGGGAGGGAAAGAAGTGAGAAAGGGAGGGAGAGAGGGAGGGAAGAGGAAGGGAAGGAAGGAGGGAGGGAGGAAGGGAAAGAAGTGAGAGAGAAAGGGAGGGAGAGGGAGGGAGAGAGGGTAAGAAGGAGGGAGGGAGAGTGGAAAAAAGGAAGGAAGACAGGGAGAGAAGAAGGAAGGGAGGGAGGGAGGGAGGGAGGAAGGAAAAGGAGGAGAAAAAATTTAGAAAAACTAAGCAATACATCAACCAAGTCCAAGTTTGCAGGTACAGCTAATTTTTTTGAGTTCTTTGCCACCACAGAAAGCAGTGCTGTGGATATTTTGGTGAATACAAGACCTTCTTTCTGACTTTGATTTCCTTGAAGTATTATAGCTAACATAGGGTCTCTGAGGAATTTTGGTGGCACCATAGTTCATACAGTGCCTGGTCCAGAGTCAGGAAGCCTCATCTTCCTGAGTTCAAATCCAGCCTCAGACATTTACTAATTATGTGGCCCTGAGTAAATCACCTGACCCTATTTGCCTCAGTTTCCTCATCTGTAAATAAGATGGAGAAGAAAATCACAAACTACTCCAATATCTTTGGCAAGAAAATTATAAATGGGATCTGACATTTATTACCTGTATAACTTTGGATAACTTTTGACTGTTGGTAGACTTCAGTTTTCTCTTCTGTAAAATGAGGGACCTGGACTTTATTTTTTTCTGTCTCCTTCCACCTGTAAATTTATGATCCTATGATCCATTAAATGAGCTAATGTATGAGGAAACACTGAGAATGTGTAAAATATTTTTGAAATATAAAATGGTGGTACTCTGATGTCGGAGGGAAGCCTGCTGGATTAAAGACAAGAAAATGTGTATTCAGAATCTGACTCTGTTGTTTCCCTGTCTGTCAGACCTTGGGAGTCCTTTCATGTCTCTAACCTCAGTTTCCTCATCTGTAAAATGGAAGGATGAAAGCAGATGATATCTAAGTTTTCTTCCAACTCTAAATCACACACATAGTGACAAACCTTGATGAATGTGAACACGATGTAAACACAGAGATCACAGTGGCATAGGAGTAGAATGCAAATACAAATCTTTTTAGCTCAACACCTGTTACCACACCCAAGAGAAAAAAAGTTTTCATTACATTTTCAGGGCTCCATGAACCGTCAAACTACACACAGCTAGGGTAAAGGTTAGTCATGGGGAAGAAAAATACAAAAGCAAATACAGGAAAATGACTTCCTTGTGGTTCTGTTGATTCAGGTTTTTTTCAGCTGGACTTTGGGTGCTATCTATCACAAAAGCAGTATTTAATGAGAGGATATATGGGTCAACAGGGATTGTCAGGACCTTGAGATCTGAGAGGAGGTGGGACGTGAAAGAAGGAGATGGGGCACCAAAGCAGCATCAGGAAGTACAAGGATGTTAGAGGACTTCAAAGATCCTCTGTTGGACTAAGAAAATCCAGGAATTCTCCAATTGATAAATGGTCAAAGGATATGAACAGACAATTTTCAGATGATGAAAGTGAAACTATTTCCACTCATATGAAAGAGTGTTTCAAATCACTATTGATCAGAGAAATGCAAATTAAGACAACTCTGAGATACCACTACACACCTGTCAGATTGGCTAAAATGACAGGAACAAATAATGATGAATGTTGGAGGGGATGTGGGAAAACTGAGACACTGATGCATTGTTGGTGGAGTTGTGAAAGAATCCAACCATTCTGGAGAGCAATCTGGAACTATGCCCAAAAAGTTATCAAACTGTGCATACCCTTTGACCTAGCAGTGCTACTACTGGGATTATATCCCAAAGAAATACTAAAGAAGGGAAAGGGACCTGTATGTGCCAAAATGTTTGTAGCAGCCCTTTTTGTAGTGGCCAGAAACTGGAAAATGAATGGATACCCATCAATTGAAGAATGGTTGGGTAAATTATGGTATATGAAGGTTATGGAATATTATTGTTCTGTAAGAAATGACCAACAGGTTGGATACAGAGAGGCTTGGAGAGACTTACATCAACTGATGCTAAGTGAAATGAGCAGAACTAGGAAATCATTATACACTTCAACAATGATACTGCATGAGGATGTATTCTGATGGAAGTGGATATCTTCAACATAAAGAAGAGCCAACTCACCTCCAGTTGATCAGTGATGGACAGAATCAGCTACATCCAGAAAAGGAACACTGGGAAATGAGTGTAAACTGTGAGCATTTTTTGTTTTTCTCCCCAGATTATTTTTACCTTCCAAATCCAATTCTTCCTTTGCAACAACAACAACAAAATTCAGTTCTGCACATATGTGTGTATATTAATTTAAAAAAGAAAGAAAGAAAATCCAGTAGCAGAAATTTGGAAGCTGTCTCCGGGTCATTAGTGGTCAGGAATGGGGGAGAGGGATGGCTTTAGTCTTAGAAGAATTGGTTTATAAAGGAGAGAAATAAGATACTAGAACTTAGGAGTACAAAGCAGAACTAGATTCCAAAAATAATATAAAAACCCATGTTTGCTAGAACCAAGTCAGAGAACAAGCAATAAATAGCAAGCCTGGTTCTATTAGTCTGCAGTTTCCCATCCAGTGGTAGGACTGGTCCCATAGTCTGCAGCAGGGAATGAAACTAGGAAGCTAAATGGTCCAGTGCATGGAATGATGAACCTAGAGTCAGGAAGACTGGAGTTCAATCTGGCTTCAGACATTTACTAGGCTGTGATCCTAGACAAGTCACCTAACCTCTGGCTGCTTCAGGTACAGAATGGAGATGATGATAGCACACATTTCCTGTGGTTGTTATGAGGATCAAATGAAATAAATAATGTGTAAAGCATTTTGGAAACCTTAAAGCACCATATAAATGCTACCTATTTTTACAATTTTACATAGGCACAAAACTGCAAAGGTTAGAAGATTACAGGAGCAGAGAGCCAACTAGATAATTATGTTCCCATTATATTTTCACTTCCTGGTGGTTTGGGAGAAACTAAATTTAGACCAACATCTCACACCTTATACCAAGATAAGATCAGAATGAGTCCATGATTTAGACACAAAAACATAAGCCATAAAAGGTGATATCAGGGAGGAATCTGGGAATATGGCAGAATAGGTGAGAAAATTTCAAGCTCAGAGGCAGAGCCAAGTTGGCAGAGTAAAGGAGCGGACTAGCTGAGTTCTCCCCCAAACTGCTCCAAATTCCTTTAAATAATAATTCTAAACAAATTTTAGAGTATCACAGTCCACAAAAGGACATAAAGGAACAATTTTCCAGCCGAAGGGGACCTAGAAGGCCAACAAGAAAGGAATGCAGTCTCAGCAAGCCTTGCCAGCACAGCCCCAGGATTCTGGAGCCAGCAAAATAAGCCTAAATCAGTGGCAGTATTGGTGGTTTCTAGACCTTCCAGCCCTGAGACTCAAAAGCAATTTGGAAGGTTGGCAGGGGGTTTCTCAGTAAAGTGAGAGGGCCTTGGGAAACCAGGTAGGCATTGATGGCAGCAGCTTCCAGAGGCCTCAGCTCACAAGAGGTCTCCTTACTAGCACTGAGGAAGCACTATTGCTTTAGCGACAGTGAAGTAAGAATATTACTCACTATTCCAGGGCAGCAAGAAGTGCTTATGGTGAGATTCCTAGAAGGACCTCTGAAAACAGCTGCACAAAATCCTTGAAACTTGGGACAGTACCCCCTCCACCCTGGAAACAAAGCCCTACTTTCTTTCTTTCTTTTCTTTTCTTTTTTTTTTTATAAGATATATGCATGGGTAATTTTACAGCATTGACAATTGCAAAACCTTTTGTTCCAATTTTTCCCCTCCTTACCCCCACCCCCTCCCCCAGATAAGCAGGTTGACCAATACATGTTAAATATGTTAAAGTATATGTTAAATACAATATATATCTACATGTCCATACAGTTATTTTGCTGTACAAAAAGAATCAGATTTTGAAATAGTGTACAATTAGCCTGTGAAGGAAATCCAAAATGCAGGCAGACAAAAATAGAGGGATTGGGAATTCTATGTAGTGGTTCATAGTCATCTCCCAGAGTTCTTTCACTGGGTGTAGCTGGTTCAATTCATTATTGCAGAGCTCTACTTTCACAGAGTTAAAAGCTGAGTACTTTTACTGAGACTGGGGAAATAAGCAAACAGAAAAAGTTTCTGACCATTGAAAGTTATTATGGTGAGAAAGAAAATCAAAACACACTCAAAAGAAGATAACAAAATCAAAGCTCTTACATCCAAAGCTTCCAATGAAAATTTGTCTTAGGCCATGAAAGAGCTTAAAGGGGATTTTGAAAATAAAGTAAGAGAGATAGAAGAAAAATTGGGAAGAGAATGGAGAGTCGTGCAAAAGGAAATACAAAAAAAGCTAATGAGAAGAATGCCTTAAAAAGCAAAATTGGACAAATGAGAAAGAAGATACAAAAGCCCATTGAGGAAAATAATTCATTGAAAACTAGAACTGAGCAAATGGAGGTTAATGATTTTATGAGAAATCAAGAAACAATAAAAACAAACCCAAAAAGAATTAAAAGATAAAAAAACAATGTGAAATATCTCATTGGAAAAACAATTGAACTGGCAAATAGATCCAGGTGAAACAATTTTTAAAAAATTATTGGTCTACCTAAAAACCATGCTCAAAAAAAGAGCCTAGGGGGCAGCTAGGTGGTATAGTAGATAGAGCACCAGCCTGAAGTCAGGAGGACCTGAGTTCGAATCTGGTCTCAGATACTTAACACTTCCTAGCTATGTGACCCTGGGCAAGTCACTTGAACCCAATTGCCTAAGAAGGAAAAAAAAGGAGCCTAGACATCATCATCTTTCAGGAAATTATCAAGGAAAACAGTCCTGATATTCTAGAACCAGAGGGTAAAATAGAAATTGAAAGAATACAACATTCACATTCTGAAAGAGATTGCAAAATTAAAACTCCCAGGAATATTATCACCAAATTCTGGAACTCCTAGGTCAAGGAGAAAATATTGTAAGCATCCAGAAAGAAATAATTCTAATATAATGGAGCTACAGTCAGGATAACACAAGATTTAGCAACTTCTACATAAAAAGGATTGGAGAGCCTGGAATATGATATTCCAAAAAGCAATGGAGTTAGGATTACAACCAAGAATCATTTATCCAGCAAAACTGAGTATATTCCTTCAGAGGAAAATGTGGATATTCAATGAAATAGAGGATTTTCAAGCATTCATGATGATCAGAGTTGAATGGGACTCAGGAGAAACATAAGGAGGTAATCAAGACAGGGATATCATAAGGGATTTAATAAGGTTTATTTGTTTACATTCCTAAATCTTTTTTTTTTCCCCTGAGACAATTTGGATTAAATGACTTGCCCAAGCGTCACACAGATAGGAAGTATTAAGTGTCTGGGGCCAGATTTTCACTCAGGCCCTCCTGACTTCAGGGCTGGTGCTCTATCCACTACACCACCTAGCTGCCCCTGTTTACATTCCTACATGGAAAGATGATACTTGTAATTCATAAGCATTCTCTTATTATGGCAGTTAGGAGTATATATCGACAGAGGGCACAAGTACGAGTTGAATATTTAGAGATAATATCTAAAAGAATAAAATTAAGGAGAGAGGAACGTATTAGAAGAATGAGAATGGAAGAGATAGAATGGTGTAAATTATCTGCCATAAAAAGAGGCAAGAACAGGCTTTTACAATGGAGAGAAAGAGGGGGAAGAGAAGGAGGATGAGTGAACTTTACTCTCTCCAGAATTGACTCAAATTGGAAATACCATACACATTCAATATGGATATAGAAAAAGCTATCTCACCCTCAAGAAAGAAGAAGAAGAAAAGGACACATAAAGGGGGAAGATGATAGAAGAGAGGACATTGGAAATGGGGTTGGTCAGTAGCAAAATACTTTTGAGAGTGTCAGTATGAACAGAAAAAGAGAATAGAATAAACAAGGAGAGAATACAGTTGGCAATAGTAATTGGGAAAAGAATTGTGAACCAAGTTTCTCTGATGACAGCCTCATTTCTCAAATGTATAGGGAACTAAGTCAAATTTATAGGGAAAAAAAAATCCCCCAATTGACAAATGATCAAAAGTTATTAACTATGATCAAAGGGTTATGAAATTATGCATATCCTTTGACTTAACAATACTATTAGACATGAATTTCAAAAGAAATTTTTTAAAAGGGAAAAGACCTTTTATATATATAGATACATATCTATAAGGACCTATATTTATAGCAGCTCTCAGAGCAAAGAATTGGAAATTGAGGGATGCCTATCAATTGAGAAGTGGCTAAATAAATTGCGGTTTGTAGTTATGGTAGAATATTATTGTTTTATGGGAAATGAGCAGGATGTTCTCAGAAAAATCTGAAAAGTTTTCTATATGAACTTAAGCAAAGTGAAATGTACTGTGTACAAATAGCAATGTTGTAGGATGATCAGCTGTGAATCACTGCTATTCTCAGCAATACAGTGATCCATGACTACTCTGAAGGACTTATTTTTAATAGTATTTTATTTTTCCAAATACACATAAAGATAGTTTTTAACATTTATTTTTATAAAACTTTTGAATTCTAATTTTTTCTCCTTCCTTCCTTCTCTTACATCTCCCCTCCCCAAGACAACAAGCAATCTGATACAAGTTTAAACATATTTCCATATTTGTTATGTTGTGCAAGAAAAATCAGTCAAAATGGGGGGAAAAAAACCAAGAAAGAAAACAAACAATAAAAAGCATGCTTTGATCCACATTCAGTCTCCATAGTCTGAATGCATTTGGCATTTTCCATGCCAAGTCTATTGGAATTATCTTGAATCACCACATTGTTGAGAAAAGCCAAGTACATCATAGATTATCATCACATAATCTTGCTGTTACTGTGTACAATGATCTCTTGGTTCTGCTCACTTCACTCAGCATCAGTTCATGTAGGTCCTTTCTGGCTTTTCTAAAATCAACCTGCTCATCATTTCTTATAGAATAATATTCCATTACATTCATATACCATAACTTATTCAGCCATTCCCCAATTGATGATCAGCCACTCAATTTCCAGTTCCTTGCCACTACAAAAAGAGCTGCTATAAATATTTTTGCACATGTAGGTCCTTTTCCCTTTTTTATGATCTCTTTGGGATACAGACTCAGTAGTGAGACTGCTGGATCAAAAGGTATGCAGTTTCATAACCTTTCAAGCATAGTACTGAAGGACTTATAATGAAAAATGCTACCTAGAGAAAGAACTGATTGGATCTGAATACAGATTAAAGTATACTCTTTTTTAACATTATTTTTCTTGAGGGTTTTTTTGGGGAGGGGAAGATCTATTTCACAACATGACTTTCAGGGAAATGTTTTGTATAACTTCACATGTGCCTTAATGGGGGATAAAGATGGAGAAGAAGGGAGAGTATTTGGAACTCAAAGTTTTAAAAACAATGTAAAAACTTATTTTACATGTAATTGGGGAAAATAAAAATATTAAATAAAAAAAGAAAAACAATGACTATCCAAAAAAAGAAAAGAAAATTCCAAGCTCTCCAGATTTCCATCACAAATAAGACAAAACAGCACCTTAGGTGAGCATACAGCAATAAAAACAAACGAGAGTTGGGGCAGAACAGTGGTCCTTTTGGGACAATCAGAGAAGATCCAGAAAGATGTCTGGACAAAGGTTTGCTGCATGCTCCTACTGCCCTATTGCAAACACCTCCGCACTGGCTGCACTGAAACACAACAATGAGCCCTGGGGTAGCTGGGTTAGGAGGTAGTCATTCTCAGCCCCAGTCACAAGAATTTTCAACTCCCTGACAGCATGGAGAATATGTGGCATCTGAGTAAGGCAAGATTGAGAACCCCTGCCGATGAGGGGATGCCAGGCCCAGCTGTGCTGGCAGAAATGTGGCCCTGGGTGAGAAGAAACCAGCACATTGAAGGCACTTACAGAAGGCAGAGTTCTTGGTTTGGGATTCCAGGCCAGAAGGGAAAAATGAAGGGAGGGCTTGAAGCAGAGGCACCACCTTCCACTCCAGGACTAGCTGTGATTACACTAACAAGCACCTTTAAATTAAAAAAAAAAAATGCAGACAAAGGAGAAAGGACTCAACTTCAGAAAGTTGCAATGGAAATAAAGAAAGCTGGGAATCATCTTTAGAAGAAGATATTGTTACCTACCCAAAACATAAAAGAACTCAAAAAGAACTTAGATATCAAATGATTGAGGGAAAACTAAAAGAGAAAGAAGAAAGAAATCCAAGAAAAACAATATTGTGAAAAGAAAGTCAATCAACTAGAAAAAGAAATCCAGAATCTTAAAGAAAACAAATCTTAAGAAAGTTTCCTTTAAAACTAGAATTGGACAAGGGGAAGTGATCAAAGTCATAAAATCAAGAAATAATAAAATATAAAGAATGAAAAAAATAAGAGAATATGAGGTACCTCATTTAAAAACAAACAACGAATTTGGAAAATAGATCAAGAAGAGAAAACAAGAATAATTGGACTATCTGAAAGCTATAATCAAAAAAGAATCTTGATATAATAATACAAGAAACAATTAAAGAAAATTGTCCTGACATGTTAGAACAAGAGGGGAAAGTAGAAATAGAAAACATTTACCAGTCACCATCTGAAAGAGATCCTATGAGAAAAACCTACAGGAACATTGTAGCAAATTTCTGAAATCCTCAAGTCAAGGAAAAAATATTACTAGCTACAAGAAAAAAAGTAATTCAAAAATGGCAGAGCCACAGTTAGAATCACACAAGACCTACCAACCAATACATTAAAAGAATGCTAGTTTTGTAATATTATATATTGTAGAGCAAAAAGAGTTGGCTTGTTGCTGAAAATATCATTATTCTGGAAATATTAAAAAAAAAAAAAGATACTCAATGAATTGCCAGACTTTCAGGATTTTGTTGTAAGAAGACCTGAACTTAATAGAAATTTTGACCCATAAAATCCAAGACAAATAAAGGTTAATTACAAGGCACTCAATGAGGACAAATATTTTATGTTTCATATATGAAAATGTAAATCCTATGTTTAAGATTGTCATTAGTAATTGGATAGTTTGAAAGTTTGGATAGAGCTGAGTATAATGTAATTCTAAAAAGCAAAATTGTGTAGGAAATATAGAGAATTAGATGGGGAAGGAGGTCTGGTAATTCTGGAATCCTACTTTTATCAAGAATGGGTTAAAGAGGGAATTAAATATTTAGAAGGGTATAAGTCTTCTAAATCCAGAAAGAAATAAGAGGATAAGGGGATAGAGAGGGAAGAGCATGTAGATGAATGGGAATGGGATAAAGAGAGAATGAAAAGGGTATGAGAAAGGATAAGTGATCATAGGAAGAAGGAGTAGGTTAATTAGTAATAAAGCAAGGTAGTAGTTGGAGGAGTCAGGAAATAAGAGATACACATAAACATAATAATAATGATCAGGAGTAGAATTTATTAGAAAAAAAGCAGGAGTAATTGTTGATCTCAAAGTTAAAGCTAAAATAAATTCAATCAAAAGAGAAAACTAGGGAAACTACATATACTATATGTCAATCATATTAATATTGTTTTAGACTATTTAAAATAACTAGTTAGAATAAGGTTGTGATGCGAGTCATAATGAGGTACAAGTCACAAAGGTGGGGCTCATCTGGAAAGAATTCAGACTCAAACCATTTCAAAGTCAAGGGGCAATGCTTTATTGTAATGCTTAGCAAGCAGAAGTTCTTAATGAACTTTCAATTAACAGGGGTAAGGTGGGACCTTTCATGGAGAGGATCCCAAACTACTAGGCCCACTACCTAACTATGTTGGGTGCATACATCGGATAATCAACTGGTGGTCACCGCCGTCCTGTTTGACAAGATGGACTCAGGACAGGTAGAGCTTAACCCCCGATTGTAGAAGGTAACAGGGAGCATCAGAGCTGCATAATAGCCCTGTCTGTACAAGAGAGCTCCCTAGGGTTATCCACAGGGCTTGATCTGGGCCCACTCAGATGCTGGCTTATTACCAGGAGCATGGTCTATTGCTGGAGTCCATTCACCATGTACCATTTCATTTGGAATATAGCTGTGGTCTGGCAAATGATGAATTGGGGGATTTAGAAACCTGTGGAAACTTAGTCTTATCAAGGATGATGTTATCCACCTTGAGAGAAAGAGAACAAAAAAGTATAACATAGCCTTACATAAATATTTATGAATATACAGGTATATATTTAATATTTAGGTATGTAAATGTGTGTGTGTTTCCATGCTTAATTGTAGCCTTCTTGGGGGAGGTGGAAGGGAAAAAATAATAAAATACAAAGTGCAAAGCAGAGAACAAAAGAAAACCTACAAGGAAGCAAAGACAAGATGGGCAGCTCTGAACACATCTGATACTTATTATATAGGCTTTCTTGAGAAGGAAATTTATTATTTCTTATTTTCAACCCTTTCTTAAGTTCTACTTGTGCACATGGATATTTTTTCTTTTGTTTTTTTTTCCTCTTTTATTTTGTATTTAAGATAAATTAATTTAAAATATTTTTGTTTGGAACTATGCTCAAAAATTATCAGATTGTGCATACCCTTTGATCCCGCAATGTTACTACTGGGCTTATATCCCAAAGAGAGCTTAAAGAAGGGAAAGAGACCCACATGTGCAAAAATGTTTGTGACAGCCCTCTTTGCAGTGGCCAGAAACTGGAAACTGAGTGGATGCTCATCAATTGGAGAATGGCTGAATAAATTGTGGTATATGAATGTTATAGAATATTATTGTTCTGTAAGAAATGATCAACAGGATGATTTCAGAAAGGCCTGGAGAGACTCACATGAACTGATGCTGAGTGAAATGAGCAGGACCAGGAGATTATTATATACTTGATCAGGAGTAGAATTTATTAGAAAAAAGCAGGAGTAATTGTTGATCTCAGACAAAGTTAAAGCTAAAATAGATTCAATCAAAAGAGAAAACTAGGGAAACTACACTATATGTCAATCATATTAATATTGTTTTAGACTATTTAAAATAACTAGCTAGTATAAGGTTGTGATGCGAGTCATGATGAGGTACAAGTCACTCATCTGGAAAGAAGAACAATACTATATGATGATCAATTCTGATGGATGTGGCCATCTTCAAAAATGAGATGAACCAAATCAGTTCCAATAGAGCAGTATTGAACTGAACCAGCCACACCCAGGGAAAGAACTCTGGGAGATGACTATGAACCACTACACAGAATTCCCAACCCTCTATTTTTGTCTGCCTGCACTTTTGATTTCCTTCACATGTACACTATTTCAAAATCCGGTTCTTTTTGTACAGCAAAATAACTGTATGGACAAGTATTCATATATCGTATTTAACTTATATTTTAACATATTTAGCATGTATTGGTCAACCTGCCATCTGGGGGAGGGATTGGGGGAAGGAGGGGAAAAGTTGAAACAAAAGGTTTTGCAATTGTCAATGCTGAAAAATTACCCATGCATGTATCTTGTAAATAAAAAACTATATAATAAAAAATAAAAATAAAATATTTTTTAAAGGGTTATATCATAAGCAAATTAAGAGACCATGCAACAGTTTATCTGCCAAATCTATGAAGGGACAAATTTATGATAGTGATATATTATATTAAAATGGGTCATTTTGATTATAGTAAATTTAAAAAACTTTACACAAAATCAATGCTGCCTAGAAGGAGAACAAAAAAAAGGGGGGGGGGGAATTCTTTTTCCAACAAATTTCTCTGATTAAAAAAAGGTCTCATTTTTTCAAATATACATAGGGAACTGAATCAAATTTGAAAGAATATAAGTTACCCCCAACTGATAAATGATCAAAGGATATGAACAGGAAATTTTCAGAAGAAATCAAAGCTATCTATAGTCATATAAGAGAAATGCACATTAAAACAACTCTGAGGTACTACTTCATAACTATGAGATTGCCTGATATGACAGAAAAAGAAAATGACAAATGTTGGAAGAAATGTGGGGAAATTGGGACACTAATGTACCTATCAAACATTCTGGAAAGCAATTTGGAACTATTACCAAGGGCTATTAAATTGTGCATACTCTTTGATGCAGTAATACCACTACTAGATCTGTATCCCAAAGAAATCAAAGGAAATTAAAAAAAATCCTTTAGTACAAAAATACTTATAGCAACTCTTTTTGTGGTGGCAATGAAATGGAAATTGGGAGGATATCCACTGATTGGGAAATGGCTGAATGAATTCTGATATTTGATTATAATAAAATATTATTGTGCTATAAGAAATAATGAGCAGGATGGAAAACCTATAAAGATTGAAATAAGTGACACAAAGTGAAGGGAGCAGGCCCAAATCACTGTCCATAGTAAAAGCAAAATTGTATGATGACCAATTGTGAATGACTTAGCTATTCTTAGCAAGATGGTGATATAATTCAGAAGGACTTAAGATGGAAAATGTTATCTGCTTCCAGAGAAAGAACCAATAGCATCTAAATGCAGATGGAGACATACTATTTTTCACTTTCTTATTCTTTTTTTTTAAAATTTCTTTTTCTTTTGTTCTGTCTGCTTTTTTGCAACATGGCTAATATGGAAATGTTTTATATGACTACACATGTATAATTCATATCAAAGTACTTGCCTTCCGAAGAGGGGCAGGGGAGGCAAGAAGAGAATATGGAACTCAAAAATTATAAAAAATATAAAATTGGAACAAAGGGTTTGGCAATTGTCAATGTTGTAAAATTACCCATGCATATATCTGGTAAATAAAAACTATTAGATAAAAAAAATAAAAATATAAAATTGTTATTATATGTAATTATGAAAAATAAAATAAAAATTCTTTGAAAAAACTAATTTCATATGTAGATTATCTCTGATGTGTTGAGTTGAAGATGTGAATTAATAAAACAATATATGGTTACTTTAAAAAAATATATTTTAACTTTCTCAAAGTCGGGAAATATGCGAATCACCTCTAAATGTTCCTGCCATTGTGGGTATTTCACTTGTTAGTGATGGGAAAGAAACCTTATTATTCCCACAGTCTAAGCTAACCCCCGAGATTCCCCCTCCCCCCCTGAGGCTGGGGTTAAGTGACTTGCCCAGGGTCACACAGCTAGGAAGTATTAAGTGTCTGAGATCAGATTTGAACTCGGGTCCTCCTGAATTCAGGGCTGGTGCTCTATCCACTGAGCCACCTAGCTGCCCCCCCCCCCAGATTTAAAAAAAAAAAAAAGTTAATATTCAGTTACTTCCAACAATAAAATCATAAGCAAATAAAGGCGTTCCTTTGGGGAAGTATTAAAGAATTCATTCCAAAAGTTATTTCAGTCTAATGTTAATGCACACATATATTCACACATATTTTTTATACATTCACATATATTTAAATGTAAACTATCTTCCGTGCCTCTAGCATCATCTAGAAGCCCCCATAGAACTTTGATCTTCCCCTTCTACCTTCCAGAACTAGCGCTGACCCACCATCATTCCAAAGCTGAGCCACATTCGGTTTCTTTAGTCTGATATTCCAATCAGGCCTTTAATTTTTATCCACCAGTTCACTAACTGATCTCTCTCCTCCCTTTTACAGCCAGGCTCTCAGAAACTCTTGCTTCCACTAGTTTCTGAGACTTTCTTCAGGTCTCGCCACTCACAGGGGGTCGCCGCAGCTTGGATCTGTCCTTCCTCCACCCGTGCCTGACACCTCACTCAGAGGGGCACCTGAGGCCGAACGTCCAATCCGCTTCGGGCCAGGTGCAGCTCAGAAACGCCTCCCGGGAGCCGGGATGAGGCGCCCCCCCCCCCCTGGCGCCAGCTCCGCGTTCTGACCCATCTCTCCCCTGAAACTAACTGATCTCTTCGAGGATGCGGATGGAATCTTAGTGACAAGATCCAGTGAGGGCTTTTCTCAGCTCCTCGCTCTCCCGACCCCCCCAACCCAGGAGCACTTTATCCTCTGGGTTTCCGTGAGTGGTCCCTCGGGTCTGTCGGCCTCTCTCTCAGCCTGCTGTGCTGGATCATCACGTATCACCGGGGCCTCACTAGAAACAAACTCCAAGGCCTCTCTGAATTCACTGGGGGAGCTCAGCAGCCGTCTCCGCCGCATTTACCACCTCTAGGAGGGAGGCTCCCAAGTCTCTGAAGCTCCTCCCCCCCACCCCCCCACCCCCCGGCCTGGCCCTGATGCACGTTTGAACTAGACGTATAAAATGGGGTGGTGTTCTCAAAGCCGCCCCTGATTGAAAGCCTTCCTGTTCTGTTCAGGATCCGCTGTTCTCCTCACCCCCAGGTTCACGATCTAGGAGTCGCGCTCGACTCTGTCCCGGTACATGGCAGTTAGTTGCCAAGTCTCGCTGCACTTTCCCTTTCCCCACTCACAAGGCCACTCCCTGGTTCAGTCCTCCTCCCTTCTCCATTTTTCTCCCAATCCATGTCCCACATACCCAGCCAACTTGTTTTCCTAAAGCGCAGCCCTGAGCCCGTCCCTGGTCTGCTCCACGAACTCTTCGGACTGCTCCAGCCCTCCAGACTGAAACGGGACCAGCTCAGCTCAGCCCAAGAGGCCTTTATGCCGGCCATTATATAAAGCCCTCCTCGTGCTCTTATCAGTCTCACCAAAGTGGTTCTTACCACGCTTTGCTCACCAACAAAACCTTCTCTCTTTACAGGCTGTTGTGTTCCCCACTCCGCTTCTGCTATTAAGAACCCCCAAATTTCCTTCCAAACAGCTCAAGCCCTACCCAAGCTGCTAATGACTTTTACCTACCAAATGACCTTTGTATACACTTCTATGTGTGCGTGTTATTGTCCCCCCCCTAGTAGCACAGAAACTACCTAAGGACTAGGACATTTGCACATCCCCAGGATCTGAGTTCCTGGTACAAAAATAGACCCTGATTTAATATCTTTTCTTGATTCTCCTGCATCACATTTCCCACTCCATTTGCTGGGCTTCTGGTCAGTTGGGCAGACTAGTCTTCATAAACTAAATGCATCCCCAGCATGTTGACAGCCCTTCTAGCTCGAAAGAAGCTGCTAGAGTGGGCACTCTGTTGGCACAAGCTTTATATCACTTATTTAAATCACTCCCTTCACTTTGTATCACTTATTTAAAGGTTTTTCATCCTGCTCATTATTTCTTATAGCACAAGCTCATTTTCTTCACACTTTAGATCAACATGTAGGATTGTTTGTTTGTTTTGTTTTTTACCCAAGCAATTCAAAACATGAAAGCAGTCCAAGAACTGATCTTTATATCTTTAACCTATGGGATGGATTTCTATACAATCAATTTGATAATGAAAAGACAGTGGGGAAAAAACTGTTACTTAGCATCTAAATACTTAAGATAACTTCAAGGAAATCAGTGTCCATCTATTAATATTAAGAGATGATGAAAGCCTGTATAGACCCCCGGGGTCTAATAAGAACCAGTGCTCAAGTCTTCCCCAGAATGGCTTTATACTAAACTTCTTGTGGGTGATGGGTCAAAAAGCCTCATGACTCACTGTGTCAACTTAATGGGTTATTTCAGCTTTTGAAGCAACAAATTGGGAGAATTGTTACACTGCCTGCCTTAGGCACTTTGTGAAAGGGAATAGCTTTGAGGCGTGAAAGAGAATTGGACAGGGTCAAGAACCTGGATTCTAGGCCTGGCTCGGCTAGATGTGGGCCTGTCTCATCTAGGGCTTACGGGAGCTTTAGCAGATAAAGATAAAGATCCTTCTAACTGCTAAGGTCCTAAACAGCCAAACACTTGAATTACTACTTCTTCTTTTTTTTTCTTTTCTGAGGCTGGGGTTAAGTGACTTGCCCAGGGACACACAGCTAGGAAGTGTTAAGTATCTGAGACCAGATTTGAACTCTGGTCCTCCTGAATTCAGGGCTGGCGCTCCATCCACTGCGCCACCTAGCTGCCCCAACTTGAATTACTTCTACATCTTCCCCTACATCTCTTGCTATCTCTTGAATACAGCTTCCCAACACCAATGTGGAAATGTTAAGTGATCTGTCTATAAAAGGAAAGACCTTAAAAACCACCTGAGAAACCTGTTCCTGGATTTCTACTTTCCCATTCTTCTACTATTATTCAAACTTAAGGAACTGAAAACAAAAGATGAACTTGGATCATTATTTATGCCTCTTTACAAAAGTAGCAAGATTCTATCAAGATTTTATGTCCACAATTGTCCCAATTACAGTTTTTAAAACAGAAACAAAGCTGTTCAGAGCCTCTGCCTTGTCCTGGCTTTGTTTCACTGAAAGGTGCATGTGTGAGTGCTCTGGATCTAATAACAACTCGGTGAGGAAAAGGCAGCCTGCCCCATCCTGTGCACTGAGGTAGGCCTTCCAAGGCTGGACACCAGCCTTGCTCAGGGCAATGGGCTGGATGTTTACCATCTGCAGAGCTGTCTGGATGGTGTCAGGATGGGCTACTCCTTGCCAAGGTAAAACTTCTTGGTGGGTCACTTCCAGGCTTAGCCAAGTTTTTTCAAACTGCTCAGCAGTCAGCTGGCCATTAGGAACCAGGAGGAAAGATCCAGAGTCAGACAGAGGCTGAAGTTCCTCTTTGTTCTCTGAAACTAAGGATTCTAAAATGAAAGAAACAGAACTTTCTTTAAGAGACACGATTAATAAGAGATGTAATGTATTTAGATGCCCAAATCTCTAAAAGTATAAGGCACTTTTTTCCCATTCTTGGAAATATTTTTAATAACCAGTCTCTGAATTATATTGGTGGCTTCACTTAGATGAGCTTTACTCAATCAGCAAGATAATAAAAAATGTCCTATATTTTTTGGGAAAAAAGGATAAGGATCAAAAGGCATATGTAGGTAGAATAATAATATAAATCTACAGCTCCCCTAACAGTTCTCACCTGATGTAGAAAGGACTCTAGTGCCTGTGGGCTCAGGACCCCGGGGCTCTGACACCTGAAGTGAAGAAATGGCCGCCCAGCAGGCTTTGCTGTACATGGGTACTAAGGTGTTGAACTCAGAGACCCAGCTGCTTACAGGTCTTTCTGCTTGGTCTTCCAAGAGTCCAAGAGAAGGATCAGACTTGGGGCTACAAAGGATTCGTTTCACCTCATCGATGCCAGTTAAGAGAAGGCGATAGTAGAAGAGCCCTCGGTCTCTGACGGCCATATCCTTTTCTTCCTCTAGGAAAGAAAATCAAAGAGATGCAAATGATTCTAATTTTCTCTCACCATCCCTATCCTGACACCTATTTCATTCAGATGTAAAAACTAAAAAAAGAAAAGACTAGAGGGAGGGGAAAAAAAATAACAAAGAAGAGAAGACAAGCCAAAGCTGAACAGTTGGTTCCTGTTCAGAGTCCAGTCATATTCTGATACTAAGTCAGAGTCCTAGAAATTATCACTGAGGTTTGGGGACCCACCTATGCAGTAGTACAGCAAGCGCCCCAGCATGTCCTGGCACTCAGCAGGCCGGGAGAGAAAGAGGCGCAGCAGTGCGGTCAGTAACTCCATCTTTACTGCTGGGAATGTCTCTGCCTTCACACTTTCCACAAAGTCCTCCAACACATATGGAGCGTTTGGGATTGTTTCCCCATGTACTCCGAGGAGCCAGATCAGGGCCTGTTTTCCCTGAAGAACCAGAGGAAGAAGAAGAAGCCTATAAAGGACAGGACAGACCACCACCAGTTTAGCCCCTCCCAGTAGGGGGCCCCAGGATAACTCCACCCACTCTCTCCGGAGAACCTGCCGTGAAGAAGGCAGACCAGGCCCAAGAAGGGGCTGCTGGAGCTCCAGCGGCCCAGGTTTCTTTTGCAGGTTGGTTCCCTAAATTGTAAGATCAAGGGGCCCAATTTTTCTAATGTTGCAAATGACTGCCAAGGGAACATTACTAAAAACAGCAACAGCTAATGTTTATATAGTGAGCATATATATATATATATATCTATATCTCATTTGATCCTCCCAACCACCTGGAAAGTAGGGACCATCTTTATTTCCATTAAGAAATAAGGAAACTGAGGCTGCCAAAAGCATGATTTGCCCAGGATCAAATAGCTACTAAGTATCTAAGAAAAATTTGTACTCACATCTTCCTGACGCTACATCCTGTATTCTACCCACTTTCATACAGTTCCCTTACTAAATCACTTTACTAAAATTACTCCCAAAGACTAAATGAAGACAGTGAAATTCTCAAAAACATATGGCCCCAAACTGCTCAAAAGCACAATTATAGCAAATCATCTGTGATCCACATATGTAAATTAGTTCTATAAAATCCCATTTCAGATCCTAGTTGCGAAAGTGCTGTAATACCAATTCAGTGAGCAAAGTTCCAAGCATCCCACCCTACTCCTCAGAGAAAATAAGGCTGGCTCTGTACCTCACTATCCTGGATGTTCTCCTCACAGCCAGGTAGGGCCTGACATACAGCCTCAGTGCACTGTGGACAAAGCCAAACCAGGTTTCGGAAAGTCTGCACCACAGCTTTAACAAAACACAATACCACAAAGTTCTAAGTCTCACAAGTAAAAACAAACCAGTCAGGCATTCATTCTATCAGGCATTCATTCTATCACATTCGGGGTCTCTGTAAAATTTCCTGTGATTTAAAAAAAAAAAAAAGCACCTGACAGGTAAACATTTCCCAACATTAGTTTTTTTACCATTAGATCAGAGGAAAATATATTTCCTTCTTTGGACTACAATATTAATTCTAATCCAGTGGCAAAATAGAAGAAATAAAGGATCCCATTAAAACTCTTCATTTTAGTCATGGTTCCAGGAAGTAATAATAGCTAATAGCTACCATTTACATATACTTTGATGTGCACAAAGTACTTTAGATATTACCTCATTTGATTTCATTTACATAGATTATCTCAGTTGAAGAAGATGACTGGTATGAAATCCAAACATCCACATAGGATTAAGCAGGGCCATTTATAGCAAGTTCATACCAAGAATGTGTGCTAAGATGTCTTTGATACTTTAAGATACATAAAGAATTCTAAAGAGAGACAGAGCTTCACATAGTTCTGATGGAACACCCAAGGGAAATGCAGAGAGCAAATTAGAGAATCCTTAAGCAATTTTATGGAATATCAATGGTCTAAAAATCTTGGTTTAAATTAAGCAGATGACTTTAAAAAATAAACAGAAAAGTATTATCCTCATATAAAGGGAAGTAACAGACAAGAAAAAATGTCTGCAGAGTGTGGTCTCCATTTGAGAAACACTCAGATTCTGAGCTTGGCTCTTTCCTGGCTGTTGCTGCTGCTCCTGTGCTGGGCAACTCCTCGATTCATGGCCACAGCTAAATGAGTCTGCGCAGTGCCTGGATGAAGAGTTATAGGAAATACTTGTTGAGAGATGCTTAAAAGAAGCCTCGTGCATAAAGCAGAGGGCAAAGGAAGGAAGGAAATGTCCTGCAGCTTTTTCAACACCAATCAAGAGCCAAAGGCACTGTACACTGCAGGTTCAGGCCTGCAGAATCTTTACCTTTCTTTAAAAAAGTTAAAACAGCATGTTGGCAAAATCCATGGCTAGACAGCAATTACCTGAGGTGATGTGTTCCTGCCTGAGCACCAGCAGCTCTGTTAGGATCTGAACACATTGATCTGTGTAGGTCCTGGCAATGCCACCTACCAAGAAAGGGAGGGCAAAAGCACTTGTAAAATAAGAAATAACCATCAAATACAACTGAGTAACTAAGAATCTAAGAACCACAGGCTCCGGGGCAAAAATATCTCATTTTTAAAATGTGATGAGAACTTTCACCAAAAAAAGGGTTTTAAGGTGATAGCTTAGAGGTATGCAAATGTCACAGTTCAGCAGAGCTGAGAAATGTACCTGTTAATAGTACTCTGCAGCAATTTCCAGATCTAAATCTAAATCCTACAAAAAACCAAAAGACTTTTCCCCTATGTCAGAAGATCTTCCTAATCCTATGGCTAAAGCTTTTAAAATTTTAGCTCCTTTCCTTTTTGGCTAGGAGCTTATAACATTCAACAGGAGCAACCTTCTAGACATTGCACCATTTGGTGCAAGATACTATTCCCTTAAAGTTCTAGGAAGTCTGGTATAGTAGAAAACAATGTAAGATTAAGAGTTAGGAGAATTTATATGTAGTCCTAGGTTTTTATTTAGGCAAATCCCTAAACTTTCCATACCTTGGGTTTTCTGTCTGTAAGATGGGAATTTAAATACCTATTCTACCTCCCTTTTAGGGATTTTTAAAAATAACATGAGCATAGTAATTTTTAAAGTATACAGCTTTATTCAAATGCAAGGTATTATAAACTCTAAATGCTTTATCTTGAATTCACTTAAAATGAGTAATATGTAAACTCTCTATCCTTAGAGATACTGTAGATTTAGTGCTGAACAGGTCCTACTCTGCCAATGTGATTTGAATTGTCTTTGAAGGATTCTGAAGATCACCTGGGCAGGATAAGGTACCAGACACTGAGATCCTTTCTTGAATTAAACTGCCAAGCATTCCAACTCTGCTGCAGAAAGCAAAACTCCATGGGGTTGGCCACATTGTTTGAATACCAAATGTATGCTTGCCAAAAAAATTATTTTATGGAGAGCTTACATAGGACAAGAGCTCACAAGGTGACCAGAAATAAACAATACAAAGACACTCTCAAGGTCTCTCTTAAGAACTTTAGGATCAATTGTATGACATGGGAGTCACTGGCACAGGACCGCCCAGCATAGCGTGCCCTCATCAGAGAAGGTCCTGTGACTCTATTAGCAAAGCAAAATTGAATTAGCTCAGAAGAAACATGAGATGAGCAAAATTAGAGAATTTACCCCAAAAGTTCACAGGGATTATCTGCGTCCAATCTGTGGCAGAGCCTTCCGTATTGGACTCCTCAGCCACAGTTGGACACATTGTGACTTGACTCTAACATAGAGATGCCATTTTGGTCTTCTCTGAGAACGAAGGACAGTGGCCAAACACCAATATCAGCAATTGTGGGTCATTTGCCCAGTTCCTAATCATAGGCCTCGTTACCTTAAAATTTGCCCATTAGTTTCTGATTTTCCTCTGCCCTTCACTAGGCCCACTAGCCCCAGAGCAGGGAGAAGCAGCCAACACTTACCTATGGCAAAGATGGCAGCCTGAGCCAGATCAGCGGACACGTCAGTGCAGTAATCCCGGAGCTCCTCCAGCACCTGCTGAACATTCTCATCATTCACCAGCTCACACAGTACTTCCACTTTCTGCAGTTTGATGTAATGTGGCTCTGAGTAGGAGCAGAAGAACTTTTTGTAGTGGCTGCTGAAGTGGCCAGGCAGACTACGCAGGATCCGTCGCACATGGCACAGAGCAGCAAAGCAGAGCTCCCGGCTCTCGGAGGAGCAGGCTGTCAGCAAGGGCCCCTTGACCCTAACGAGAACATCTGTCTGCACGTGGGGGAATTCTTTTGCCAAAACAAGGAAGAGTTTGGTGGCTGCCATCACCACAGCTGGGCTGCTGCTCTGAAGAGAACTGTCCAACAAATTGAGAATGGCAAAGAGTTCCTCCTCACTTCGGGGTTGGTAGCGTAAGAGGAAGCCCAACACCTCAGCCTGACCCCACTGGTCCAGGTCTGGCATTCTGTCCCAGAGAGAAAATAAAGTTATTGTTTTGGCAGCAAAAACACAATTCGTTCCCAGCTGCCATGTTATATCATTTGCTTAAAACAGGGGAAGAACATTTAAAATAAATTCTGGTGGAAGACCACAGAGCTTTAATTAGATTAATATAGTATACCACCTGCTTAAGAAGGATGTTATTCTTATATTGGATTTAACATTTTTTGAAAATAAAAAGCTTTAATAAAAAAAATTTTAAGAATGTTATTCTGTATAAACTTGAACATTTCTACAAAATTGCCTTTAAAACCAAATAGGATCAGGGACTTAATCTTTGGCTTTGGGTTCAGATTCTCTACATCTTAAAGTAGTACATGGAACTTAACTGGGAAGTATGTGTGTGTGTTAGGGGGGTGCTCAGCAGTATAGTAGCTGTAAAATAAAATGGGACCTAACAAGACAAGGCACACCCCTGCTTAATACCTTGAATGTGAACATAAAAGTTCAAACAAAGAAAAAATTATTTTTTGTTTAGTGAATTGTGAGGAATTTGCTAACTGTGGTCCTCTTCAATACCCCAGGGAAAACTGTTCAAGAACTATCCTTAATATAATATAGCCAACAAGAGGAATCTCCCATCTCTACATACAAACCGATTTAAGAGATGGTGAGCAATGGGTTTATTGATAACAACGCCTCCCTCGTGCTTCAAGATCTCTTCTAGAGCTCTCAGGCAATTCACCACTACAATGGGATCCTGGTCTCGCAGGAGACTGTACAATTCGTTCACGAGGGCACCATCTACAATGAAACACAAAAGAATGGAAATGTCCAGCAAAGAAGAAAATTTTCAGGCACAAGAATGGAATTAGGTAATAGATTCAGACATACCAAGGAGAAAATCTTTTCTACAAAAAGAAAGTAACAACTCCAGGATGTAAAGCAACAAAATGTGATCTCCAGGCCGGTCTGAGCAGATAATGCTAAGGATCTCACTTGGTTTCCAAAATGGTTCTAACACCAAGAACCATATTCTACTTGAAGGCCCCAGTGCAGAACTAAATCTCACCTAACAGTTCACGGCACTTCATGAGGAAAGTTTTCACTGTTTTTTTCTTGTAAAAATACAATTTTTACTCTCTTAAATACTGTGGAAACTCAATAAATAATCATGATGAAAGGAAGGATTGCCACTTACCCACTTCAGAGTCTCCATGGAGATTATACATTTTTGCACAGCCAAGAACTGCCACCCTTCTGACATAGGAGGCTTTATCCCGAAGGCCATTCAGAATAGGTTGTTGGATATACTCTTGCACCCCGGGCATCCTATGCAAAACACTCTGAAGTCAGCCTGGCTTTGAAAAGTCAATCCTGTCTTGATTCAGCACCTATAACACTGAGGTCATAGAAGCTTGAAGGAACATTGTAATGTGCATCTAATCAGGAAATAAAGATCTGTTCCCTACTCTAAATGCATGGAATCCTACAGAAGTGCCCAAAAAAGTTTGTTACAATTGCTTAGAAGTCTTCAACAAAAACTAAAGAATCAGACTTCACTGTTGTAAGGAAAAAAGCCTCATATCGATATAAGGACTGTATGAGTTTTCTAAACCAGAAGAGCGATAAATTTGAGGGGCAACGATATTTTCTCCAGTGCTATAAGATCACAAATAAGTTGATTCTATTCCGTATTGGTCCCAATTACATCAGTATAAAAGATCTGGAAGAATGGTTGCAGCGGTCAAGGAAGAGAGAACAGGGAGAACACTCGCCTGAGGCCGCACATGCTCCGCAGTGCCAATCCTCGGACCATGGGGTTGGGGTCCGAGCAGTCCTTGCATAGCGTGTTGATGGCCAGGAGGGCGAGGTCCGGCTTCAGGGGGGCGTATGTGCACATGTACAAGTACACGAGCTTCTTCTGCACAATGTCCACAGTCGCGCTGGCTTTCACCATTTCCATGAAGATACTGGACATATCCACACCTTGAGTCATATGCCTAAAATCAAGACATCAGTAAAAGTTTAATAACAGAATTACCAGAGGTTTGTGCCTGCGGGAGCGCCTGTCTGTATGACTGTCAATGACGTTTGTTTGGAAGTGGCCGGTTTCCAGCGGCCTTTGTTATCCTGGCAGAGTCTGCTCCACCACTGAATCCGGGGCCAGGCTGGGAAGGCTCAAAGGAAGCTGGGTGCGCGGGGAGGGAGGCGGCACCTGATCACCCTCTGGATGACATTGCGGTAGCGAGGCCGGTCCGCCTGGATGTGAGGGTTACACAGCGCTTTCTTCAGCTCCTTCACCACGTCCTCCGAGCCCAGGTACGGCATGTCTCCAGGCTGCCTGTCCCAGAGCCGGCGGGGGAGGAACCTGCGGGAGAAAGGAGATGTCCGACAGGCCCCGAGCTGGGAGGCTCCGGGGTCACAGGCCCGCCAATGCGGAATCCAGAGGTCCCGAGAGGCCTTGGGAATAATCTGGTCCGGGATTTCTTAAGCGCTTTTCCACTTGCTACTCCCCCTTTCCCCGAGGAAGTGCCCCAATCCCAGCTCTAACACAGGAAATAGCAAACATTTACTGAGTCGGCCATGACTCGGCCCCCTCGGTTCTAGGGCCGAGGGAGGGGGGGGACCATGCCGGTTTAAGGAGCAGGGACTGGGCAGCAGGTCCTGGCTCAAAGCTCGAACAAACTGCTTGTTTTACAGGGGAGAAGACTACAGCGCGCTCCTGGCGACGGCAAAAACCTGGGCTGCCACTTACCCTTCGTGCGCCCAGGGAGAAAGGCCGCGGGAGACACCACAAGAGGCTGACGGGGCCCGGCCTCCTCGGCGGGGAAGGGCAGTTCGTTCACTCAACCAGCGTTTGGTGAGCGCCCACTTCTGCACAAGGCCTGGGCCTGGGCCTGCCCTCGGGGAGCTTCCGTCCAACGAGGAAAACGCAGCCGCGCACAACTAGATACTTATACACGTATATATAGAACACACACATTAAAGCAAACAAGCGTACACACGTGCGTGTATATGTATGAAAAATAATTTCCATGGGGCAGTGGAATTGACCCTTGACCTGGATAACTCCAGGATCCCTCCCGCGCTAAATCTGCGGCCCGTGACCCTGATTTGGTCAAGTTTAACAGATGCCAATCTCATTTTAACATTCGCAGAAACCGAGGCTCGGAGGAAAGGCATAACATGCCTAGGGTCACTGGGTCCCACCCACGTCCTCCCTCCGAAGGGTGCGGCCTACCCTTCCCCCCCATCTCTCCCAGAGTTGGCCCCCACCTTTGCCCAAATTTCCCAGTCAACAGGAATCCCCGCCCTCTCCAGCCAGAAGCCGCCTCAAGCCCCGCGCCCGGATGTTTCCGTCCATCCTCCGGAAGTCCCACCTCCTTCCATTCTAGAGACACGGAAGCTCGGCTGCCCCTGCCACTCAGCGAAGCCCCGCCCCTCCATCGTACGGAGGATACGTCCCTCTCTCAGCTCACAGCGCAGCCGAAGCCGCGGCATTCTCAGGCTCTCCCAGCCGCCAAATCGGACAGGGACGGATCTTAGTGATCCGAAATCTACTAGTACGGTCTATGTTTCCCGCCGGGCCACGCCCTGCCGCGCCGCGCGTGGGACGCCCTCCCGAAGTTTCCGCTCCCGCTCCTCGGCCTAGACGAGAGGTACCCCTCCCCCAAGTCCAGTCGCGTGCGCCACGATGAATGGAACCGTGATCCCGCACACGCCCATCGCCGTGGACTTGTGGAACCTGCGTCGGGCGGGCTCCGCGCGCCTCTTCTTCCTGACCCACCTGCACGCGGATCACACGGAGGGTCTGTCCAGCACGTGGGCGCGACCCCTATACTGCTCCCCGCTCACGGCGCGCCTCCTTCACTGCCGCCTACAAGTAAGGGATGGGCAGAGTCCCAGGGCAGGAGGGGAAACTGAGGCAGGAAGGGGGCGGGTTGGGCTTGTCTGCTTCAAACATTTATGTAGCGCCTACTGTGTGCCGGCCTCGAGCTATACGCCAGGATGCCAAAAGTGGCCGAAGGCACTTCCTACCTCCGCCGGCCCCGCGCTCCACCACGCCCCCTGGCGGCCGCCATGTGGGGCGCAATCTCTTTGTGCTTGAATGACTTAAAGAGAGCAAGCAGCATTTATTAAGCGCCTCCATGAGCCAGGTGCAGGCGCGAATTTTCCTCACTTCCCTAGCCCGCCTGCTCCCTCGCACTAACGTTGGGAGGTCCCGCAGGTGGTGCTAAAGCTCTTTGTAACGTCCCTCCGCAGGAGTTATGGTTTTTAGTACCAAAGACTCTCCACAAAAGCCGGGCATTTGGGAGCTTTTCCAGCGTCCCGAGTTTGAGTAAAACGTGCTTTAAGAGCCCGAGCGTATTAGGGACTGAATCTCTAGGAGAGGCGGCAGGGTTTGGGATGGGGGAGCAAGCTCTCTCCCAGGGTCGCGTCCTGTCCCCGCAGGTGTCCCCGAAGTGGATCCGCGCGCTGGAGGTGGGTGAGAGCCACGTGCTCCCCTTAGACGAGATGGGGCACGAGACGGTGACCGTGACCCTGATGGACGCCAACCACTGCCCGGGCTCCGTCATGTTCCTTTTCGAAGGCTATTTCGGAACGATCCTGTACACTGGTAGGCTTCCGGGAAAGCCCCTCTGCCTCCCCGCAGAGTTTGGGAGGACGGAACCAGCCCCGCGCCCACTCAGGCCTAACGGGACTGCTGGAGAGGTCCAGGGAGCCTCCCGGGCCTGCCTTCCTCCCAAGGGAGCCCAGGTCAGAGGGTGGATGCAGAAGGCGCTTCTCCTGACAGTTCCTTGTCTCCCCGCACTCAGGAGACTTCCGTTACAGCCCCTCCATGCTGCAGGAGCCTGCCCTGAGACTGGGGAAGCAGATTCACACCCTTTACCTGGACAACACCAACTGTGACCCCGCCCTGGTCCTGCCCTCGCGCCAGGAGGCCGCCCAGCAGATTGCCGAGTTGATCCGCAGGCACCCACAGCACGATGTCAAAATTGGTGAGTGCGCCAAACTACTGAATGCCTGCAAATTTTGCTGTTACTCAGCCACTGTCAGTCCCGCCTCACTGGGCGGCCCAGGATGATCCTCGCTGGGACCCCTGTATGTGTTTTCATTTCTTTCCCAGAGTCTTACTTCCCCTGCTTACCCAACTTGTTAGTGGGTGTCAGCTTTTGTTTATTCTTTTTTCCAGAATGGCCTCTAGGGTAGCGAGAACTGCCAGAGAAAGAGGGTTGGGATTTCTTTCCTGCATTTAACTCAGCAACTACTAAAAGTCTTAAACAAAAGCACTTAGCTTTTTTATTTCTTCACATCATCCTTTCCTGACACTGCTCTAAAATCTCAGATTTAGAGAATTCTGTGCAGTACAGAAAATAGTTGAGCAGGAAGTAGGTTGGAAAAGTTGGACAGATTTCTGACACATCCTGAGCCAAGTGTCCAGCACGCGGCTGGTTCCAGTATTTTGTTTGCAGCATCTCAAATGCACACTTAGCAAAACATAAGGACGAATGTGTAATCTGAAAGCCTTGGGCATGCTCTTCTAACGTGACAAGGTAGGCCGAGGAGCAGTTCCTCAGGAGCCTGCTGGACTTTGTTCTCTCATCTGTGACCCAAAGCCAGACAAGCAGGCTTGGAACATGCATTGTTGGGGACTTGGCGAGAGTGTGAGTGCATTAACACAAGCCCACATTGTGGAGAAACAGCCAGCAGTCTTGATGGTGAGCCAGAAGCAACATCTTCATCTGTTGGTTAGAATCAAAAATCAGCTGCCCTTTAGCTTGGCATTTAAGGCCTTCTATGCCATGGCTGCCATCTTCCTCTGCAGACCCATTTCATACTATCCCTCATGCAGTCTGTATTCATTACACAATAGATGCTGTTCTTTCAGCTAGGGAGCCAAAAGATCAGTGACTGCAGGCAGGAAGCCTCAACCCAGACCTCACATCTTATAACTATACGTGTGATCTTGGGCAGGGCATTTACAGCAGCCAGGCCTCTTCATCTGTGATATCAGGAAGCTGACCTCCTGGGCCTTGGAGGTCCCTGCTATTTCTAGGTCTGTAGTCTATAGTCTCCCATCTTTGAATCTTCATATAGACTGTGTCTCAGGCCTGAAATGGATTGCTTTCCCCACCTGTGAATATTTGAATCCATAGCTTCTTTAAGATTCATTCAGGGGTGTCCTCTGTAATGCCTTTCCTGATTCCCACCTCTGGGCATTAGTGTTTGCTTCCCCCTCAACTTATCTTTTATTTATTATTGTATGTTGTTTGTACGGAATGTATTGTTGTCTGTCATACCCATAAAAAACATTCCTAAGCCAAGAATCCCTGGCTTTTGGCTTTCAGTTGCATTAAAGTTGCCTTTGCCAAAGTTCTGCAAGTCAAGAAGAATTTATTGGGTTTTTCTTATGTACCAGGCATCACACTAAGGAGTAGGGAATCAGGAAAAGATAAAACAGCCTTTGTCCTCAAGCGCACATTCTAGTGTTGGCAACAATATAAATAGAAACAGGTCTGTGTAAGATATTTGTAGAGTGGATAGAAGGTGAACCCAGGGGGGAAGACCAAAAAAGGCATTGTGCAGGGGAAGGTAAGACTGGAACTGAGTCCTGAAGGAAACCAGGGAAACTCGGAGGAAGAGGGGAGGAGAGCAGACAGGTATAGCAGGCCCAGGGGTTCAGCCAGGGCAAAGATAGGAAGAAGAGAAGTGTCTTGTGCAAGGGTGAGCAAGTAGACTAGCTGGTTCACCGAGTGATTAGGGAGGACAAACCTGCAAGAAGATTGTAACGATAGGAAGGAGTCAGGTTATAAAGAACTTTATATATAGTTTTTATTTATCTTTGTTTTTTTATTATAACTTTTAATTGACAGAACATATGCCTGGGTAATTTTTTAAAACACTATCACTGGCACTCACTTCTGTTCCAACTTTTCCCTTCCCTCCCTCCACCCCCTCTCCTAGATGGCAAGCAGTCTTATACATGTTAATTATGTTATAGTATGTCTTAGATATAATATATGTGTGCAGAACCGAACAGTTCTCTTGTTGCACAAGGAGAATTGGATTCAGAAGGTAATAAATAACCTGAGAAGAAAAACAAAAGTGCAAACAGTTTACACTCATTTCCCAGTGTTCCTTTTCTGGGTGTGGCTGATTCTGTCCATCATTGATCAATTGGATCTGAATTAGATCTTCTCTATGTAGAAGATATCCATTTCCATCAGAATACATCCTCATACAATATCATTGTTGGAGTGTATAATGATCTCCTGGTTCTGCTTATTTCACTTAGCATCATGTAAGTCTCTCTAAGCCTCTCTGTATTCATCCTGCTGGTCATTTCTTACAGAACAATAATATTCCATAACCTTCATATACCACAATTTACCCAAAGAATCTCCAATTGATGGGCATCCATTCATTTTCCAGTTTCTAGCCATTACAAAGAGGGCTGCCACAAACATTTTGGCACATACAGGTCCCTCTCTATTCTTTAAGATCTTTTTGGGATGTAAGCCCAGTAGCAGCACTGCTGGGTCAAAGGGTATATACAGTTTGATAATTTTTTGAGCATAATTCCAGATTGTTCTCCAGAATGGTTGGATTTGTTCACAACTCCACCAACAATGTATTAGTGTCCCAGTTTTCCCACATCCCCTCCAACATTCATCATTATTTGTTCCTGTCATCTTAGCCAATCTGACAGGTGTGTAGTGGTATCTCAGAGTTGTCTTAATTTGCATTTCTCTGATCAATAGTGATTTGGAACACTCTTTTATATGAGTGGAAATAGTTTCAATTTCATCATCTGAAAATTGTCTTTCATATCCTTTGATTATTTATCAATTGGAGAATGGCTTGATTTTTTATAAATTATAATTCTTATAAATTATATTTTGGAAATGAGGCCTTTATCAGAATCTTTAACTGTAAAAATGGTATGACACTAAATAAATAGATTAGTTCAGGGAGTATTGTCATCCTTATTATATTCCCTCGACCTATCCAAGAGCACTTAATATTTTTCCAATTATTTAAATCTGACTTTGTGTGGAAAGTGTTTTGTAATTTTGCTCATAGAATTCCTGACTTTCCTTTGGTAGATGGATTCCCAAATATTTTATGCTATCGACAGTTATTTTGAATGGAATTTCTCTTTATATCTCATGCTATTGGATTTTGTTGGTGATGTATAAAAATGCTGAGGATTTATGTGGATTTATTTTGTATCCTGCAACTTTGCTAAAGTTAGGAATTATTTCTAATAACTTTTTAGTAGAATCTCTGGAGTTCATTATCTACTTTAATTCCTTTAATCTCTTTCTCAACTCTTATTGCTGAGGCTAGCATTTCTAATAATACAATATTGAATAGTAATGGTGATAGTGGGCAACCTTGTTACACTCCTGATCTTACTGGGAAAAGTTCCAGTTTTTCCCCATTACATATGATGCTTACTGACGGTTTTAAATATATGCTCCTGACTATTTTAAGGAAAAGTCCATTTATTCCTCTCCTCTCAAGTGTTTTTATTAGGAATGGATGTTGCATTTTATCAAATGCTTTTTCTGCATCTATTGAGATGAGCATATGGTTTTTGCTAATTTGGTTATTGATATAGTCAATTATGCTAATAGTTTTCCTAATATTGAACCAGCCCTGCATTCCTGGTATAAATCCTACTTTGTCATAGTATATTATCCTGGGCATGATTTTCTGAAGTCTTTTTGCTAATATTTTATTTAAGATTTTAGCATCAATATTCATTAGGGAGATTGGTCTATAATTTTCTTTCTCTGTTTTCAACCTACCTGGTTTAGGTATCTATGTCTAAACCATGTCTGTATCATAAAAGGAATTTGGTAGAACTCCCTTCAATCATTGGAGTTAATTGTCCTTTAAATGTTTGGTAGAATTCATCTGGTCCTGGGGATTTTTTCTAAGGGAGTTGGTTAATAACTTGTTCTATTTCTTTTTCTGAAATGGGACTATTTACTACTTCTTCTGTTAATCTGGGCAAGCTATATTTTTGAAGGTATTCTTCCATTTCATTTAAGTTATCGAATTTATTGGCATAAAGTTGGGCAAAGTAACTCCTAATTATTGCTCTAATTTCCTCTTCATTAGTGGCAAGTTCTCCCCTTTCATTTTTAAGACTAACAATTTGATTTTCCTCTTTCCTTTTTTTAATCAGATTTACAAAGGGTTTGTCTATTTTGTTGGTTTTTTCATAGAACCAACTCTTAGTTTTATTAATTAATTCAATAGTTTTTTTTTTATTTTCAATTTTATTGATCTCTCCTTTTATTTTTAGAATTTCAAGTTTAGTGTTTGACTGGGGGGGGGTTAAATTTGTTCTTTTTTCTAGCATTTTTAGTTGCAAGCTCAATTCATTAATCTTCTCTTGCTCTATTTTATGCAAGTAGGCCTCTATAGATAAGAAATTTCCCCTTATTACTGCTTTGGCTGCATCCCACACATTTTGGTATGACGTCTCATTATTGTCATTTTCTTGGGTGAAGTTATTAATTATGTCTATGATCTGCTGATTCACCCAATCGTTCTTTAGTATGAGATTATTTAGTTTCCAATTATTTTTTGGTCTATTTCCCCCTGGCTTTTTATTGAATGTAATTTTCAGTGCACTGTGGTCTGAAAAGGATGCTTTTACTATTTCTGCCTTATTGCATTTGAGTTTGAGGTTTTTATGTCCTAATATATGGTCAGTTTTTGTATAGGTTCCATGAACTGCTGAGAAGAAAGTGTACTCCTTTCTGTCTCCATTTAGTTTTCTCCAAAGATCTATCATATCTAATTTTTCTAGTATTCTTTTTACCTCTTTGACTTCTTTCTTATTTATTTTGTAGTTTGATTTATCTAATTCTGAGAGTGCAAGGTTAAGATCTCCCACTATTATAGTTTTGCTGTCTATTTCTTCTTGAAACTCTCTTAATTTCTCTTTTAAGAATTTAAATGCTACACCACTTGGTGCATATATGTTTAATGTTGATATTGCTTCATTATCTATGCTACCCTTTAGCAAGATATAGTGCCTTTCCTTATCTCTTTTAATTAGATCAATTTTTGCTTTTGCTTGATCTGAGATGAGGATGGCTACCCCTGCTTTTTTTTTACTTCACCTGAAGCATAGTAGATTCTGCTCCAATCTTTTACCTTTACTCTGTAAGTATCACCCTGCTTTAGGTGTGTTTCCTGCAAACAACATATTGTAGGATTCTGGCTTTTAATCCAATCTGCTAACCGCTTCCTCTTTATGGGAGAGTTGACCCCGTTCACATTTATAGTTAAAATTACTAATTCTGTGTTACTTGCCATCTTGTTAAGCCCTGCTTATGCTTTTCTCCTTTCCTTCTCCCTTATTCCCCTCCCCAGTATTAAACTTATAAGCACCACTTGCTTCTCACAACCCTCTCTTTTTAGTATCCCTCCCCCTACCTTAGAATTCCTTCCCCTATCTTATCCCTTTTCCTTACAATTTCTGTATTCCCTTCTGTTTAGCTTACTCTTTCCCTTTTCACTTTTCCCCTCCCTCTTTTTAATGAGGTGGGAGAAGTTTCACCATAAATCAAATATTTCTAATATTTTTCTCTTTAAGCCAATTCTGATGGCAGTATGATACACATTATGTTCATCCCTCTACATTCTTTCTCTCAGATATAATAGGTTTCCTTTGCCTCTTCATGAGATGTAGTACCCCTACTTTACCTTTTTCTGGGTACAATTTCCTTTTCATCTCTAGTTTCTAGAACAATATATACATGTGTTCTTTATAGGAGAAATATAGTTCCCAAGATTTCTGTTTACTTTTTTAGGTTTCTCTTGAGTTCTATATTTGTAGATCAAACTTTTTGTTTAGATCTGTTTTTTTCATCAAGAATAGATGAAATTCACTTATTTTGTTGAATGTCCATCTTCTTCCCTGGAAAAAGATGCTCATTTTTGCTGAGAAAGTTATTATTGGCTGCATACCAAGTTCCTTAGCCTTTCGGAAGATCATATTCCAGGCCCTTCATTCCTTTAATGTGGATGCTGCTAGAGCCTGGATAATCCTTATTGTGGCTCCTCCCTATTTAAATTGTTTTTTTCTAGCAGCTTGCAGTGTTTTTTCCTTCATCTGATGGTTCTGGAATTTGGCCATTATATTTCTTGGTATTTTGATTTTAGGGTCCCTTTCAGGAGGTGATTGATGAATTCTTTCGATTTCTATTTTATCCTCTGTTTCTAAAACATCTGGGCAGTTCTGTTTGATAATTTCCTGGAAAATAGTGTCCAGGCTCTTTTTTTCATCATATTTTTCAGGGAGTCCAATAATTCTCAGATTGTCTCTCCTAGATCTATTTTCCAGGTCTGTTGTTTTCCCAAACATGTATTTGACTTTTTTTTGTTTTGCTTGACTGATTCTTGGTTTCTCCTCGAGTCATTCAATTCCATTTGTTCGATTCTGATTTGCAATGAAGTATTTTCTTCATTCACCTTTTTTATATCTTTTTCTAAATGTCCAATTGAGTTTTTAAGTGAGTTGTTTTGTTCTATGGAATTTTTTTCCATTTCGCCAATTTTATTTTTTAGAGAGTTATTTTCTTTTTCCAACTCACTATCCACTCTATCTTTAAATGAGTGGGATGACTTATCCAGACTCTCTTGCCAAGCTTTCCTTTCATTTTCCCATTTTTCTTCTAGCTCTTTTAGGAGAGCCTTTTTGATTTCTCTAGGAGAGTCTTGTGCGCTGAGGACCAGATGATTTCCTCCTTTGGGGATTCATCTGGAGACCGTCTGTTTTTAGTCTCCTCAGGGTTTAAAGTTTGCTCTCTATCCATCTAAAAGTTATCAATAGTTAGAGTGTGCTTTAATTTTTTGCTCATTTTGTCAAAAAAAAGAGTCAAAGAAAATAAACTGACAAGAAAAACAAATGGTCTGCTTTTGAGGGAGGGCTGGATGGCATTATTGAGCTTTCTCTACAGATTGCGGGGGACAGCAGCGAGGCACTGCTAGCAGGGCAGCAATGGTTGCACTGCGTCTGTGTTCTGAGACTCTGAGAGCAAGCTGAGTCACTGTGGGTGGGTGTGGTCAAGTCCTGAGAGATGCTAGCTTTTCGGGGTTATAGTCTTCACTGTCTGTTTTTAGCTTCTCTGCTTGTCTATTGGCTTGCTGCCAGGGCAAAGTAGCCAATGCTGTGTTAAAGCTCTTTCCACAGAAACAGCTGAGATTACATCCCACCCTCCTCCCATCTGCTCAGCTGTGAGCTGCCTGCCTTCAGTTTGTGCCTGATCTAAAACTGTCCCCACCTGTGAACAAAAACAGACCTTTTCTGGTGATTTTTGAGGATATCTTCTCTTGGTAATTATTTGTGTTTTTTTTTTTTTTTTTTTTTTTTTTCAGTCAAACACCAATTCTTTTTTTTTTTTTTTAATTTTTATTTATAATTTTTTTGACATTATATATGCATGAGTAATTTTTTTTATAACATTATCCCTTGTATTCATTTTTCCAAATTATCCCCTCCCTCTACTCCCTCCCCTTGATGACAGGCAATCCCATATATTTTACGTGTTACAATATAACCTAGATACAATATATGTGTGTAAATACCATTTTCTTATTGCATATTAAGTATTCGATTCCGAAGGTATAAGTAACCTGGGTAGATAGACAGTAGTGCTAACAATTTACATTCACTTCCCAGTGTTCCTTCTCTGGGTGTAGTTGTTTCTGTCCATCATTGATCAACTGGAAATGAGTTGGATCTTCTTTATGTTGAAGATATCCACTTCCATCAGAATACATCTTCATACAACATTGAAGTGTACAGAGATCTTCTGGTTCTATTCATTTCACACATCATCAGTTGATGTAAGTCTCTCTAAGCCTCTCTGTATTCCTCCTGCTGGTCATTTCTTACAGAGCAATAATATTCCATAACCTTCATATACCATAATTTACCCAACCATTCTCCATTTGATGGACATCCATTCATCTTCCAGTTTCTAGCTACTATAAAAAGAGCTGCCACAAACATTTTGGCACATACAGGTCCCTTTCCCCTCCTCAGTATTTCTTTGGGATATAAGCCCAATAGCAGCAATGCTGGATCAAAGGGTATGCACAGTTTGATAACTTTTTGGGCATAGTTCCAAATTGCTCTCCAGAATGGTTGGATTCTTTCACAACTCCACCAACAATGTATCAGTGTCCCAGTTTTCCCACATCCCCTCCAACATTCATCATTATTTGTTCCTGTCATCTTAGCCAATCTGACAGGTGAAGCACCAATTCTGAGGCTTGTCATGAGATAAATTATTCTGAGAGAAAACAGAGAGCTTAAGTAGATATGTGCCTCCTCCCCACCATCTTGGCTGGGAATTTTTTTTTTTTTTTTATTTTTCAAAACACAAGCAAAGATAGTTTTCAACATTCACCTTTACAAAATGTTGTGTTTCAAATTTTTCTTACTACCTCCATCCTCCCTATTCAGCAAGCAATCCAATATAGGTTAAACATGTGCAATTCTTTTACATGTATTTCTACAATTACCATGCTGCACAAGAAAAATCAGATCAAAAAGAAAAAACAATGAGAAAGAAAACAAACAAGCAAACAACATAAAAGGTGAAAATACTGTGTTATAATCCACATTCAGTCCCCTCCGTTCTCTCTATGTATGCAGATGGTTCTCTCCATCACAAGTCCATTGGAATTGGCCTGAATCACTTTATTAAAAAGAACCATGTCCATCACAGTTGATCATCACATAATCTTATTGTTACTGTGTACAATGTTCTCTTGATTCCATTCACTTCACTCAGCATCAGTTCATGTAAGTCTCTCCAGGTCTTTTTGAAATTGTCCTCCTGATCATTTCTTATAAAATGATAATATTTTATAACATTCGTGTATCATAACTTACTCAGCCATTCCCCAAATGATGGGCATCCACTCATTTAAGTTTCTTGCCAGTACAAAAATGGCTGCCAGAAACATTTTTGCACATGTGGGTCCTTTTTCCCTTTTTTATGATCTCCTTGGGTTACAGGCCCAGTAAAGACACTGCTGAATCAAAAGACATAATAAGATGATAGCCTATGAAGCTCTTTTGATATTAAAAATAAGAGTTTACATTTGATCCTGGGAATGAATTTGAAAAACAAAACAAAACACCAGAGGAAAGGTGAATGGTTACTGTCTTCCATTTGAACAACCAAGTGAAGGAGTGTTTAGAATGAGGAGAGACAGAAGGTTAAGTGAAGAATGACTGGATTTGTGGAGAGTTGAAGCTGACCTAGAGGTTGTAAGTCCCAGAGATTGGAAGGAGACTGGTGCCTTTGACAGTAAGGGGGGCTGGAGGGTTGAAGCAAAGGGAATTTTGTTTCATTTTGGACATGTTGAGTTTGAGTTGCCTATACAACATCTGTTTGTATAGGGCAAAGGGCAGTCAGTAATGTGGGACTGGAACATAAGAGAGACATTAGAACTAGATGTATAGGCCTTAAATCATCTGCAGAGAGATGATCATTGAACCCTTGAGAGCTAAGGAGATCACCAATGAGGGTAGGAGAAAGCCAAAAGACAAATTGGCTCAGGACAGAGCATTGGAGTGAGGAAGAGAGGAAACCACTACCCTTAGTGAGCACAACATGGAAGAAGCTCCAGCAAAGAAGACTGAGAAAGAACAGTCCAGTAGGATAACCAGGACAGAGTGGAATCATGAAAAAACAGAGAAGAAAGAATATTGGGGGGAAGACTATCAACTTGAAAGATTCAGTAATTGATCAAGCACAATGATCAATCACATGAACATTGAAGCCTCTCTTCTCTTTGTTTTCTTTTTGTTTTAGATATGGCTAATGTTCAGATTTATTTTGTAAAACTGCTCATTTTTCTTGCCTTTTCAATGGATAAGAAGGGAATTTGGAACTGAAATTTTTTTAAATTGAACTAAAAATTTAAAAATAATTTTTTTTTAACATTTTAAAAGAAAAGGCCATTGGATTTGGTAGTAAAGTATTATAAACCTCGAAAAGAGCAGCTTCAGTTAAATGAAGGGGTTAGAAGCAAGATGGCATTGCATTTAAAACTGAGTGACGGGAAGAAGGGGAGGACAGGGGGGAAAGGAGTTCATGGCAAAAGAAGTGTTTCTTGTCTCTGTCTCTCATCAAATATGAATCAAGATTTATAACTAAGGATGAAAAGAGCTGGTGCCTTGGGAAGTTCAAGAGAAATTTGAAGATTTAGAACAGCTTCCTTGGAAAGTGGAATATCAGACTGATTAGAGAGGAGTAGAGTAATGGCCTGGATATAGGGAAAATCTAGATGAAATTAGGTAACAAATTCGTAGTGGATCCAGTCATTACAGTTTCATCATTTCCTCCAATTCACTAGTTAGCACAAGAATCAGAACAAAGTAAATGGGTGTTGGGAATAGTCTAGGATTGGCGTTTGGTGTGATGGATTTGGGTGATATGATCCTTAGAGGAAGGTAATGTTACTGTAGTATTGTTGGTAGAGGGAGAATCGAGGAGGGGGGGAGCTTAGAGAGAAAGGAATATTCTGAGTAAAGTCTTCAAGAAGTATTTGGTATAGACTTTTATCACATTTCCTTTAATTGTTTCCTTTTCTAACTTTCTTCAAATCTTCAACTCCAGTACTATCTTTCTTAGGTTTAGCAGATGACTACCAATGAACTGATAAAACCAACATCAATTCTCTTCTCTTTTCTTCACCCCAGAACTTCTCTATCTTTAAGAAGAGTCTTTTTCCTCTTGTGCAAGGAAAACTGGTTTTCCTATATTGATTCATGAGACCACTGTCTTCCCAGTCACCAAAACACATGACCTTGGAATCATTCTTGTCATTCTTCTCTTTTAAATCTGGTCCCTCCTTGATAATCCCATTCCTACTGTTTTTTCACCGTGATCAACTGTCTTCAGAATGGGAACTGGGTCTTGGAGGATATGGCAAAGCTCTAAAAGGTGTGTGAGGAGCCAACAAAAAGGTATATGAGATGGGAAGATGGGTCAAATACCAAAACTCACTCAAGCCAAGCTGGGGCTTGTCCATCACAATCACATTTTTCCTATCTCTCATGATCATCATATATTCTTCCACTTACACCACCATCAGGTTGTGCAAACTCCAAACCCACGCATTTCTGCCCTTACAACTAGCCTCTGGGAGTAGTTATAACCTGATTTGAATCTAGGCACCAACATCAGCAGCTGGACAGGAAAGTTATTCCCTTCCAGAATTCTATCCTTTTCCCCTATGTCACCTTGTAGCTTTAGCAGGAGTGACTAGTGAGCAAGACCTTTCTTTCCTAACTTCCATTAATCATTTTGGGTAGCCACATCTGTTGAGAAAGCATAAAAGGGGCATGGATGACCTTGCAGATGTCATTTCATTATTCTTCTCACAAAACCCATCTCTTTCCCAAACTCCTATATTTCTCTTGAGGATTCTTTTAGTCTCCCAAGTTCTACTTGGTACAACACTCTTACATGTTCACTTCTCTCATGGATTCATAGTTGCCAGATCTTATTTCTGTCTCCATAGCCTCTCTCCTCTTTGCCCTCTCCTCTTCTAGCTCATATCCTTATTACCTCTTGCCTGGACCAGTGTAATATCCTCCTAATTGGTATGTCTTCCTTCAGTCTCTCCTCCCAGAGGGCAAGTCTGACCATGTTATTCTCTTACTCAAAGTCTGATGGCTCCCTCATGACCTCAACATCAAACATGAGTTTCTTTGTGTGACCTTTAATGGCCTTCACAACTGGCCCCATCCAGTCTTTCCAGCCTTGGAATAGAATACTCCCCTTTCTGCTCACAGGTTCAGCCAAATTGGCTCTTGTGCTATTCCTCACATTTCCACAAAAACCACAAATAAGGAATTAATGAATGATTCCATCCATTAAGTAAAACCACTAAAAGAAAGGGGGTGGATCTATACTGAAAATGTTGTTTAAAGTAGACAATTCTCTTTTACTTATTGTTACTCAAAATGATCAAAACTGAGTCCATTGTCGAAGATGCCATCATTCCCCCCAGTTACTGAAGCTCACAATCTAGATGGTGCCATTTTTGACTCCCTGAACCCCCATCAGTTTTCAAAACCTGTTGATTTTAACTTTGTAACATCTTGTGTATGTGGGTGCTTCCTTCCTTTCCTCTATCTTAGTACAGGCCCTCATCACCCTAAGCTTGAGCTTTTGGGTTGGTCTCTCTCCATTCCAGTCTGTTCTGCACTAAGCTGTCAGTGTGACATTCTAAAAGCACCTCTGGCTGTGTCACTTCTGCTCAGTAAACCCTTCAGGCCCTAACACCTCCAGCATTCAATATAAAACCCTCTGTTTGGCCTTTATAGCCTTTCATAGCCTGCCTCTCCCCACAGTCTCTCTATCACACACTCTCGCCTCCAACTCTCTGCTGGCACTCTTATAAACCCTCCATCTTCTGGCTCTGGGTGTTTTTACTGCTGCCCATCCCTGGAATGATTTCCCTTCTCCCTACTACCTTGGAGTCCCAGTTAACAGTTCCACCTGCTATAGGAAACCTTTCTTACTCCTCCTTAGTGTTGCTACCTTCCTTTTCTTGGTTATTTCTAATTAATCCCATATTATGTTGTTTCCTCTATTAGAAGGTGAGGTCCTTAGAAGCATGGTCTGGCTTTATCTTTTCTTACAGCCCCAGCACTCTGTAGAGTGCCTGGAATAGCATAAGTAAGCATTTAGTGTTTATTGACTGATTGCCTGAATTGTGTATGGTGGATATTTACACACACTATTCCTGGTGAAAAGATGTGTCCTGGAATTTGATTGTTGTATTGTATAATTTTCGATTGAAAAAGCTCACCTGCCCCAGCAGCGCTACTACTGGGATTATATCCCAAAGAAATACTAAAGAGCGGAAAGAGACATATATGTGCCAAAATGTTTGTGGCAGCTCTTTTTGTTGTAGCTAGAAACTGGAAGATGAATGGATGTCCATCAGTTGGAGAATGGTTGGGTAAATTGTGGTATATGAAGGTTATGGAATATTATTGCTCTGTAAGAAATGACCAGCAGGAGGAATACAGAGAGGCCTGGAGAGACTTAAATCAACTGATGCTGAGTGAAATGAGCAGAACCAGAAGATCACTGTACACTTCAACAACAATACTGTATGAGGATGTATGCTGATGGAAGTGGATTTCTTCAACATAGAGAAGATCCAACTCACTTCCAGTTGATCAATGATGGACAGAGGTAGCTACACCCAGAGAAGAAACACTGGGAAGTGAATGTAAATTGTTAACACTAATATCTGTCTGCCCAGGTTGCATGTACCTTCGGATTCTAATGTTTATTGTGCAACAAGAAAATGATATTCACACACATGTATTGTACCTAGACTATATTGTAACACATGTAAAATGTATGGGATTGCCTGTCATCGGGGGGAGGGAATAGAGGGAGGGGGGGTAATTTGGAAAAATGAATACAAGGGATAATATTATAAAAATATATATATATATATATATATAAAATTTAAAAAAAAAAAAAAAGAAAGAAAAAGCTCACCTGCTTGGCTAACCCGTGCTCAGATTAACAAATTATCTACCAGCAAACATGTGATTTACAAGTCTTTTATACTCCCCAAGACAGAGAGACTTTTTTGAAAATAAAGCATTGCTCTCACAAAAAAATTATTAGTTATATTTTTGGTGAGCAAAAAGGTTTTTTGCATCATTCATATTAAAAGTATCATTTTCCAATTTCTTTTGCAATTTCTACTTATTTAGTTTTGTATGCACTGTTACAGAGCAATAAACTCTCATAGATAAAAATGGATCTATGATCTCATCAGTTTAGGAGTTATCTTATTGATTCCTATTGTATGCCATCCTTGCTTGCCCATCACATGTGACTCTTGTCCATTTTTCCTTGAAAGTTTGCCCCACTGGCCCATGGAGCATGCCAGAGGTCTTCCTCATCTCCCTGGGCAGTCTGAGACATCAGTGGAGCCCTCTGGCCAGCTGTGTCACCCTTTGCTTCTGCCAGCTGACCAGCCCATCTCCTCCCATTACAAAATTTCTCAATTATGTTCTTGACTTCTGTTTTTAGTGCTGCTTGAATGTCAAATCTGTTACCAAGTCCTGAGGTTTCCATCTTAGAACCATCCCCCACCTTCTGTCCTCCATACACATCTGGGGTATAAATAAATCCTCATTAGGCCTGGCCAGGCTCAGAGCAGTAGCCTCCCACAAGACTTCCCCCTCCATCCTTGTGTCCCAGTGTCTTTTTTAAACACAGTTTAATAATTCCTCCCCAAGATATCTTGAGAGATTTCAGCAAACACAATTTGTATTCCTTGGGGCAGAACCCCCACAAGTAAGGTGGCAGTAAGAACCAGGCACTGAGCACAGCCTGGGGATGCAGGTGCATCTCTCCCTCCAGAAATCTCAGTTCTGATAGGGGTAGATTACATGTAGTAGCACTCTGGGAGGAAGGAAGTAACCCTTTATAGAGTACCTCCTCCATGCCGGGCACTCTGGTAAGTGCTTTACAGGTAGGTATTCTCTTGTTTAGCTTCCACAACAATTCTGAGATGAAGAGGCTGTTATTTTCCCCATTTCATAAATGAGGAAACTGCGGCAAACAGAGACTTGTCTAGAGTCATCTGAACTCAGACCTCCAGGATTCCCAGCCCAGCACTCTGCACATGAGCCATCTGCTGCCTCTAAAGAAGATTGCTTTGGTCTGGGAAGTCACCAGGTTACTGCCTGGAATCAGGAAAGCTGATGGGCATGATCTTTCCAGGAATAGTAGAGTTCCCTCCATTCCTCTTCTCAGAGTTATAGGTAAAAACCAGCATGGGGCATGGCAGGGCACCGCCCTGAGGGCCTCCAGACTAGGGAAGCCTCCCCCAGAGCCAGATCCCCACATCTGCCTCCTACTTGTACCCCTATCTCAATCTTCTCACATCCACTAGCCCCACTCAGTCCCTTCTATCCTTAGTCCCTTGTCAGTGTCTTTGCTCACACTCCTCCCTGGGTCTGAATTTTTTCTCTCCTCTGGGACTAATGAATTCCCATCTGTGTATTAACCCCTATCTCAGATGGTCCCTCTTCAAGGAGTCCTGCTCTTCGTCCTACCCCCTCAGCTCTCCGATATCCATCCTTCCTAGTCTTGGCTTCCACTTACTCATCTCCCACAGTATCCCCTGGTCTCAGAGTGTGTTCCTCCTTCACCTTGGTACCTTTCAGCCCTCTTGGCCTTCTCCTCACCTCTGCTTCTCCATCCTGCTTCCTGGATGTGCTGTTCTGAGCCCTCTTTTCTCTCCACACTCTGGCAAGAGTCTCAGCTCTGCTGTTCCTGGCCTAGTGCACAGTGCTCCTCACTATGCTAAGTAAGGCCTGAGGATACAAACCAGAGATAGATCTTGTTTTCAAGGCAATCTCTTTTAAAAGGGGCGGAAGACCTATCTCGATTTTGACACATTCTGAGCAAATTATTAATTCTGTGCCCCAAACTGCTTTCTTGGACTTTTAAGTTGCTGCAGGGCTTTGATTAGCATTGATAGAGGGAATTTCCTCAGTGGGAATTTTTTTATATCAATGAAATCACAGATCTACTCCAAAAAGAAAAAAGATTCTTTGGGTAATAGAAAAAACAAAAATATCTAGCTTTTACCTTCTTTTGAACACCTTCCCTTTATTTACTATCTGCTAAATAGCCTTCTGGTCCTTCAAACCAGCATGCTCAAAGCCAAACTTCACCTCTGTCTCAACCCCCACTAGCTCACCCCAACCCTTCCTCTTCTTCCTCTTACAGACATTATCATAGACACACTAAAACTGTTCAGTCATCCTTTTTTGATCCATTTTTTTCCCTTACACAAATAATCAGTGATGAAATCCTGTCATTCTTCACTGCAGTCTCTCAAATCTTTCTCACTTCTTTTCTGAGTCATGGTCACTATTCTAGTTCAACCTCCTGGTCTCTTGCCTCTGGTCTTTCTCACCTAAGATTCACCATTGACAAATTACTCTTCCATTGACAAATGCAGCAACAATAATGGTTCCAGTTGCCAGCCTATCCCACTCTCAAGTTCCCCAGTTGGTGGGGCCAACTCGGGTACTCTATGAGGACAGTTTTCCTCTTGAGCGTTCCCTGTAAAGGAAGCAATTACACTGTGAATGATTATTGGTGAGCCCAACAGTCCATGTTTTGAGGCATGAGCTTTCTCCCCACTGCTTAATTCAGTATTTTTAGGAAAGATCCTATTTTGCTTACTGTTTATTGATTGCAAACAAATTACTGCCATACAGACTCTGTTACAAGATATCTCATACACGTATATAAAGATAATTCATATCTCATACACATATATAAAGATAATTCAGAATTCTTTGAAATTGTGAAAATTAAAATTACCTTGGTGGCCAGGTGTGGCAATAAAAAATTGTCTTCAGGGGGTGCTTAGGTTGATGGATTGGGGGCTCATGAGTTCTGAGCTGTAGTGGGGCTGAGTCCACCAGATGCTTTAGTAGTTCTAAGGCTGATTGAATGATTAAACTAAGTCTAGCACCAATATGGTAAACTCAGGAAAGGATCTCCTTTATATTTAAATAGGATGAAAAATTCATGTCAGAAATGGATTAGGCTAAAGGTTGTCGTAGTCAGCAATAGCTTGGATCCAGGAGTGGCCAATGCACTTCTAGCTTAGATGAGATAAGGAGATTGGTCTCCAAAAAAAGCAAAACAAAACCCAGTGACCATCAAGCAAAGGAAAAACTAGGAAGAGATGTGTTCTACAAAAGTGTTCCCACTATAAGAAATGATCAACAGGATGATTTCAGAAAGGATTGAAGAGACAAAGATGAAATGATGCCAAATGAAGTGAATAGAACTAAGAAAACATTATACACAGTAACAGCAAGATTATATTATGATCAATTGTGATGGACTTGGCTCTTTTCAACAATGAGATTATTCAGGCCAATTCTAATAGAATTGTGATGGCAAGAGCCATTGGAATTCAGAGAAAGAATTATGGGGACTGAGTGTGGATCACAACATAACATTTTCACCTTTTTTGTTGTTTGCTTGCTTTTTTTTTTTTTTTCTTTCTTTTTGATCTGATTTTTCTTGTGCAGCATGATAATTGTGGAAATATGTATAGAAGAATTGTATACATTTAACCTATTTTGGATTACTTGCTGTCTCGGGGAAGAGAGGAAGAAAAATTTGGAACACAAGATTTTGCAAGGATGAATGTTGAAATCTTTGCATGTATTTTGAAAATGCAAGGCTATTATAAAAAAAAAAAAAATGTATTCCTAGTGGACAATAAGGTCCCTCTCTCCTCCTCTTTCTTATTTGCAAACTCCATTTCCTACTTCCTACCATTTCTACTAGCTGTCATTCTCTCCTCTTCCCCTTCAGAGGCAGAAGTCTTGGAGAAAGCCTTCTGCACTGGATGCCTCACTTCTAACTCCTGCACCATCTTGCCTCTAAGCTCATCCTTTAACTGAAGCTGCTCTCTCGGATTACCAAGGGATTTTTCTCAATCTTGGCGCTTCTTGCCCCTTCTTAGCATTTGATGACCTTATTCTCCTTCTCCCCTTGATGTTCTTTCTTCTCTGGGGTTCATGACCCCACTTTTTGCTAGTTCTTTTCCATTCTGCTCTCTCCCTCCATGTCTCTTTTGCTGATCTTCCTCCCTGTAGTTCGACAGCAAAGCAGACAGACACCAGACTGGAGTCAGGAAGGTGTGGGCTGAAATCCTGATTGCACTTATGGGATCCTGGACAAGCTCTCAAATTTTCTGAACCTTACTTGTCTCATCTATACAATGAAGATGATCATAGCAGCTACCTTACAGTTTTGTTATAGGGATCAAATGGGACCAATTTGTTTAATGCTATGTTAATGCTAGCTCTTATTATTGTCGAGATTATCCCCTCCAACACTAGGTATCTCCCAGAAGCTGTATGTTGAGCCGCCTTCTCATTTTGTTTCTGTCCTGCCTAACCTGGTGATTTCATTAGCTCCCATGGGTTCAATTATTATCACTGTATAGGTGATTCTAAGGTCTGTATATTTAGTCCTGACCTCTCTCCTATGCTCCATTCCTATATCACCAACTGCCCTTTGGATATCTCTAAATGGATGTCCTGTAGGCACCTCAGATCCAGCTTGTCCAAAATAAAATGTACCCTTTGCCCCGAGACCTCCTTTCCTCCAATCTTCACTCTTAATGTCAGAAGGACCACCTTCTTCCCAATCACTCAGTCATCCTCAAGCTCACCACATAGACTGCCTGTTTGTTTTGCAGATCTTGTCCTTTCTAGGTCAACACCATCTCTCCTACATACATCTCCTTTTTCCTACTCACAAGACCAACACCCTTATCAGGAGCCTCACCACTTCTCCTTTGGACTGCTGAAAAAGTCTCCTTTCTGGTCTCCCTACTGCAGGCTTCATCCCACTCTAATCCATCCAGTGTTCACCTGCCAAAGCACATGTCTGACCATTTTAACCCCTTTCCCACCCACTGAATAAACTCCCGTGGTTTCCTGTGAATATCAGATCCAAACATAAAACTGGCATTTCATGACTGTCCTTTCTGCAGTCTTATACTTTTTCTCCCTTCTCAGTCTTATACTTTAGTTTCTTTCCCATATTCTCCTATCTAGCTTCACTTACCTACTTGCTCTTTTTACTGGATACTCAGTTTTCTGTCTTTGTGCTTTGTCTACTATCTCAGTAATGCTTTTCCTTCTCGCTTCAGCCTCTAAGTTTGCCTGACTTCTTTCTACACTCAGCTCAAATCCCAACCTCAGCACAAGGCCTTTTCTTATTTCCCTAGCTGCCAATGCCTTTCCCACTGGGATCACCCTCTGGGTACTCTGCATATATCTTTATAGCCTACTTATTCTTATATTGTTTCCCACACTAGAATATGAGCTTCTTGAAGGCAAAGGTTGGGTGTTTTTTTTTTGGGGGGGGGAGGTGTTGAATCCTTAGTTCAAGAAGCAAAATGTCTGATGCATAAAAAGTGGTTAATAAATACTCCTGATGGGGCAGCTAGGTGGCGCAGTGGATAGAGCACCAGCCACCTGGGTTCAAATTTGGCCTCAGACATTTAACACTTCCTAGTTGTGTGACTCCAGGCAAGTCACTTAACCCCAATTGCCTCAGCAAAAAATAAATAATTAAACAAATAAATAAATAAGTGCTCCTGGTTTGTCCAAGTGAATACAAGCACTCCTAGCCAAATACCCAGGGTCCAATTGGGGTTATATATGAAGAATGGACATAATTAACATGATATTTATGCTTTTCTTCATGAATGCCTAAGAGAAAAGAAAGGAGCCTAAATGGGTGGTTGGTTACCTAGGGTCAACCATTGACAGAAAAAAACTCTGAAAGGTAAAGAAATTGAGGGCGGACACTAGGCTGGTTTCAGAGGTTGGCTGGATTGGGATCTAGGCTAAATAACACAGTCAGTGAAGCTAGAGGAGACTTGATCCTCAGGAAGGAGATGGAAAAGTTGAGAAAAAGATTATGAAGAATCAGTTCATTAGGTTTGAAAGAATTATTTGTGGTCCACAGATATTCTCCAGCTTGATTATCTGCCTTTTTTTTTTTTTTTTTTTTTTGGTAAACATCAGATTTGTTCTCAACCCACAAAGATTTGTTATCATTGAGGATATTCCAAAGATTATGCCACAGGACATGACAGCTGGACATTTTTAAGTGATCTTCAGCATGTTTGTAATGATTAGCCTCCCATAGTCCTGATTTAAAGAACCATTATCAACCACACCTTGCTTTATTATTGTCCTCTCCATTTCTACTGCCATAATTTAGATGTAGCCCCTTTCCTTTTCTTGCCCAGAATATTTTAGTGGCTTTTTCATTTGTATTCTTGCCTGAAGTCTTTTCCCTATGAGCCATCTTAGTTACTGTGCTAGATTCAGCCATAGCGTCAATCATGTCACTGTCCTGTCCAGAAATCTTCATTGGATCTTCCATTGCTTACAGTTTAGTTCAGATTCCTTATCTTAGGACATCCATGATATACCTGCAACCTGACTTTCTCTTGCACAAAACCTTCAGCTGTTCCCCAAATAAGACTTATGCTTTTGTGCTGTTCCTGATATCTAACTTGCTTCTTCTTAGCCCTAATTGTCCTTATATTGAAATCCTAACAATACTGTTCAAAGGCCTTGCTCAAATGCCACCTCTTTTATGAAATCTTTGAACTTTCCACCTGGAAGGACTTTTCTCCCCTCTCCTCCATTCCTGCCATCTTTGTTTGTATTTAATCCCATGCCACATGTAGCATTTTTTGCTTTTGTTTACTTGCCATCTTGACTGTTTATAGTTTAGCAGTCTGGGAAAGGGCAAACATAAGCTCTTTTCTTGATCTCTTTTAAAACCCATCACAGGAACAAGCTCCATAAAAGTAATTACTGAATTTCAAATGGGTAGGTGAATGTAAATATAGATTGATGAACCCAGAGAAGATATAGTATATAAGTTTTAGAGAACAGAGAAGGGTTCCAAGTGGGTTATCAAAGAAGGCTTGTTAGAAGAGATGGATTTTGAAGGTGGGAACAAAATGAGATAGAGTTCCACATTTTTCTCAAATAGTATGCTTTGATCTGCATTCAAACTTCACTGTTCTTTTTCTGGGTAGGGATGGCATTTTCTGTCTCAACTCTTTTGGAATTGTCTTGGATCCTTGTATTGCTGAGAAGAGCTACATCTATCAAAATTGCCATCATACAATGTTACTTTTACTGTATACAATGTTTTCTTGGTTCTGCTCACTTTATTCAGTATAAGTTTGTGAAAGTCTTTCTAGTCTTTTCCAAAATCAACCTGCTCATCATTTCTTATAGAATAGTATCCCATTATATTCACATCCCACAACTTGTTTCTCCATTCCCCAGTTGATGGGCATCCCCTCAATTTTTCTAGTTCTTTGTCACCACAGAAAGAACTGTTGTGATTTCTTTATGATCTTAGTGACTTCTGACACCTCATTCGCTCTCCCTCTCTCTCATTTTATCTTTGTCTTAGGTCTCTACAGCTTGGGCAAAGAATCCCTCCTGGAACAGCTGGGTCTGGAGTTCCGGACCTGGGTAGTGCTAAGTCCTCGGCGGATGGAGGTGGTCCAACTGATGGAGCTGGCAGATGTGTTCACTCTCGAGGAGGGGGCTGGCCGCATCCATGCTGTGAATTGTGCTGAGGTTTGTTGGAACACCATGCTTCAGTGGAATCAAACTCGTCCAACTATTGCCATCCTACCCACAAGCCGAAGAATCTCTGTCTCCCATCCTGGGATTCATGTGGTTCCTTATTCTGACCACTCCTCCTTCTCTGAGTTGTGTGACTTTGTGTCTGCACTGAGGCCTTGCCGGATAGTGCCCATTGTCCAAGGAAGACCTTGTCAGCATTATTTTCAGGAAAGCCTGAGTCCCCAGCTACTCCTTGAGCCCCAGGTGCCTCTATCTGTGCAGCAGTACATGGGGACCTCTTGGAACACCCCAAAAGCATGGGGCCGTGTTTGCTTACTGGAGAGAGAACCCAAGAGACCAAAGACACAGGGGGTTGTCTTTGAGTCACCTGAGAGAGAATCTGATCCATCTCAAACTTTGAGAGATCACAAAAGACTTAAGAGGGGGAACCTTTTCCCCCAGCATAGGGATAGTCAGAAAGAGCTCAATCTCCCTGTTTCACATGTCGAGGAACAGCTAGGAGAATCCAACAGTGAGGATGAAGGGGACTGGTCGGTACCATTCTCATCAGACAAAGCATTGCAGACGGAGAAGGCTTCCCTAACTAAAGATTCAGGGCACCTGAGACCTGCCAGACAAGCAGACAGCCCTAAAGAACTGGGGAAGCAGAGAAATTTGGGACCTCAGCATGTTTGTTGGAGAGAAGATGGCGGGCCCAGGACCAGCACCAGCAAAGCCTTGAGGGTGCAGACACCTGAGTCCTGGATCCTGGGACTAGAATACCTCCTAACACCCCTGAGCTTCCTCCAAATGAGATATTCCTCAAAGAATTTTGACTACCAAGTGGAAAAATATCTTAGGAGTATGGGTGGGGGTACCCATTTGGAGCTCTTCTCACAACATAGATGAGAAACAAAGATGAACCTTTTATGTTTCCCTTGTTCTTTTTGCATCTCAGAGTGAAGTATTTGAGAGTTGATGGAATGAAGAGGCCCAGTTTGAGGCCCCCTTGACCTGCTGGGCCTGACCTCAGACTGCTGTAGGCCTTGTAGAGCAGCAGTCTAGCTCACCAAGGTATCCAGAGGATTGGTCTGAGTTGACAAATGCCCCTTCTTTCCTGCTCATCTCCCTCTATTGCTCCCCTCCCATCATTCCCCTCATTCTGCTTTTGTACCGTTAGCATCATCAGCCGTGTCCCTGGAGGATCAGAGTGAGGGGCAAGAGGAGAGTAGGGAGTGGGGAGAAGCACGGCACAAATAGCATCCCTGACAATCACTTACATGCTGTGACTTCAGCCAGTTTCCCATCTTGGGGCCTCTGGGAGGGAGCAGGAAACAAGGGAGAGTCCAGGAACCAACTTGATGGGAATTCCACTCTTTCCTCCTCCTCCTCCTCCTCCTGCTCCTCATGGGATTCAATCAGACTTATATCTTGGAGCTCAGCCAGCTGTAGGACCCCTACCATAATTAGTGCTTGCACTCAGCCAACCATTGGGATTGGGGGTGCACAGCAGAAATTGGCCTCCCTTTGGGGGCTACCCAGTTCTGCTGAAGCCCCTGGCCATTTGGCAGGGACGAAATTGCAAGAGACCAAATGTCCTGCCAGATGTTCCTCCGGTTTGCATAGCTGGGATGTTTGCTGCCCCCCCCCCCTCGGCCTCTTGGGTTGAGCAAGGAGGCCAAGCACACAGCCTGTTTGTTTTAGTTTCCAAGGAAGAAACCATGGAGCCAGCTGGCTAGATGTGAGGGGGGTGCAGTTCTGCCCTGGCCTTCTGCTAACACCTCGCCTGAATGCCAGGCCAGCCAGCTCACTGGGCAGGATAGATCAAATGTGCAGGACCAGGCTATTGTTGAACTCTAGGACATGGATAAAAACTGATGGGGGAGGGCAGGGGGAACTCGAGCCCCTGTTACATACAAGACAGAAGAAACTCTCTAGAGAAAGATGTAATGAATTTAGATTTGAAAGACATATATAGTATTGATGATATTTATTCCACTTCAGTGCATAGAACCTTCTGATACTGAAGACTACAGAAGTGGTTCCCGGTCTTATTGTGAACATTAGACATGGGAACATAAGATAACAAGTACGAATGTATGTATGCAATGAGAGCTAATTGTATAAACACCAGGGGGAGGAGAGGATGTTCTTGTAGTTGAAATAAATAACTATTTATGAAGGCACATTTGTCTGACTTTTTGAGGCACTGAAGTTGCTGCAGTGTGGGATTCAAGGTGGCTGGGATGATAAGGATGTCCCTTCTATGTAGGGCTTCTGCAAGCAGGCTTATCTCCTATTGGTAAGAAGGGCCTCATGGACTGCAGAGTTGTGGTTGTGGTTTTTTCAAGTATTTGATAATTTGAAAACAAACAAGTAAATGATACTGGTGCATTTTATTCACAAACATTCCCAGCTCAAGTCCTTTGCAAGAGAAAAAGGGGGAGAAAAAGAGTTAAAAGGTTCTCATACAGTAGCTCTCTGTCAAGTTTCTAAAATTGCAGACCATCCACTTTCTCAGAAAAGAAGCAAATAGTATCTAGTCTCTTCTTTGAAATCAGTATTGGTCCTTACCATTACTCATTTGGTTTCACTTTAATGTGCTTTTCTCTTCTCTTGCCTCTGGGTTAATTGTTCTCATTTCACTAACTTAAAATGGCCTCAGTTGATACAAATACACCAGTAGGGTTGATTCATGTGATTTCACACCATATTCCCTCCAGAAGAATCTTCAGAAAGAAATAAAGAGTAAAAATGATAGTTCCAGAAGGTTTAAGGAATTGTTTCATTGTTCTCTTGCAATGATGCCTTAGTATGTTTGGCTCCACAAAATCACAGCGTTGGAGAGTAATCAATTAGTCATCTGATGTGTCTTTCCCTCCTTCCTTCCCCTCTCCCCCAATCCCTACTATACCACACCTAGGTTGGCATTTCCAGGCTGTGCAGGACAATTTCCAGAGAGTGGGTACCTATGACATATGGAGATGGACCATTCCACTTCTGGATAGTTTTAATAGTTTTATTGGGTTTATCCTGACCTGGTATCTAAACCTGGCTCTTTGAACTCCCAACCATCAATCTTAGTCCTTGAAGCCGAACAGAGCAAGCTAATCTTTCTTCAGAAACAAGCAGCTGTCACGTGCCACCAGAGCCTGCTAGGCTTCAAGTAGGTCTGCCCAAACCCTTAAAAAATGATTCTCCTTTTTTTTGGATTTGTGATACTTTTAGTTTGGTTACAGAACACCTCCCCCTTATACTTCTCACCAAAGTCACCCATAGATGCTTCTATGTTCCTCACAAAGTTTTGTATCACATGTCTCTAGCCAGAATTCCTAACCTTGACCACTCCTTTGGAAGTCTGTTGAAGCCTATGGCTATTCATAGGATGACAAGAGAAATGAGTTATATTGACGTATATAAATATATATAAATGCAATTATCAAAATGTTAAAATCAAATCCAAAGATTCTAGGTTAATAATTTGTATTGAGTTAAGATTTATTTCATTATTAGAATTTAACTGCTTGAGATCTAAATAAATGCTTCATGATGCAAAATTGGGTTTGATAAATTATTAAGTGCTTGCTTTGTGTAATGATAGCTATCATTTATATAGAGCTTTAGGATTTACAAAGTATTTTACATAATTCAATAACGCTGTGAAGTAGATGGGGTTTCACAGATGAAGAACTGAGGTTGAATATTTAAGTGACTTCTCTGGGGTCATATAGTTACTAAATATCTGAAACAATTTGAACTCTGGTCTCATTGGCTCCAGGCACAATTTACTATGTTACCTTATGATGTAAAATACTCCAGAAGGTACTCGGGAAAGTGGAACTACTTGATTTGATTCAATAAGCATTTATTAAGCACCTACTTCATCAAACACTTGGAGAATTTATTAAGCACTTATTGCATAAACACTTTGGATGAGACAATCTCTATCTACTCTTGTGTAGTTTTAGAACTCAGGAGAATACAACAGCAACATCTCTTTATACAGTAGGACATGGTAAGTGCATTATGTGCAAAGCAAATGTCTTCAGGGGAAGCAGACATGACTTTTATGGAAAAGGTGGAACCATATGAAAAAAATGGTTCCAAATCATTCACATGAAGAAAAAGGCCTCAGGCCAACTAAGTGGCAAAGATAAGAGATGGAAATAATCAGTTTGAAGGGGCTGGAAGGAGACCCCTTAGTAGATGGGTGATGAACCTGTGAATCTAACCATTCTAAAAAACAAGAGTCACTCAGGATGTTCCTTGAATGAGGAATGGATAAATTTAGGTGCATAAATGGACCACAATTAAAGTGGGGGGGACTGAACTAAGGCAGGAAATACCTGCTCGTGTTTCAAGAGCTGGCTCCCCTGGAGTTCTCCCTTTGGAAGAGGGGATAAAAGTCACTCCCTGAAGCCTTGTTCTCGGAGCTCTGTGGCCACCACTTCTCTGGCTACAACTGGCAGTAGTCGGTTCTATATCTCGTACAAGATCCCTGCCTGGGCAGAGCTATTGCAGGGTTGATGCTCAGCCACCTCCTCGGGAAATAAACACCAAAAATACTGACAGGATGGCTCAGGGAGCTGCAGACTCCCCCCACCTGGCTCTAGGGAGGCAGCTCAGAGCACTGTAAGCCTGAGGTAGTTAGAAGGCCAGAGGGAGGGTCCCTTATGTAAGCATGCTAAGGATCAGTGAGCAGTTCCTGGGTCTGCAGCTCTTTGTGTTCCTCAGCCAGTTAGAAAACTTTGTCATGGAGAAGGGAGGGCAACAAGCATTCATTGTGCATTCGATCTTCACAATAGCACTGGAAGGGAGGGGGATATTATCCTTATTTTATAGTCAAAGAAAGGAAGGCAGACAGGTTAAAGTTACTTTCCTGTAAGTGTCTGAGAAGGGATTTGAACTCAAATCTTCATGACCCCAGACCCAGCACTCCATCCACTGGACCACTTAGCCATTCAACCAGCGATATGGGCAGTCATCTTGGTCAAACTGAGACATGTTAAAAACCTTAATTTTAAAATTCTAAGGTCTCATATATGTGCCAAAATGTTTGTGGCAGCTCTTTTTGTTGTAGCTAGAAACTGGAAGATGAATGGATGTCCATCAGTTGGAGAATGGTTGGGTAAATTGTGGTATATGAAGGTTATGGAATATTATTGCTCTGTAAGAAATGACCAGCAGGAGGAATATAGAGAGGCCTGGAGAGACTTAGATCGACTGATGCTGAGTGAAATGAGCAGAACCAGAAGATCACTGTACACTTCAACAACAATACTGTATGGGGATGTATTCTGATGGAAGTGGAAATCTTCAACATAAAGAAGATCCAACTCACTTCCAGTTGATCAATGATGGACAGGGGTAGCTGCACCCAGAGAAGAAACACTGGGAGGGGAATGAAAATTGTTAGCACTAATATCTGTCTGCCCAGGTTGCATGTACCTTCGGATTCTAATGTTTATTGTGCAACAAGAAAATGATATTCGCACACATGTATTGTACCTAGACTATATTGTAACACATGTAAAATGTATGGTATTGCCTGTCGTCGGGGGGAGGGAATAGAGGGAGGGGGGGTAATTTGGAAAAATGAATACAAGGGATAATATTATAAAATATATATATATATATATATATAATAAAATAAATAAATAAATATGTGCTTATTAAAAAAAAAAAAAAAAAAAATTCTAAGGTCTCCTACTGTATCCAGGGCCATCCTGTGCCTGACCTGGCACAGTCCTCTCACTCAAATCCAGTTCATTTGCATGTCATGACATCTCCCTGATATCATGGTTGCCTCCAAAAACAGGACAAACAACATGGTTGACTGGAAAACGGCTCTCCCCAGTTTTCCACCTGGTCCTTTGGACTAGAATGAGGCAGGAAATATCTGCATATGTTTTAAGGACTCGTGAGGGAGACTATGTGCCCCCTAGGAAAGTCCATCCCCATTGCAGAAAGAATAATCACTAAAAAAGTGTATCCTTCCACCCAGAAATCCTAAACTTTGAATCCATACCACTGAGGAGGTTAATGACAGAAAAGTCTTATCTAACAAAATATAGCAGCCTTCCATAATAGTAACAAATTGGAAACGAGTGGGCGCTTGCTGATTGGGGAATGTCTGAACAACTTGTGGTATATGAATATTATTGAACTGTAGCAAAGGACTATGAGGAATTCAGAAGAATGTGGAAGGAATCATGAATGGATGCAGAACTGTAAATAATGAAGAGTAACGTACATGATTTTAAAAATGTGAATTAAAACAACACTGAAAACCCATTAAACTTAGATTAATTGCATTGAAAATCTGAGTTTCAGAGAATAAACAAAGCATTTAAACCTCCTCTTGATAGAGATGTGGGGGAAAATAGATGGAAATGCTTCACATAATGGAAGATGTGATTAGTTGGTCAGTTCAGTTGGTTTTGTTAAACTGCTTTACTTTTTTACAAGGAGGGTTTAATGGTGGTAGGTGTTTAAAAAAAAAAAAGACATTTAAAAACCTATATGCAGAAAGAAAAAAAAAAAAAAAAAAGGGTGGAGGGAATAGCCAGAAATATAGGAGAAGTCACAGGAAGAGAATATCTGGGAGAGAATAATCAACAAGGTCTAAAGGTCAGAGATCAAATAGGATGAGGACTTTAAAAATGCAAGCAGACTTAATAGCTAATGAATTAATCAACAAATATTTTAAAGTGATTTCTTTTTACTAAGTGCTAACCCTGGGGAAACAAAAAACATCTCTCTTCCCTCAAAGAAGGATTTTCTCTAAATATGGAGGCAAGCATACTATATAGACAGTTCTCAAGAAGACCAAGTTGTAAAACCATTTGCTAATCTGTGTGAGAGATGACGTTTCCTTACCAGGAATCAATGAAACCACCAGTGGGGACCAGAATTGTCAGTAGCTAGTTATTAAGATCAGCTGGGGTTTTTTCCCCACCAAGTGTTGCAGGGCAGTGGCCCCTGGTTCCATGACTCAGAGCAAACAACCAAGCAGGGAGGGGACTCCTTAATACCCAGAAAAGCACACTCTGTCTCAAAGTTTATTGGGTGCCTCCTGCCCACTCTTTACCCCCTCAGCTGCCCTCCTAGAACCACCCACCTTCAAACTGGTCCTCCAGCCCAACCACTGGGACTCTATGTCTGGAGAACACTGAGAAACCGGGAAAGACAAGACTTTTAAGAGGAAAGACACAATTCCATAAAACCACCTTCTAACATATTTCCCCAGGATCCCTTACTTTTCTGCAATAAGTCTGCATAGAGAACACCAAAGGGAGGTGAGAACACCAAAGGGAGGTGGGAAGCCAAACCAGACATTGTCAGCAGGTTTCCTCTGAGCTTAAGTGTCTTAAACCTTACCCAGAGTTCCCCCACTATCTGCAGCCCTCTATAAGTATCTGAGGCAATATTTAAACTGACCCCAGGACCAGTTGCCTTAATATGTGCTATGTGCTGCCCTGAAAGGTCTCCTGGCTCACTGTATGAAAGCAGGCCCTCCCTGCCCAGGTCAGGAAAGAGTTTGGGTTTTCAGAACCACTGCCTAGGCTCCCTAAGTAGACTCCCACCTTCTCTCCCAGTGAAGCCATCCTATCGCTGGCTTCCCTGTTCTTCCCCATTTCTGTCCAACCACTGAGGACAATAGCTCTGAAGAGTATTTTATATTTCCCATCCTGACTTCCCAAGTAAAAGTTACATTTGGTTCCTGGTTTGCCCAAGTGTCTGGTGGCAAGAGAGCTAGTGTACTGGGACTCAAAAGTTTAGAAGACTTGAGTGTTATTGCTTTGTTTGTTCCCTATTCCTGGAGGGTACTTTCTTTTCTGCACTGTCTGTTGAATTTCTAGCCATATGAAAGTCCACTTCAAGTCCCATCTCTTCTGCATCTTTTAACTTGATGGGGGTTGAGGTCCCTTTAAGATCCCTTTCTGATTCCCCAACCCCCATGGCTGACCTTTGATTTACAAATCCTGGTCACCGGGCTTTCCTCAGCCCCCACCAGATCTGAGCTAACTTGAGTTTTCCCAACCCCCACAGTTTAAACCCATTGAATTCTATTCAATGCTGACCCTGGCTGAAAGCCCACCAGGAGCCTGGGACTTCATCCACCTTCAAGATCACCAAGAGCCCCCATTATAAAAGGGGGTACTTTGGAATCCACATTTGCAGAAATCCTAAGCATGGCATCCTTATGTTGGTCATGCCAAGGGTTTCTGCCCACCGGACTTAATCTGGTGCCCTTTTATCTCTACCCTCAACTTTACTAACTAAACTTTACTTCCAAATCCCTACAATAAACCCTTTTTTATGAATCTAGGTTTTCAGGCCTGTAAATTCATTTACAGGGGACTCTGCGCGCCATTGCAGGACTATCCTTGCCCCGACCCAAGAGGGGTTCCCCCTTCCCTAACTTTCATCAAACTGATGTTATATTTAAACATCCTGATCATTTCCAAATGGTTTTGCAACATGGACTTGAGAGGTACCTGTTAATATTTTTTTTAATGTCTTTTTTGTTTTTTAAACATCACCCTAACTTTCTTTTGTGTCATTCCCTCTCCCAGAAAACCATCCTATATTACACATATTTTTAAAGACCAAAAAAGGACCAAAAAAAAGATGGGAAGAGAAAATCAGCAAAATTGATTAATACATTGAAAAAGTCTGAAAATATATGCAAAGTATCATACCTATAGACTTTAAAGAGCTGTCTTTTAGGTCTTTGCTAGGTCATCAAGCTCCTCCTCCTTAGTGGGTGGGCCTCAGTGTTCTAACCCCTTGAGTTTTCTACATCCTCCCTCAGTGATTTTATTAACTCCTGTAAGTTCCAGTTACAATTTCTATTCAAAGGTAAATTCATTGGTCTTTTTGCAGAAGTGTAAATCCCTTACTTTAAAGGCCTCCAGGATAACTTGCCAATTCTGTAAATAACTTAAATATCCTTTGCTCATTAATGAAGTCATGTAGCTACTACAGACAAGTTTATAGCATATCTTAATAGGATCATTGAGTTTACTCCTCCAATAAGAGAGTTCACACATTTGAGCTGGCTCTTCTTTAAAAGGAACAGGGTGGAAAGAGATAGACACAGAAAGGGGAGAGAGAGAGAGAGAGAGAGAGAGAGAGAGAGAGAGAGAGAGAGAGAGAGAGAGAGAGAGAGAGAGAGAGAGATAGGGAGAGTGTGCGCCAGAAGCTTCCAAAATTTCCCCAGTTAAAATGGACAGAAGTTACAGGAACATGAAAAAGATGCTGGACATAAATCACTTGTGGGATAAGTCATATGGATCTGTATGTCTATATGCTGTGAGAAAAAGTGGGCTTTGCCAGATGGGAGGCTTATTTGATTATCATGTGGGGAAGAGGAGTAGTTTTTCTAACTACCTAGGAACTTTGGTACATTTTTTGTAATTATCTAGTAGTCCTAATAGATCATTAAATGTATTCCATCTGATATCTGATTGGTCTATATGAAGAGAATCTAATTATCTCTTAGATTCTTAGAAAAATATGATCCAAATTCTGATATTCAAATGATATACTCTAGATTGGGGCACAAGCTCTAGAGTAGTTATGGAGAGAGAGACCCTCAAAGTTAACCTGGCCTATCATGTCAAAGACCAAGACTCAGCTAACACATCTGTATCCAGATGAACTGAACTTCTATTCTGATCAGTCCATTCTTGTATTACAACTATTTCTTTCCTCTTATTTTCTTCTCCTGTGAAAGCTTCTACCGTGTTTCCCCGATAATAAGACACTGTCTTATTTTTTTTTGGGACTAAAAAACACCAGAGGGCTTATTTTCAGGGGAGGGCTTATTTTAATGAACATTGACAGCAATTTTAATAAACAGGTTTGTTTTTTTAAACCATGCTTTAAATTTTACTCTCTAACAATCTTATTTTAGCGGAATATTAAAGGAGTATGTGGGTGTCTTATTTTCAGGATAGGTCTTTATTATCGGGGAAACACGGTAGTTTCTAGTTTGTTTTTTTATTTTATTTTACCCTTAACTTCTCAGGCACATAATGTAAAACTCCATTCAGTTAAATTTCCTCTTCAGAGAAACAGGAAAAAAAAAGCATAGTAAGGCCTCACATTGATGTATGTGAATGATATATGTGTATATATATATGTGTTTATGATTATTTTTATGTATAAAGCATATATATACCTGTGCTTAATTGTAATCTTTTGGGGGGAAGAAAAGGAGGAAAAAAGAATAAAGTAAAAAGTGCACAATAGAGAACAAAAGATCTACCAGAAAACAGAGAAAATATGGACAGCTCCAAATACATGTGTAGTAGTTATTATATAGACCTTCTTGAAATGTTAACTTACTATTTCATATTTTGAATCCTCTCTTATGTTCTGCTGTACACAGGGCAAAGGTTTTTTTGTTTGTTTGTTTGTTTTTGCTATTTCTTATTTAAATTTTAAATAATTTTTTAAAATATCCTACCCAAAATGGAATGCTTAGAATTGAACATGAAATTTTAAGTATGGTTGAACTGATCTGACTCTGTGCCTCAATCTCCTCACATGTAAAATGAGGGAACTGGTCTACCTGATGTTAAGATCTCCAATATGTGCTCTTATCTAAGATGAAGTGACCTTCCTCATTCAGAATATTTTGCCTCTGTTACTTTTTTGGCTACCAGGTCACACTGTTGACTCATACAGAGTAAGAGGTGATGAACAAGAGTGATGATCATAGGACTGACTGTTCATTACATTTTAGTATCTGGCTGCTTAAAAAATATTTTTATCCTAACTTTTATCAGTCTGAGGCCTTCTCATTTATGTTTACACAATCATTTTTAGGGTCAACTGCAAGTTCAATCATCATATGTTCCTTTGAATGAATAAATGAATGAATGAGTGACTGTTGCACATCTCTCCCCTTGATCAATAAAGTCCAGTAGCTCCCTCTTACCTCCAGGATCAAATAAAAAAATCCTCCAGTTGACTTATAAAGCCTTTTACAAACTGGTCCTTTCTTGCCTTTCTAATCTTCTTGCTTCTATTATATTCCAGATTCTGAACACACTGGATTCCTTGATGTATATCAGACAAAAGCACTCCATCTTCTCATTGCTGTAATGCTCTCTCTCTCTCTTCATCTCTGTCTCCATGAAAATCCCACCTTCTCCAAGAAGCTTTTCCTGGTGACAGTCACAGCTAATACCTTTCTCTTTAGATTACCTCCCATTTACACTTTATATCCTTTATGTACATAATAGTTTCAACTTTGACTCTTCCATAAGAACACAAGCTCTTTGAGGACAAGGACTTTTTTTTTCTTTTTTTGGGGGGGTGGTAGTGTTTTCTTTGTATTCCTAGTGCTTGGGTGCCTAGTTGTAAATATTTCTTAAAAGCTATTGTTAGTCCATGTTTTTCAAAAGACCACCAATGAATCATGATGTTGGGATCAAGATATGATGTATTTAGCTATCATTAATTGGTCCAATACAAGTTTAGAAGGCATGACCACAAATTGGGCACAAGTGGTCCATTAGAACATTCAGGGTGGATGGAGCTATGGATTTGTACAGTTTATGTTTCCTTTGTGCTTCTATGATTATGCTTTGTTCATAGAGTATACCACCTTCTTTGATGTGGACACTATGCTTGGTGGTCCTGTGATAGCATTACTCATGTTTTGCAATTTGTACAAAAATTCTTTAGAGATAACTTGAATGTCCTTAACACTTCCTCTTCTGACCACCATGTGAATACTGTAAAATAGTCTTTTGGATAAGTGCATATATGTTTGGTAATTGGGCTACGTGGCCATCAGAACTACATTCTCTACAATAGAATTTGAATGTTTGGCAGTTCCCGCTCTAGAGAGGACTTCAGTTGTCTGGTACCCCATCTTGCTAATGATCCTCAGGATCTTTCTGAGACAATTCAAATAGAAATGATTCAGTTTTTTGGCATAGTGCTTGTAAACTGTCCAGATTCCAGATTTGTAAAACAATGAGATCAGCCCAATAGCCCTACTGACCTTCAATTTTGTATGTAATCTAATACCTCTTTTCTCTCCCATACTTTTGGAGTCTCCCAAACACTGATCTGATTCTGGTAATATATCTATGTAGATAGCGTTGTGAAGCAATTGCCAAGGCAATTGAATTACAGCATTCAAAATTTCTCCATTTGCTGTGACCAAAATATGGATGTTCCATGTATGGATGGTGGTATACTGACTGGTAGATCTTTTAGTGTTGTCGGGACACAATTAGCACAGGCAGCAGAGAATTGATCCATACACTGTTGCATTTTGCCCTCAGAGGCTGCATTGAGTACACGATCATCTGTGAACAAAATATTGTGCATTAACTCTCCTTCCACTTTAGTCTCAGAACGTAGCCTTTTTAAGTTAAAGAGCTTACCATCAGTATGGAAGCTGATTTTGATGCCATTTTCTCCTTCACTAAAGGCATCTGACAACATCATGGAAAATGTCATGTTGAAAAACATGGGAACAATTACACAATCCTGATTATTTTTTGGTGCCTGGGAAAGCATGAGATAGCATGGTCTTTCACCAGAACCCAAGGGAATATGCCATCTTAAATTGGTATACAATGTTGATGAATTCCATCATTTGGGCAACCAAATTTCACCATAATCTTCCACAGATCCTTACGACTAATAGTATTAAAGCCTCTTGGTCAGATTGAAGAATGTTACATACAGACCTCAGTTCTGTTCCTGGCATTTCTCCTGTAGTTGTTGGGCAACAAATACTTTGTCAATTCTTCTTTGGCCCTTTCAGCCATACTGACTCTCAGGCAGGTAGCCAACTTTTAGATGAAGAGTCAGCCAATTAAGGAGAACTCTAGCAAGGATCTTGCCAGCCATGACTAGGAGAGAGATCCCTCTGAGATTGTCACAAAACAGCCGATTTCCTTCTCTTTTATAGAAATGGACAATGGAGTCATCTTTAATCTCCTAGGGGATGACTTCCTCTTGCCATATAATCTGGAAGATGTCATAAAAGCTTATTGACTGACTTGATAATAAATGAAAAAGCATTTATGTGGTGCTGACTACATACAAAGCACATGTTAATGTTTGCAGGATGGCATGCTATTAGGCACACAGACAACTTTGTTACCAGCTGGTTAGTCTTTCTGCCAATCAATGAGGTCATTAGGATAATTATAAAAAAAGATCTCTCTTCCAAATTGCTTGGGATGGAACTTCAGGCTTTGTAAGGACAACTCCATGAAGGTGAAGCCAGACTCCTACTGCTAAGTGAATCATAGATAATAGCAGGGTTGGCTTAGACCTTCTGTGGGGACAGGAGGGAGTCTTTGAATCAGTCAGTTCTAACATATTCATATCCAAGTCATAGAATCAGAATCTGAAAACTAGAAAGGATCTCATCCAATCTTTGCTCCTAGGTTGTCGTCATCTGCTTTCCATCTGCTTTCCTCTGAAAGGTCTAAGGTAGCAATTTCCCAACAATGAACTATGGTCTATGCAATATGAAGAGGAATTATATGAGGAAAATATGTAAATGCTGGTAATATTTCCTTTTATAGTATAAAATATTAAGCTCTTTTAAAAAATGTTTCATGTGATATTTCAATATAACATACTCAGTTCCCTATGCTCTAAATTTTTAAAAGATTTCATTTTGTCTTTCTCCAATAAGCACTTCACAGAACTTTCCCTTGTGACAAAAAAAAAAAAAAAAAAAAAATGAAGCTGTAAAAAACAAACTGACATCACCATTGTGGCAGCATTTCACTCTTATAACTCACCATTTCTACTGAGAAGAGAGTTAATCTTAAGAATCCAAGATCAGTTATCATAGAAATGTCTTTTGTGGTTTTCCTTTATAGGTGTCATTGTATAAATTCTCTTTTGCTTTCTTTATATGAATTTAGACAAGTTGGATGATTTTTCTGAAAATTCTCAGTATGGTTTCTTTCTATGAAATAATAGTTTTTTTTTTTTTAATTGTATAATTATAATTTTTTTTTTGACAGTACATATGCATGGGTAATTTTTTACATTATCTCTTGTACTCACTTCTTTTCTGAATTTTCCCCTCCCTCCCTTTACCCCCCCCTCCTAAATGACAGGCAATCCCATACATGTTAAATGTGTTACAGTATATCCTAGATACAATATATGTGTATAAAACAAATTTCTTGTTGCACGATAAGAATTGGATTCAGAAGGTAAAAGTAACCATGGTAGAAATACAATAGTGCAAACAGTTTACACTCAATTCCCAGTGTTCTTTCTCTGGGTGTAGCTGATTCTGTCCCTTGGACAGAATCAGCTACACCCAGAGAAAGATCAACTGGAGCTGAATTAGATCTTTATGTTGAAGATAACCACTTCCATCAGAATATATCTTCATACAGTATCATTGTTGAAGTATATAATGATCTCCTGGTTCTGCTCATTTCACTCAGCATCAGTTCATGTAAGTCTCTCCAAGCCTCTCTGTATTGATCCTGGTGGTCATTTCTTACAGAGCAATAATATTCCATAACCTTCATATGCCCTAATTTACCCAACCATTTTCCAATTGATGGGCATCCATTCATCTTCCAGTTTCTAGCAACTACAAAAAGTTTTTGGCTGCCACAAACATTTTGGCACATATAGGTCCCTTTTCCTTTAATATTTCTTTGGGATATAAGCCCAGTAGTAGCACTGCTGGATCAAAGAGTATGCAGAGTTTGATAACTTTTTGGGCATAGTTCCAGATTGCTCTCCAGAATGGTTGTATTTTTTCACAACTCCACTAACAATTTTATGCAATAATAGATTGCCTGAAGCTAGGGACTATCTTTTGCTCTTTTTTGTATCCCTAGGGCTTGGCACAGTGAGTGATTGACACATAGTGGGCACTTATTATTGTTTAATGTTTATTGATAGTAACATTTATATACCACAATTTCTCATAATATTAAAAGCACTAAACTCACCTACCTCTCAGCACGTTGATTGGATCCCCTGTGGGGAATGTATGGGAGGACACTGCCATAAGATGAGGAGTGAATATGCTGAGATCTGTATTTTGTCTGGAATAACCAAGTTAATATCCTTACATCATTGAGAACAAAGAAAAAAAATTCTCAATTTAGGTGGGAGGAGGAATGGGTGGAAAGGAAATATGCTAACATTCCATTTTAACTATTCATTGAAGAACTCATTTCTATGCTGCACAAGGACTTTATGTTACAGAATTGTTTCCAGGACCTTGTCTCCCATCAGAACATGAGCTCCTGGACGGTAGGGATTTGCTTTTGCCTTGTTTCCTAGTGATTTGCACCTCATAAGCACTTAATAAACTATCAGCTGATTTGCCTTTAAGAAGTGATTTACTTACTTAGTGGTAAGCACTGAATAAACTGTGTGTGGAACTCAGGAGAGTTTGTTACCAGCTGGCTAGCCTTTCTGTCAACCATGGAGAGCGATGTAAATATTTCTCTTAATTTTGTCTTTGACATGAGATAAACTCCTACATTTCTTTGTCTACTAGTAATGAAACATAACAACCAAATCCAAATGAATATCTTTCATACAGAATGTCAGAGTGTTGATCAGGATTGGATGGATTTGAAACAGGGATGATCCCTAGCAGAACTAGTTTGGCAGAAGAGGAAGTTCTTTTGACTTGTAGCAGTAATCGTCCCAAAATGTTATCTCTTTCATTAGAATTTGAATTCCTTGAACAATTTGGAACTATGCCCAAGGGCAATCAAATTGAGCATATCCTTTGATTCAGCAATAGATCTGTATCTCTGAGATTTAAAAAAAAAAAAAAAAAAAAAAAAAAAAAGGGAAAGGAATTAATTTTAGGTGCAAAAATATTTTATAGCAGCTCTTTTCCTGATGGCAAAATATTAGATAATGCCTACAAATTGGGGAATAACTAAACAAGTTGTAGAATACTGTTGTACCATAAGAAATAATGGACAGGTAGATTTTCAGAAAAATCTGGAAAAACTTGTACAAACTGATTCCAAGTGAAATCAGCAGAACCAGGAAAATAATGTACACTGTATCAGTAACATTGTTTAATGATTATGAATTACTCAGTTCTCAGCATCACAGTGATCCATTCACAAAGGAAAATGCTATCTACATCTAGATAAAGCTGAATCCATCAGAATGCAGATCAAGGAATACTTTTATTTTATTTTGTGTTTTTTCCTTTTGATCTGTTCTTTCACAATTGTGACTAGTATGGAGATATATTTTACATGATAGCACATGTATAACCTAGATCAAATTGCCTATTTTTAGGAAGAGAGGAGGGGAAGGGAAGGAGAAATAATTTCTTTGACTCACTCTTAATTGTGTTTAGTCTCCAATTGCTTTTTAATTCTTTAAGGGTCTTTTATTGAATAATTTTTATTGTAATATATATCAATAAATTATGCAGGTTTTTGATACTTTTTGATAAGATTTATTCCCAAATGTGGTTAGTTTTCAGATATGCAGTTGAAGAATATGTAAATTCTTTTCTAATCTCATTCAGTAATTGCCAAAGACTTATACTACCTAAATTTCCTAACGTTCTATTCAGATCTTTATCTTTTGGTTAGATTTGTCTAGGTCTGAAAGGGCTATCATAGTTTTTGTGCATCTTTATTTTTTCTTTTTTTGTTTTTTAATTCTTTTTTTCATTTTTTTCTTAATGACATGTAAACAAAAAAGTTTTACATTTAAAAAATTTTGAGTTTCAAATACTCAAGAAGGGAAGTAATTTAACATAGATTATATGTGTGTGGTCATTCAAAACAATAAATCTTTCTTAAATGGGGAAGGATTTTTCATTAGGCTGGTGTTTCCCAAACTAATTTGGCTATAATAATATAATAGAATTAACAAGACCTTGCAACTGTTTGGATATCTAGATTGAGGAAGAAAGAAGAGTTGAAGATGATTATGAACGCGATGAGGTGAGATCTTTCAAGACAGTTGTGAAAATCGAGTAAGGCTTCACCTTCTTCAGAGTTTGAGTAGGTCTGAAGGAGATTAAAGATCGAGTCTTAGGCTTAATTGCGTTCCCCTCCCATGATATCATCTCCTCCCTATTTCAGCCAAATATGGGCAACTATGTACTTATTGGTCAAATTCAATTTCGTGAGTAGATCTCGCATTTAGAATGTAAGACTCTCAGCCAATGAGGATGAGGGGATGTTTTGTATTAGGGATTAAAGGTGCTGTCCTGCCCACAGGAGGCTCTTCCTCTCTTCCATTGTCTGCCGGAAGGGTGGGACTCCCTTCTCTGGAGAATGTAAAATAAACTTTGCTTTTCCCTAGAGCTCTCTCCAGCTTTTTTTATTAAATGGTGACCTCTCACCATTTCTGTACCACACAACTATTTTAGGAATTGGAAGGATACTTTTATACTAAACAGAACTAGAGAAGATGTTATGTTTAAGGGAAAATATAAAAAATATTGGTTTTGGCTATATCGAGTTGAAGATGCCCATGAGACATCGGGTAGAGATGTCTTTTGGCAGCTGGTGATAAGAGATGAGAGCTGTATATAGAAATTTGGGGAGCCATGTTAATCCCTGGCAAAACAAAAACAAAAACAAACCCTTTGCAATTAATCTCACCAAGAGAAAAGGATGCAAGGCACACCCCAGGAGAACAGTTACCCAGAAGGGGCAGGGTATAATCACATCAAAGAAATTGAAAAGATCTGTATTGTAGGAATAGAGTAGTGACTGTGCATTGTCAGGAAAACTGAGGGAAGGGAGTTTTCACCATGAGGGGAGTGACCAATGCAATAGAAAAGGAAAGTGGCCATTCCTTTCCCTCATAAGCCTATCTTCATTCCTTTCTATACCAGATAAACTTTTCAACAGGAGTTCTGAGGGAAGTAAAGAACTGAGTCACAGGCTGAGACTTCTCCCCACATCCCAAAGGATCAAAAGTTTGTTGATCCCAGTTGGTCTGTTTCAGAAACTTTCCTCTCTGGTCCTGACAGTCTTAAAGGGGAATAAGAGAGAAGCATTATTCCTCTGGCAGTAGGTCACATGATATAGACTAATAATCTCAGCAAGCATTTATTAAGTGTTTACCATGTGTCAGGCACTATGTTAAGCCTAGGGAAAAAGAAAAAAGTTGCTGCCTCAAGAAGCTTAGATAATATATACAGAATACATACAGATAGGGGAGAGGTGTTTTGGATTCAGCTTGAATTGTCTTTAGTTCCAGTTCAGTTTTTCAATAGTGTCCAATTCTTCATGATCCTCTTTGGGGTTTTCTTGGCAAAGATACTGGGTTTGCCATTTCCTGCTCCAGCTCATTTTACAGATGAGGAAACTGAGGCAAATAGGATTAAGGGATTCATCCAGGTTCACACAGTGACTGAAGCTGGATTTGAACTGTAAGACTTCCTGATTTAAAGTCCAATGCTCAGGCCACTGTACTACCTTGGGGGCCCTGTTGAATTGGCTTTGTTAAATTTTCAGTATAAGCATTTACACTTTGAAAATGAGCAAACCAAATCAGGATTTGATGTATTGTTTTCTTGATTTTCCCAGACTTAAGTGGTAAAGGAAATAGTATTTAATACAGATTAAATGAAAGGTAGTTGTATATAGTGAGTACATATCTCCTATCTCCAGCCCATAGATAATTGCTGGTATACCTCTATATGCAAAACTGTGCCATCAAGTTTTAGATGCCCCATCTTAGCAGAAAAGCATGTAGTACAGTAAAAAGAACATTGCTTTGGGAGTGGAGAGATTTGGATTCTGGTTTTGGCCCTACCAGACTTGCTTCATGACTCAGGGAAATCATTTCTTTCTGGGAATTGCTGTTCTCATCTGTCAAAAGATGGGCTTCAATCCTTTTTTTTTTTTTTTTTTTTAATTAATTTTATAATTATACATTTTTTGACAGTATATATGCATGAGTAATTTTTTTTTTATAACATTATCCCTTGTATTCATTTTTCCAAATTTTCCCCTCCCTCCCTTTACTCCCTCCCCTAGATGACAGGCAATCTCATACATTTTACATGTAGGACCTAGATATAATATATGTGTGTAAATCCAATTTTCTTGTTGCACGTTAAGTATTGGATTCCGAAGGTGTAAGTAACCTGGGTAGATAGACAGTAGTGCTAATAGTTTACATTCAATTCCCAGTGTTCCTTCTCTGGATGTAGTTGTTTCTGTGCATCATTTATCAGCTGGAAGTGAGTTGGATCTTCTTTATGTTGAAGATATCCACTTCCATCAGAATACATCTTCATACAACATTGCTGTTGAAGTGTATAGTGATCTTCTGGTTCTGCTCATTTCACTCAGCATCAGTTCATGCAAGTCTCTCCAAATCTCTCTGTATTCATCCTGCTGGTCATTTCTTACAGAGCAATAATATTCCATAACCTTCATATATCATAATTTACCCAACCATTCTCCAATTGATGGACATCCATTCATCTTCCAGTTTCTAGCCACCTCGAAAAGAGCTACTACAAACATTTTGGCACACACAGGTCCCTTTCCAGATGGGCTTCAATCCAACAAAGAGAGGATTGGGCTGGACACTGAGCTTGCTTCATGCTCCACTATTCTGTGCTTCTGTAATGGTCAACTTGGGTTGACTCATTGTTTCTAGTTTCACAATCATCATCCTGTGCCATTCCCTTATTGTCTAAAACCCATATCCCGCCTGTGCTAACGGCAGGTCAGTCAGTAAACAGTAAGCACTTGATATAATCTAGGAACTATATTAAGTATTGATATTGTTGTTGCTTATTCTTGAAGAGGCCCATAACATCAGAAAGATAAAGCCATGACCTACAAGTGAACTAGATTTTCAGTAATGGAGGGCTGTGCAAGGTCACCAATCTCACTTTCTCTTAGGGAACCATCTGGGTTCAGCAGTAGGATACAGATCAGGATGGAGATGCACTGGAAGACCTTGGCCTTTTTAAATTAAGACCTTTAACAGGCCTCAGTTTGATTGAGGCAACAACCCATTCAATGATTAAAACTAAGTGAGAAAGAAAGGAAGCAATGGATTTTTTTTTTAACCTAATCAGAAAAGAAAAATCAATCTAGGAAGGGAAGGCCCAATAGCAAAAATAAAGATACCTCTTTTCAAAAACCATGTACAAACTATAGAATTAAATGGAAATCAACAGAGGGGACTAGAAGAGGTATCAGAAAAGTTTTCCTATAGAAGATAGAATTTTAGCTTGAATTTAAAGGAATGTAAAAAAGCCAAGAGGCAGAGATGAGGAAGGAGAGAATTCTAGACATGGGGGACAGTGATATTTTTAACCTGTGGCCAAAGCCTATTAGTATTACTATCATAATTTCCCTCAAACAAGTCCCTTCTCTGCTGATGTTGCTACCACCCTGGTGCAGGCCCTCATCTTACCCTTGAATGACTGAAATGGTCTGTGGCTTGGTCTATCTACCATGACTATTCCTGAAGACCATCTTCCACTTCCCTGGCAAAATCCCCCCAAAACTCCAAGGGCTCCCTATCACTTTTTCAGGTTCAAACACACTAGCCTCTGGCATTCAAAGCCTCCCTCCACCTCACCTTCCTGATCTTTGCTCCATCTACCTAAGATCCGACAACATAATATGGCTTCCTTGCTGTTTCTCAAACAAAACACTCCATCTTGGCTTTGGGTATTTTCACTGGCTGTCCCTCATATCTGAAATTCTCTTCATACGATTCTTGGCTTTTCTATATTCTTTTAAATCCCAGTTAAAATTCCGCCTTTTACAGGGAAAGTTTCCTGATACCTTTTTTAGTGCCCAATGTTGATTATTCCAATTAATCCTATATAGTTTGTACATAGTTGTTGACATGTTCTCTTTGAACCATGTGGTCTTTGAAAATAAGTATTGTTCTTTTGTTTTGGCCAGAAACATTGAGGGCCTTCCCCTCCCTCTCAGACTGATTAAAAAGGCCATCCTTTGCTTCATTTCTTTCTCACTTAACCTTATCACAAATGATTACTTCAATCAAACTGAGAACTCTTAAAAAGGTCTCCCACTGCATTCAGGGCCACCTTCAGTCATCCTGATCTTGATCAGATGGTTCCAGAGGAGAAAATGAAGCTGGTGACCTCTCACAAGGTAAGAATGAGGAGGAATGACATCTTGGTTTGGAGTCTGAGTAATGAAGTTTGGTACTACTTTCAATGAAATATGAAGCAAGGTTCTCAGTTGAGAGGATGAGGAAAGAGAAAAAGATTTGGAACAACCACTGTGGTGAGTTTCCCTTGTAAATTTTCCTGCTTGTCTGGATCTCCCACTCAAGAACCTGGGAAAAATCCATATGGCAGACAGTTCAAAAGTTTCCTCTTCCTCTTCATACTTGTCATATTTTCAATTGATTTAATAAGGTCCACACTATTTTCTAGTGCAGTGACTGTTATGTGACATTGGCAATGCCACTGTCAATGACTGATATTTGATAGTTCAAATATTGGTTCTGCTTATTAGCTTGTGTGACTAAACCTCACTCTGAAAAATGGGAGGTTAGGCTAGAGGACCTCTGAACTTTACTTTTTAGCTCCAAGTCTTTGATTCCAAGAGTCTCTTGAGAGGTAACATGATCTACTAAAGTGCTAGACACTGAAACAGTAAAATAATGGCTAACATTAGCACTTATGTGCCATGTATTGTACTAAGGGTTTTATAATAATCTCATTTGTTGGACCTACCTGTGGATCAAATGGAATAATGTAAATTAAGTGTTCAGCTAACCAGCACTCATCTGATTTGGTTTGGATTTTTTTCTGTAATCAGACTACACAAGGCCCCCCACCTCCTTCAAGCATGAACCCTATATACAGTATGAATTACTGTGTGCATAATCTTGGCCAGGCTGAGAATAGACAGAAAGACATGCATTGCTACTGTACTTCAGAAGCTCCAGTTTAATGACGAAGGTTTACAAAAGAATTCCAGTTTAACAACCTAAAGCAAAAACACATTCAGGTAGGGCTGCAGATGTATCATTCCGTATCATTCTGAAAAGATAGTGTGACGAGGAATTAAAAGCATGAATAGGGTGGAGTTGGAGAAGGCTTCCTGTAAGTTTAGAGAGGAAGGACAAATTACTTGAGAGGGGGAGATGGGGCAAAATCAACCGCACATGAAACATGACATTGGCTAGGAGGGATGTGGCAAAGGTGCCTTGGATTTTTTGGAATAAACCTGATAATGTCTGATAACTGTTCAGACCATGCCTCCCAGTCTAGTGTTGAAAAATAGGGTCCCTATAATTATGGCAGAGCACATCATCTGGAGTATATTTCAATTGCTAAAGGCCAGATCTAGCTTTTCTGCCCTTTTCCTCTGGATCACCAAGTTGAAATAATCATTTTCAGTTGTCTTCTAATTTCCCAGGACAGTGGAATGTGAGGACATCTCAGGACAGAGAAATATGGGAACATCTGATTTCTCACTTCCTCTCTCCTTCCTCTCCAACTCCCCCTTCCCCTGGCCTATTACCTCAGTGATCAAGATTGGTGCACTGTGTTCCTTCCTATGTTGTTTCTCAAACAGAGAGGAGGAAGTTCCTGCAAAAATCAATAAACACTAATGCCTCGTGGGACTGGGTATTCTGCTAATCCTGGTTCTCTAGAGGAAAGTACTTCCCTGTTCCCTTCATAGTGCAAGTCAAATGATTTTTCCTCCAAGAGCAATGGGACCATTTCAAACTATCTTTACAGATGGCTTGTCTGCTAAGGGAATAAGAAAATAACTCATGGCGTTTTACAATTTATAAAGCATTTGATTTAAAATTTGTGGTTATATATAAATGCCCATTTTATAGCTGAGAGAAGTGAAGGTTCCAGGGGCCTACCTAGGATAATAGGACAAGTGTCAGCAGAGATATGACTAGACTGGGCTACCAGGGACTTCTCAGAGAGCTAAAATGTAGAGCCAGTGACAGCACTCATATCTGGTAGAAACAATTCAGTCCAGTATCTACTTAGCGAGACCTCTAACATGTGTGATGGTATGACTCTGGGAGGTCACTCACCTCAGCCTTCCTCCCCACTGTACTCTCCCTACCTTCCCAGGCAGCTCTGTAAGACCATAATTTGTAGCACAGGTGCTGATTTGCATTGACAAAGGAAGTTTCCTCACTCAAAGTTCCCAGACTGTAGAAATGGCAGGGCCAGTTCAAAAAATAAAATGGCCACAACCCAGATGAGCTCCTGACTGCCCTTAGCCACAGCCTCTCCGAAGCAGCCTTGTGTGTTCTCTTATCTTTTTCCTTAGTTGAGGCAACATTCAGAGTCTCTCCTCCAATGAGGTCTTTGGTTTCTTCTGTGCTCCCTTGGGGAGATGAATTTATCTTCTCAAACATATTTCTCAGTGGTAAGAAAGATTAATTGCACCTTGGTTCTCAGTGTCACAGCTGGGGCTCTCCTTATTGCTAGGGTTCCTCCTTGTTCCAGGTCAAATGCTCTCTTCTCTATACCAAGCTGTCTTGACCTGGAACAAGGGTATAGAGGAGAGAGCATTTGACCTGGAACAAGGAGGAACCCTAGCCAAAAAAAAAAATCAAGGAATCGAAAAATACCAAGAACACCAGCGCCAGAATAAGGCTCTCTGAGTTCCAACTAGCTGTGTTAAACAAGTCAGCAGCTTCTCTGGTTTAAATTCCTCATCTGTAAATTGATTAGATTCATTGGATTAGATTTCATCTGAGGTCCTTTCCAGCTCTAAATCAGTCATCTGTGACCCTTCTCCTTTAGTTTCAGTCATTCTCCTCAACCTTCCTGAAGTTCTTCCACATTTTTCCTTCCTAAATTCAATCTCTGGCCTTTTGTACAAGTCTAAAGTCCTCAAAATTCCTTTTCAATTTCCTTCTTCTAAACCACTTCCTCCAATGTTCTTTATTTTATCATAGAAACTATTCCTTTAGAAATTGGAAGCATCAAGTCCTCCTTAACTCTCCCTTTTCCTCATCCCTCATATTCAATTAGTTGTTCTGACTTGCTGATTCTGCCACACAAATAGTCTCCTCTCCACTTACTTGGCAATGAGCAGCATTGGGCAGCTGGCGTTGGGTCCTAGGAATTGACATGCAGGAAGGACATAGATTTTCCTCCTATAGAGGTTTCCAATACACAGCCCTTGGGCACATGGGAGGGCAGCTCCTGATTAAATGTAAAAGGAGCAGCGAGGGGGTGCCATGGATTAGAGCACTAGCCCTGGAGCCTGGAGCCGAGTCCTGGCTTCCTCTCAGTCCTATATTCCTCCTCCCAGGCCGGGCTTGCACTTACTTCACTTCTCCCACTCAGAATCCCCTTCTAGTCTCATCCTGGGCACTGCTCGCTCTGGGAGGCCCCATCTCTGCAGGGGCTCCTCCCCCCTGTGGCACTTACTTGTTTATGTTATTTCCACTAGTGGAGGATGCGCTCTTTAGAAGGATAGTTCCTCTCCCTCTCTCTCTTCACTCTGCCTACTTCTCATTCCCGGGGACTTCCACCCAGAACCCCCTTTTCCTGATGCTCTCCAAGCCTTTGTCTCTACCCTCCCTTCTGCCGTTAGCATGGAGCCTCGTTGGGGGGCAGGGCCCGTGCTTCGGCCGTCCTTGGGCCCGGCACACAGTAGGCGCTTTAAAAGTGCTGCGTGGCTTGACCGGCCCCTTCCACCAGGGCCAATCAGGCCTTCATATGTGGCCCGGGTCACTCTGGCGGCCCGAGTGGGAGAAGGACGTGGGGCCGAGAGGTCAGGTGGCAAGAGTGGACACGGACAGCAAGGGGTGGGCCGTTCTTGGGGGATCCTGAGCCCGGGCCTCACAAGCGCTAGCGAGCACAGTTGGGAGGATGGCCCATGGACTAAGATCCTATACGGAAGACCCGGGAGCAGGGGGAAAGGAGCTGCTGTCCCAGAGACTCGGAGGAGGAAGCCTCCAGGAGGAGGGCTGGCCATCTTGCAGAGGTCAAGGGCCTTCTTTAGTGCTTAGCACCCTTCTAAGATACCTACGATGTCTCATCTGTCTGAGGTGACAGCACACCCCGATGCCTCCTAAACCATGTTGCCTGCTTCCCCGGGGGGCCTGTGTGTGCGTGAGTGTGTGAGTGTGTGTGTGTGTGTGCATGTGTGTTTTTTTTTGGGGGGCCGAGAAGCAGGCCTAGTCAGGCCCGATGACGTCACACTGCGCATCGGTGACGTCACACAACTGGGGCAGTTTCCCGATCGGCTCCTCCCCACTTCGGAAGGGTAAACCCGTCAGAGTTACTACCGCGGGCTCTGTAGTGAGAAGGCGCTGGCAGGCCGGCCTCACGCTCTAGACATCTAACTCGCTCCACGCTGGCTCCCCACGGAGGACCACCCACTCGCCATCGCAGGATGGCCACAGATCTAGCCGGCCGTATCATGGCGGCTTCGGCGCCGGCGCCGGCGCCGCCGATCACTTCCGCTTCTGTAGGTGTCATGGCGGCGAGGGGGCGGGCGCTTAGCTAGTAGTTCCGGCCTGGCGGGGCTGGGCTGGGGCTGGGCTTGGGCTGGCTGGCGGAATGGGGGCGGCCGCTCGGCATTCGGCTGGCTGGGCCTGGCGGCGGTGCCTGCAGAACGAGGGGCCCGGCTGTGGCCCCGGACGGGCGGAGCGGGAGGTCGAGGCGGGAGCACGGGGCTGAGGCCGCGGCAGCGGCGGCGGCGTTGGGAAGGAGCCGGAGCCGGAGCCGGAGCCGGGACCGGGACCGGGACCGGGGCCGGGGCCGGAGGCGGGATCGGGAGCGGCTGAGGCGGCGGCGGCGGCTCCCCGCCTCCCCCCGGGACGGGACGGGACGGGCGGGCGCTGGGGCGGCTCCGGGGGGCGGGGGCCCGGGGCCCGGGCCGGCTCGGGCGGGGGGGATCATGACCCGGCGGCGGGGCCCCGGATCTCTCGGCCTCCGCCTCCGCCTCCTGCTCCTCCCGGCAGCCCCAGCCCGCGGCTGAGACCCAGACCCACCGGCGGTGAGTGCGGGCGGGGGGCGGGAGGCGGCCGTCCTGAGGCTCGGCCCGGGCCCGGCTCCGTATGGGCTCGCTCACCCCGCGGGGCTGAGGGACGCCGGGGAACCCCCTGGCCGAGGTCCCTACTCGGTGGTTCCCGGGGGACTAGCGGGCGGCGGGGTGCTCGGGGCCGCCGGGGCCCCTTCCCCAACTCCTGGCTCCGGCTCGCGCCCCGGGCCTGGGCGGGGAGGGGAAGGGAGGCCCCTGTGCCTGGCAACAAACCCTCGGCTCCCTCCAGTTTGTTGTGGTAACCGAGATGCGCCGCCGGCCAGGGCTGGCCCGCGGGGTTCCCCCGAGTGGGCGAGGGTGGGGGTGGAGGCTGGCGAGGGACAGCTCTCCCCCCTCTTCCCCTCCCCCCAGCCCCTTGGGTCCTTCCAGACCCGGGCCCTGGAGCCCGTGTCAGCTCCCCGGGGGGGGCGGTAATAAGAGCGGCATCACGTTTTCCATCCCAGATGATCTCATGGACTTGGGAAGCATCAATTAGAGCAGCCCCCAGCCCCCGAGGCCCTTCCTCTCACCCCTCAAAGCAGCCTCCACTTCCCCTTTTAGAGACCCCCCAAAAAAATCTGTCTGAGAGGACCGTGTCAGAAAGGGAGGCTGCTTGTAGGCCCCCCTCTTCCCTCCCTCCCCCCTGCGTAGCTGGAGAGAATCCTCACCACCCTCCTCCCAACCTAGTGGGCTTAAATTATGTGGCCGCCCCAAGACCCTACAATTTTGCCCTTGTTTACGTAAAAGTTATTTTTGATTCCTGACTGCCTTCAGTTCCCCCCTTCCCCCCAAGATGACTGAGGATAAGGAAGGGATGACTTTACTTGCTTGGTTGATGGCTCTCAGGTCTATTCCAGACCAGAAAAACAATGTAAAATCAATTTAAGATTGCTTTTCACAGTAACTCATTCAGTGACATCTCATCATTTGGTTAGAGAGTAACCAAAACTCTCTAGAATTGTTTAGGTTACTGAACAATTGCATTTGATAGAGCTTCCTTCCTGGGGACTTCCCTATACAAGGGCTGAAATTACATCCTCCCAAAAAAGTATCATGCGCATCGTCATTGATTGTAAGAGATCATAATGAGATTTGGTATTGAAGAGCTTTTGCTAGGATAACTTTTGGAAGCAGAGATCTTCAGGGCTAATAAAATTGAGAACCTTATGCTGCATGAACAAAGAAGCTTTTAGTGACAAAGTATTCTTGTGTGTACATAACTTAATAATGATACAGCTTCTATTATTCTCTGGGCTAATTGGTTTTATTGATTTTAGGACAAGTTAATTTGTAACATAAACTCAGAATCAAACCAGAATTCCTTTTAAAGAAAATTTACAAGTTCACATAATTCTAGAAAACAGAATCTCAGTGTTTTTTTTTTTTTTTTTTTTTTAAAGCATATCTAGTCTAATAGTGTATAAGTAGAAACCAGTGAACCAAACCAGCCTGGTTAAATATTTCATAGTATTTGTGTACCTTTTGTTAAGTGTTATATACATTGTTGCAGGGACCTTGTGGTATTATGACCTCTCCAGTCTGGTTGCAACATACCTTTCCACCCTTGTCTTTATAATCTGTTGCCTTGCACATGCCCCGATCTCTGTGACCTACCTACTTTCTGCAATGAACATCAAGAGCTGCTTTCTCCTCCCTTCCTCCCTCTCCCATCCACGAAGCCCTACCCAGCCTTAAAGGCCTACTTAAAATGGCACACATCTCTCTCCCCATGAAGTGGTTTCCTCATTCCTCCCAGCTAGTTGTAATGTTGCCTGTTTGTCTAGCCCCTCTCCCCCAGTGCCTTGCACATAGGCACTTAAATGCATAATGAATTGACTCATTGGAGTTCATAACTCTATATATTTAACTTGAACACAAGCCCTCCCTTCTCCATGGATAATTTTACTCTTGTCCGCTTAGTAGAATTGAGCAGCTCTTGAAAGAGTGACCACATTTATTTGCTGCCTTCTTTCAACTCACATAGAGGTACCTCCCATCTTATTTCAGACCCTTATCCCCTCTTGCTTACAATAATGTAATAGTCTCCTTTCCTTTTTTAAAGTCCTTTTGTTTTCCAGTCCATCTTAAGCATAGCTGCTGAAATAATTATCCCAAATCACATGCCTGCCCATGTCCTTTCTGTGGCCCCAAGCCTTCAGTGGTTTCTTATTGGCATTAGCATAAAATGCAAACATCTCAACCTGGCTTTTAGGACCCTCCACAGGTTGACTCTAAACAATCTCTCCACCCTTCCCTTATAATTAATTACTCCCCTTTATACATTTTACATTCTAGCTGAACTGGACTCCCAAGCACCCCATCTTCTGACTGCCTTTTCACAGCTGGCTTCATGTCTGGAACATACCCTCCTCTATGCCTCAGAATTCTGATTTTCCTTCTGGGCTTAGCATGGGTACCTCACAGAAGGAAGCTTTCTATGATTGCCCAGTAGTTGGTGGTACTCTTTGTCAAATTACTATTTTCAGTTATGCTTCTGTGGCTCTGCCCTTACCTCCTTTTCCTCTTTCCTTTTCCCACTCGAATTTCTTGTGAAGACTACTTTAAAACTTTGTCTGTTTTGGGATTATTCCCTTCTGGGAGGAAATGAGCATTTATATATTGCCTAAGTGCTAAGCATTTTCTAAACAACCTTGCAAGGAAGGTGCAATTATCCCCATTTACAGTTGAGGAAACTTGAGGCAGACAGATTTAGTATTTTTTGTTCATAGTCATGCAACTCAAAAATATCTGAGGTCAGATTTGAACTTAGTCTGTCTTTAGGCCCAAAGTTCTATCCACTATACCATCATCTGCTTCATTCACATATGAGCTTGCACATAATAGGTACTTAATGTTTGTTAAATTAAATGTGCCCTATCTCCATCCCATTTTACGAAGGAGGAGAGAACTGAACCTTAAAAATTTTAAGTGATTTATCCAAAGTCACTCATAAGTGTCAGGTTCAAGATTCTAACTTTTTTTTCCTGACTTAAATTCAGTTCTTTTTCTACCATGTTATCCTTTCTTTTATATTTATGTAAATTTATAGCATAACTATTATTGTTTTACATGCCTAATCATCTCTAGCCAATTTAAGCAGATTGAAAGCAGAGATGCTGTCCAGTATATGTAGCAGGTGCTAAGTAAATATTTGCAAACAATGGCATTGGGATCTTCAGAAGCTCCTGTTGTTGGTCATATACCTGTATTGTTTGTGGTCATCTTTTTGTTTGGCCTGCTATCTTCTATCTTTCTCTTTCTTACCTTCTCTGTTAGTCTTTTTTTGTTGTATCTTCTGGGGTAATTTTACTCAAATACTGTTCAGTCATCTCTTGGTCCTTGAAAACCCAGCTCTCTCAAGCCTGAGGCCTCCTCCATCAGCTGGTGTTCCTGCACACCTCATTTTATGTCTTTTAATTCTGTATACTCTTATGTGTTCATGTGTCTAGATATCTCCTTAACAAAGTTGTACTACTTTTGTAATCACCAGAAATACTTATTAAGTACCTACTTTGCGCTAGACCCGAGGACATAAAGACAAAAATAAAGTTCCTATTCTCAAGGATCTTGGAATTTGGAGGAGAAACAATATGCACACATTTAAGGAAATCCAAAATGTGATCTGCAAGCATATGTTAAACACCTGCTCTGTCCTGTCATTAGTGCTGGGCCTACAAAGGACAGATGTGATTCCTATCTTCCCTAAAGGTAGGAGCTCATCTTTTAGTAGCAAAAGACTATAGGTAACATATCTATGTGAATGCAAAATCCATGCAATACAAATGGAAGGAAGGGCACCAGGAAAACCTGTGTGGGAGGGTGGGATTAGAGCAGAATCTTGAAAAAAAAAAGGTGGGGGTAAAGGTGAGGAAGCAGAGAATCCTAAGCATGGTGGGGGGACAGCCAGTGAAAAAGGCATCAAGTCAGGTGTTGCAATGTCCTGTGTGAGGAAGTACAAAGGGGCAGTGTGGCTGGATTATAGAATGAATGGAGAGAAGAAAATGTAAGAAGACTGGAAAGGCAGATTGTGAAGGGCTTTGAATGCCAGACAAAGAGGATTTTATAGTTGGTCTTGGAGGAGAAAGGAGGTACTGGAGCTTATTGAAAAGGGAGTAGGGCAGAGACATGGTCAGAAGAGCACGTTGGGAAATGTAACAAATTTCCAGGGGAGAGCACAAGTCTAAGGAGGACAATGTGTTAGCCATAGAAGAGGGATTCAGAGGGCACAAGGATTGCCCAGAGAAGGGGCAATATAGGAATGCATCTAGAATGCAACATACCTTCATAAAACCTAATGTGATCAACAAGAACTAGGGCCTAACTTCCAGTCTCAGCTTTGCCATTAGCTGTTTACTTCAGTTTAGTAATCTTTACTGGGGCTGGGCAAGATAATAGGGGTTCTTAACTCTTTGTGTCATGGGTCTCTGGCTGGCTGGGAAAGCTTATACATTTTTCTCAGAATATTTTTAAATGCATAAAATACATAGAATTACAAAGAAAGTCAGTTATGTTAAAATTTAGCTGTTAAAAATTTTGTAGATCCCAGGACTAGATCTCTTAAAGTTTCTTTCAGCTCTAAGAATTAATTCTAAGAATCTGTAAGATTGGCCTCATGCATCTTGCATCCCACCAATCTCCTGCCAGCATTCTCTGATCTAGCCAAGTAAATCTCTTGCTGTTCTTTGTTTTCCCTCCTTCCATTTCAGTTTACATATCTGCTTAGTTCATGTTCTCAAAACTGTCTCTTTCCTCTGCCAAGCTGTTGTAAAATTATTCAAGTTCAGTCTTCCTCAGGCCTTTCTGGACTAATCTGGGCAAGGTCTTCACACAGTTTGGCCTTCTCATTTGTTAATAAGATGCTAAGATAACTGTCCCTGACTTATTTTTTTTTTTTTTAATTAAAAAAAAATTGATCTTAAACATACTAAAGAGATAAAAAATTCTATATGTAAAGAACAGAAAAAGAAGAGTTGTACATGCAACCAGAGCCACACAAAAGCTCAGCTTCTTTTTTAGCTATGCCACAGCTTCAACATGTTCTTTTTAAAACTGTCCTGCTTGTCCATTTTCCTGCTATCACTAGTCTTTTGTATGTGTATAAATCACGCTTAATTAGCTTGGCAAATTATTTTAGAATGTGCTGTCCTGTGGATATAAATTTTCATTTCACATTTTCTGAGAAGAGGTACTGAATTTATTTCAGAAAGAAATAATCTGCCTGAAAGGAAAGCAGCTCTTATCTAGATAATGAAAAATAGCTTTGCATAAGACCACATAAAACAATAGAAACACCATAGGACTATGGATCTAATTTATTTACAGGAATTTCTGACCACTCTAAACTCTGGTTCATATGTCCACTGGGGGGAAGTGGTTTTTATTTTTTTTTGTTTTCAGATGGTTCCATTTGTGGGGTAATTCTGAAAGGAAGGGGGATAGGGGAAGTTTGTTTTATTCAAATTAAAGTCTTGGTTTTCAAACCTCCTTTTTGCATTTCTACATTCAAAACCTGTGTGTGCACACGTTTCCTCATTTCTCTGTCCTCTCCATATGGTAATTTCTTCTCCCCTCCCATATGGTAATTTTTTGATGGGCTTGGCGAGAATAACATTTCTTTAGTTTATTTGAAAATACTTCTGAGATATCCTTTAGTATTAGAGAAAATGTTTTGTAAAAAGTCTTGAGTCTTTGATTTTATTTCTATTTCTTTTGATTCCTCTGGTGACCCTGAGAGCAATTACTTAGAAGTGACTCATTTAACCGTAATTTCTTAATGTCCTAGGTTTTAAAGATGGGAGAAATTTTACTTTCCATCTGTGCCAGTCTGCCCCCTTTCCTCCTTCCCCTCCCACAGAAGGTTGAATTCTGGGGGCTCTGAGCTTCACAAATCCTACTAGTTTTATAGGCATTTAAAGGGATCCTAGCTTCACTTGTGTCAGCCTGAGCACTCCCATGTAATTTAAAGATGGGTATAGCTCTGTTGTTTGTAGTAAACAAATTTTAGTGAAAAGAATCTTAGTGGTTTTCTAAAGAAGCTTCTTTTTGTTCCCCTAGTACACTTGCCCTTTACTTACCTGGCTTATCATTGTAAATGCTCACTCTTGTTTATCCCCAGCTGCTAGTGGAGTATAGATTACATGCTTATATTTATGAATCTACATGTATACAAATACATGAGTAGTGATAGGGAAACAAAGCTAAAAAGATTTGTTATAGATATTTTAGGTTACCATCTTGCCACTTTTGGGAAAGAAGGCACTGAATAGAAGTGGTGGAAACATGAATATGTTAGTTTCTAAAAAGATATAAATTATTAAGGACTATATTATAATAAGATTATAAAGAATTTTTTTTTTTTGAGGAATATTCTTTCAATTCAGGATTTTTTTTTTTTTTTGACTCCTTGGTTCCTGTTCCTAAAAATAAATAATCATTGTCAAAAAATAAATCAGTTTGTGAAGAGTGTATATTTGGATTTTTGAGGAAGGGGCCCTGGTCACAGATACATTTTTGAACACTACTTTATTAGAAGACCAGGATGAAAGTGATACAGGCTTGTGATCTCTGGTATTTGAGAGATCACTCACATGGATCTACTGCTAGAGTCTTTGCAAAGGAGGCCTTTTCAGACTTGTACTTCATTGGTGACAGTGAAATTCCTTTTGGCCTTTCAACCTCAGATTACAATTGACTCTTAAAGAGTAACTTTGTAAATCTTAATGTATCTTGATAAAATGATGGAAGGTGAATCTTGAGGTTTGAAAAGAAGATACTTATTTCAAGAAGATACTTATTTTGAGAATTAGTTTTCTATAAGTAAGAATTATTTTAAGCATTTTCATCTAAATTGAGCATTTCAAGACCTTTTCTTCGTTAGTTTTGGTGCCCATAACCTAAATTGGAGGGTTACCTTCCATGTGGAGTTGAGGGAGCCTCTAGCTGAGGGAGCCTGGAAATTTTTTTAGTCTATGTCTGGAATCTGTTGGTCCTAGCAGAATTTGAGTGGTCTTAAAGGAATGTGATGATGCTTTTTTTCCTGGGCAGTTATGATTGTGTTTTTCTCTGTTCCACCCTGCCATGTTTTAAATACTATATGACAGTGGGGAGAAGGAAAAACTCAGCTAGCAAAAATGTAGAAGGTACCAGCTAAGATTTGGGGGGGGGGTAAGAGAGAGGTTTTCTGGTATTTTGATACTGAATAAATAGAGCATTTTGTTTCGATTGTAAAGCAAGTGAAACACTTCTAGTTGAAAATCTTGACAATGTTACACTGGGCGAGTAAGGTTGTCATCTAATTTTTGGAGTTGCATTTTACCCAAACCTCCTTCAGTGGGATTATTAGTTCCTGCATTGTGTATTGGAACCATCAATTTATTTCACTAAGTAAGAATTATTTTCATGTACAAACTTAGAACTGAAATATTTCCAATATTTCACTGGCAATACTTAACATAGAAAATTTGTAATCCTTAAGGATCTTTTTTTTTTCCTTGGGTACAGGTCTTTTGATGTAAAGTTTGCTTACCTGTGGTACCATTAAAAAAAAATGTATTAGTTTACACGTTACTTGAATTAATCTTCCATTTCAGGAAAGTCAATTTTAGTACAAGTATTTTTAAATCTTCTACTGTGGGGTAAGACTGTGGGTTAGTTACTATTAATCTTTCAGAGCTTCAGTTTCCTAGTCTGTGAAACAAGAATGAAAATATTTGTGTTACTTGTTACCCTAGTATTGTTGTGAGGAAGGCACCTTTGTAAACCTTAAAGTGCAATAGAAATGTGAATTGCTAGTTATTATGTTGTCCACATATCTAGGCATAGCTGTAAATTGGATACTTTATATTCATATTATTTAGGTAAATACTTATGTATTTGTTTTTAAAGCTTGTGTTTATATTTTGATTAGAGATGAGCAGATCATCAAATGGGAAGAAAAGTCCATTTTGAATCTCCCTCCCCCCATTTCATTGTTCTAAAACCGTTTGGCTTAGATAAGAAATGATCCTGTAAATGTTTTCCAAAGTTTTTTTTTTTTTTTTTTTTATTTAGTTGGTTTCACTATTAGACATGAAATAAAATGACTTGTAAGTTTCAAAAAGTGGGAAAATATTAGTGAGTTTAGCTTTTGAGTATTATAAATGTAACGAAAGGCCAACCTGAATTGCCTTTAGAGTGTTGTACAATTCCTTCATTTATAAGCATGTCATGTGAACTATGTAAAACTTTTTTCCCCTTAAATTAAAAAAATAACAATTTTAGAAACTGAAAGCTGAGGTTGTTTGTCATTCCTGCAGCTTAGGCCTAATACAGATGGTTTTCAGTTGTATTCAAGCCCAGAGAAATGTACACAATTGCTTTCTGATGTTCTGTAACATCCTTTGTCATGCTTCCTTCCTGGTTGTTCTGTGACTAGTAAAACTATTATGTATACTGAAATGGAGACTTTTCTCTAAAGCTTAGATCTTTATAGACTTTTCCTTGATCAATTGAATTATAGAAATGCTTATTCTAGGCTCCAAGTCCTGAGGTTTCTGATCAAAGTCTACATCTTGAGTATTCAAGTAGTGAAATGTTGTTGCTCCAAATTAAGGGAGGGCAGGTTATCCTTTTGCAGATTTATTAGTTTCTTTCCTCCTGAAGTACTTTGCTTACAACTGTTTTCCTGGGTGCTAGTTTCATTTAAATAAAAGTGTTTTAGGTCTTCCTGGGAATATGTATATTTAAACAGAAGCAGAAAAAAAAAAGGGTATTGTCATGGTCAGAGTAATGTCTGTGGCCTGGAGATTCAAGTCAGTGTTCATTAAGCATCTGTATATTATGCTTTGGGGATATTCCTGCAAAGTGAGACTGCTGCCTTTGGGGACCTTGCATCCTACTAAAGGAATTCTTTGGATTCACAAATATATCTAAGTAGGATGTATTTGGAGTAAAATGCCCAGTGGTTTGTGGGAGGCAGTAATTATTGGGATAATTTGTTGAGTCATTTCAATAGTGGCTGACTCTTGGTGACTTCATTTGGGGTCTTCTGGCAAAGATATTGGAGTGGTTTGCCATTTCCTTCATCTGAGGCAAACAGGATCAAGTAACTTAGTGAGACCAGATTTGAACTCTGGTCTTTCTGGCCCACTGCTCTATCTACTATCTACTAAGAGGAGGAGAGATGAAGGGGGAGTAGCACAGCTTCAGAATTTGGAAGGTCTTGTGGAGGGGATGGGCAAGTAGGCCCTTTTGGCTGAGAGTGATCTGGAATCAACTTGTAAAGATAAGTTGGGACTAGAGCCTATAGGGTTTTCAGTGTGAGCCAGGCAGTCGACAGCCATCAGAGAAGGAGGGGCACGTGGTCAGAGCTATGCTTCAGGGATATCCATTTGTCAGCGGTGTGCATGTGGAATGACAGGAGGGTACTGGATCAATCAGGAAACTAATACACTAGTAAGATGAGAAGAAAAAATGACATTTTGTGAATTCATAAGAAAACAGAGTTGTTAAACTCAAATAAAAAGGCCACTAAACCATACTTTAGGTTCCCTACAGGCTATTTGGTGACTTAGAAAATCATATATCAATATTACTTCTGTTTTTACTGTATCTTAATTTATATTGTTAAATATTTCCTGTTCAGTTTCTTCTAGTTGGGGCTGCAGTGGTAGGGATTGCAGGCCTGTTTCTGAGACCTCTTAGAAGTTCTTTAATCTTATCTCTCATTACTAATCTCCTTATACAACTATTTGCATTTCTTTTATAACGCTATTTGGTTACCTCTGCTCTGGAGATTTGAAACATATACCATTTATCCATGGTATTTATTAATGTAAATATAATAATACATATAAATAATGTTAATATAACAAAATTTTTATTAAATGCCTGCTGTGTGTGCAGGGCAAAGTAAGATACCTAGGGTGATAGAGTTTAGCTAACGTTCCTATCCTCATAGTTTACCAACTAGTAAAGAATTGAAGACTAATAATGTGTTTTCAGAAATATTTGTTTTAGTATATTTGCGTGTGTGTCTCTGTGTATGGGTGTATGTATGGGACAATTTGTTAGAGACCTAATTAGGTGAAAAGCTTTATCCTTCTACAGTAGGAAAAAAGTGTTTTGATGAGAATATGTTCTAAGCAAGTATAGTCCCAAAGAAGAGAAGCCATTTCTTCCCATCTCTTTGCAGAGACAGAACCATTAAGGATGTAGAATACTAGAATTGTCAGACTTTTCTGATATGTTGGAGGGATGACTTGGGAAGGGGAGAAACTGATATTAGGAAATAGAAAAGCATTGATAACATTTTATTTAGAAAAGAAAAAAAGATGCTTAAAAACTAGATCAAAAAGGTATGAATTGCTACAGAGCAGAAAGGTGTATGCTTTCAGAATTTTCTAAAAGAAGTTTGTTTCCATGCTAGCTCAAAGTGTGCTAGTCAAGAATCTTGCTAATGCCTCTTCTGTCTCTCGGTTGTCTCTCTAGGTATGGCATCACAGCTGCAGGTGTTCTCCCCCCCGTCAGTCTCGTCGAGTGCCTTCTGCAGTGCAAAGAAACTGAAAATAGAGCCTTCTGGCTGGGATGTTTCAGGACAGAGCAGCAACGAAAAGTATTATACCCACAGCAAGAACCTCTCAGCCACACAAGGGCAAGCCAACTCCTCTCACCAGGTGACAAGTTTCAACCTCCCCTCTTACGACCAGAGCCTCCTCCTGCCAGCTCCCACAGTGGAGCATATCGTGGTCACGGCCGCTGACAGCACGGGTGGTGCTGCCACCACATCCTTCCAGAGCAGCCAGACCCTCACTCACAGAGGCAACGTTTCTTTGCTGGAACCTTATCAAAAATGTGGATTGAAAAGAAAAAGTGAGGAGGTGGACAGCAACGGTAGCGTGCAAATCATAGAAGAACATCCCCCTCTCATGCTGCAGAACAGGACCGTGGTGGGTGCCGCTGCCACGACCACCACCGTGACCACCAAGAACAGCAGTTCCAGCGGAGAAGGGGATTACCAGCTGGTCCAGCACGAAATCCTTTGCTCCATGACCAACAGTTACGAAGTCCTAGAGTTCTTGGGTCGGGGGACATTTGGGCAGGTGGCCAAGTGCTGGAAGCGGAGTACCAAGGAAATTGTCGCGATTAAGATCTTGAAAAACCATCCTTCCTATGCCCGACAGGGCCAGATTGAAGTGAACATCCTTTCCCGCCTAAGCAGTGAGAATGCTGATGAATACAATTTTGTCCGTTCTTATGAGTGCTTCCAGCACAAGAATCACACCTGCCTTGTGTTTGAGATGTTGGAACAGAACTTGTATGATTTCCTAAAGCAGAACAAGTTTAGTCCACTGCCGCTGAAGTATATCCGCCCGATCCTACAGCAGGTGGCCACTGCTCTGATGAAGCTCAAGAGTCTTGGCCTGATCCATGCCGACCTAAAGCCAGAAAACATCATGCTGGTAGATCCTGTGCGGCAGCCATACCGCGTGAAGGTCATTGACTTTGGCTCTGCCAGTCATGTATCCAAAGCTGTGTGCTCCACCTACTTACAGTCCCGGTACTACAGGCAAGTGTCGATCCCCATTCGACAGGATTAGAGAGCCACTCTTAAAACACACACTGCGTAGAGCACTAGAATCATTTCTATCAATACAACATAAAAGCCTGTGGTGATAGATGGTATCTCACAGATGGATCTTGTTTCTGGACTTAACTTTTTTTTTTTTTTTAGAGCTAATTGGGGTTTCTCCTTAGTATCTCTTGTAACCACTTTTTGAGAAAAGAGTATCTCTTGTAACCACTTTTTGAGAAAAGAGAAGATTCTGAGACTTTGAGGACTGTCAAAAGTTGTGGCATCACTGCCATTCTTTCATTTAAGACCATTCTACTCCATTCTCATTCTTTTCTCATTTAGTGAAAGGTTGGCTGTATTTATTGCTGATGGGGTTGTGATTACCACCACTGTTTTTCTAAGGTTTTAAACTGGGAGTATTAAATATTTTAGAGGGAAAAAACCCCATCAGCTACAACCCTAATGTCCATTGTTTCTGAATCACATTTTCAACTTTCTTTTCTTCCACAACATCATAGGATCATAGATTTAAAGCTGACTTTAGATTTAGAAGACTCTCAGACATCATCTAATCCTAGGCTTTTTAAACTTTTTCTTTTCACAACCCTTTTTTTTTTTTTTTTTTTTAATTTTATAATTATAACTTTTTTTTTTTTTTTGACAGTACATATGCATAGGTAATTTTTTACAACATTATCCCTTGTATTCCCTTCTGTTCTGAATTTTCCCCCTCCTTCCCTCCATCCCCTCCCCTAGATGGCAGGCATTCCCATACATATTAAATATCTTATAGTATATCCTAGATACAATATATATGTGCAGAACCGAATTTTGTTGTTGTTGTTGCAAAGGAAGAATTGTATTCGGAAGGTAAAAATAATCTGAGAAGAAAAACAAAACAAAACAAAATGCTCACAGTTTACACCATTTCCTAATGTTCCTTCTCTGGGTGTAGCTGCTTCTGTCCATCATTGATCAGCTGGAATTGGATTAGCTTTTCTCTATATTGAAGATAACCACTTCCATCAGAATACATCCTCATACAGTATCATTGTTGAAGTGTATAATGATCCCCTAGTTCTGCTTGTCACAACCCCTTTTTGCTTGAGAAATTTTTGTGTGACTCCGGATATATAGATATATAAAAAGATATAGAAATCAAAAATTTACTAATAATAAATCATAATTTCATTGACTCTCACATTCAGTACCGCAGCCCCTTATGGAGTCGCAAACCCCAGTTTAAGAAGCTGGGATATCTAGTTCATGTGATTTTTGTTGTTTGTTTGTTTTCCTTCTGATCATAGACAAAAGATTTTAACTGGTTTGGCTTTTAACCTGAATGTCATATAGTTTGTTCCTTTATACCCCTGGATTGATAAGTTAAGCAGTTATCCTAATTAGTTTGTAATACCATAGTTATTGGAAGACAACTTCATTTTTGGCACAGATATAGTTATTACTACTGGTATGGAGAAACATAGAATTGAAGAAAAATTTGCCTATTTAAATAGAGCAAAGCCCTTGACCCTGATTATTATTATTTTTAATTTTAATTTTTAATTTTATTATTTTAATTTTATAATTATAAAATTTTTTTGACAGTATATATGCATGAGTAATTTTTTTATCCCTTGTATTCATTTTTCCAAATTTTCCCCTCCCTCTCTCTACTCCCTCCCCTAGATGACAGGCAATCCCATACATTTTACATGTGCTACAGTATAACCTTGATACAATATATGTGTGTAAATCCAATTTTCTTGTTGCACATTAAGTATTGGATTCCGAAGGTATAAGTAACCTGGGAAGATCGACAGTAGTACTAACAATTTATATTCACTTCCCAGTGTTCCTTCTGTGGGTGTAGTTGTTTCTCTTTGACCCTGATTAAAAAAAAAAAATTCTTAATGCTTTTTGCTCACTCAAGGGCTTTTATTTCCTAGATAATAACATATGCCATAATTATTTGCATACTACTCTCTTGGATCCATCTCCCCCAGTCTTTCACTCTCTTTCCTATTATATTAACTCTAAGATGGGCAAAAAAATTAGAACTTCTGGGATTTGGTCACTACTGTTCCAGGTAGTCTACTTTAGTCTTTCAGATTCTGATCAAAAAAAGAAAGAAAATCATGATTTACCCAGAGTTATACAAACAGTTCTGAGCAAAATTAACTTGACTCATTTTCATTAGTTGTTTCCCCATCACAGATTACATGTATTTTGAAGGACCAACTGCTTAGCCACCTGCCTGTGGAAGTAATGGGAAAAGATTCCATAATAAAGGATTGAGTGCCTTTTAGCTTTTTTCCCCATCTCTTTGATGTTTTTCTTTTTTGTGCCTCCACTTCCACCCTTTCTTCCATGTTGACCAGCTGTTCCTGGTTGGACACTGCATTCTACTTTTAGAAATTTGCTTTTATTAGTAATTGCTAATAATTGAACTTATTGAAATCCCAGTTAGAGAGTATATATGTAGAGTTACTTACAGAAAACATTTTAATGGATTTTTATTTCAGAGTGGGTACTCTAAAGGTAGCATAGGCCTGATTTAATGTGTTAGCTAGAATTCAATGGCCGTGTAGAGAGCTGCTAACTGTGATCTCCTTTCTGGCCCTTTCATATGAAGTTGTCACTTGAGCACTTTTGATCCTGAGTATACCCTCAGGTGATGAAGCTGAATTTATTGATTTCCTTTTTCTAGAAGAGGCTTTTCAAATGCTTTGAATCCATCCCCTGATAATTCTTCAATAAAGCTCTTTTAACTGCCCAGTATACTTGGCCCCTCAATTGTAGCTATGAAATCTTAACCCAAGCTAAGCAAGGGTCTCACCTAGAAATAGAGGTACATTCTGTGCTGTTTCTGAGGTTTATGATTTAGGACTTTTTGAATTTGACATTATCTGTGCTGCTGCTCTGTGGTAACAGCAGGGTTGAGGTTTTCTATCTTTATCACTAGCTTTTATCCACAGTGGGGAGCTTAAGCGTCTTTCATGCTGCTTTGCCCTCTTTAAAAAAAAAAAATGCATCAAACATTTGCCTCTTTTAGGAAACAGGGAAATCTTTCTGGTCAGGGAGACATCAAAATTTGAAAGTTAATCTTTCATCTCCTTAATTTTAAAATACTTCATGATGATACTACATACCACAATATTAGCAGCTTTCACACATTTTTTTTTGGTTAATCTTTTTGCAACAGATAGCGTGGATCTAATTAGGTAGTGGATAGCACTAAAATCAATGAGCTTTGTGCATGGCCCACATAAATGGTGACTCGCTTCAGACAGATTGTTGTCTTTGAGTCTTGAGTTCTTAGGGGACAAAGGTTTTGCTCTAACGTGTGAACCCATGTATAACTAGCTTCACCAATTTCCATGCGGGTAGTTTTCTATTCTTCAACAGAGCAGCTGGCTCATATTTCCAGCTGAGATTTCATTATTTGATATGTGGTAGGAGGACAGAATCTAGTAAGGAAAAGCATTTTTCCCACCATTTTATCATTTAAAGAAAAAACAAAATATCTCCAACTAGTTAGAGTGAAATTGTATACATTCTAACTTTATTCAGGGCTGTAGAAAGTCATTTGGCATAACATCTCTGATCTGGTAACTGGACTTAATACCTTTGAGAGGAGAAAGGGAAAACAAAGACTTGTGAAAAGAATGATTTGTGCTAAATGGCCTGTTGTCAGGGCTTTCTGAACTCCACTGTCTGGACTGCAAATAAGTTTTAGTGCCTCAGGGTGTTTTCAATTTAAAGTAAGTTTGAAGTTGAGAAATCACAAGGGAGGAACTTCTATTCCCTCTGCTGGCTTCAGTAATTAGACCCTTTTTAGTGTTCTGTCCAAAGTGAGTATACAACTCCAAAAGTGAGTATACAACTTCAAAGATGAAAAAAAAAATTAAGACCTATTTAAATTGTGGGGTTTCTTTCATTGACAGCAATTAAAACCATCTCTCTTAAGTGGGGCTACAGACATATGTCATCTTTTCAGCTTCAATTGATGCAGTGAACACCTGGCAAGTGACACTTTCTAGGTTTTGTTCAATTTGTAGGTTTTTGAGAGATTGAGAGATTATGTGGGGTAGACCTAGTGAAAGAAGATACAATAATGAAAAAAAATTGTTTTAAGAACTAGCTGAATAAAGGGGTTGGTTTGTCATATTACTGTTCCTTCATGAATTCTGGAATTGTTTTCTGTTCTACATGAAGAAATAACTTCTTTCTTATTATATATATGTGAGTTGAACATTTTTTTCTCTCTCTCTCTCTCTCTCTCTCTTTTTTTTTTTTTTTTTTTTGAGCCTGGGGTTAAGTGACTTGCCCAGGGTCACACAGCTAGGAAGTGTTAAGTGTCTGAGACCAGATTTGAACTTTGGTCCTCCTGAATTCAAGGCTGGTGCTCTATCCATTGCGCCACCTAGCTGCCCCCAAGTTGAACATTTCTAGGCTATCAATATAAGGAGAAAGATATAGTGAGCTGAACAGGTCTCGTTTTTTGACCTACTTTGTGTGCTGTCTCTTGTTTATCTTTGGTTTTACAGTGGGACTGTTGTTCTGAGGGAACATCTATAGATTTTTCCAGCTAGTTTTGTTGCCCCATAAACAGAAGGTAGCTAATGTGGAAAAATTAATATCTTTTTAGCTAATATTTTTTCATTTTTATTGGAAGGGAGGGGGCACAGAGAGTATTTTCCTTCATTGACTAAAACTTTGAGTCTGAGAGAAACATAAAAAGTATGTTTATTCCCTGTTCCTTAAATGAGTCATTGGATAGCCAGGCCACTTCCTGTAACTCTATCTTTTGGGGATTTAACATGTCTTCCTTGTAAGGTTGGGGTGGCAGAATTAGTTAGCTCCTCCTCTGTGGATAATTGACAGTGTTCTAAGCTGAAATCTTGGCTTTGGCAGAGAGCCATATTTGAGCTCTACCTGCCAGCTGGTTTTAGCACTATCCTGAGCTTGAAAAGGATGGTTCTTTCTAGCTGAAAGTTGAAATCTCATGGCCCCTTACCTTTGCAGTCTTTCATGTTGTTTCTGGATTTGCTAGCTCTCTGGTTCATTAGAGAACTCCTATTACCTCTGTGTTGGAAAAACACATGCCATTGGCATTTCATTAAACTGAAATTCCATCAGTTCTGTGTGTAGTTACAACCACCTGCAATAGGAATGGTGCCCAGAGCTGGGCCTCTGCCCACAATTCAAGTATTTGAGCTTTTGAAGGTTGCTTCTTTGATTAATAATTCCACAGTCCAAGTCAAATAGTCCTGTAAGAGGTGGCAACAAGCCACAGCCATTAGCTGTTGAAAGTCAGGAGCTGGCTGTAAGCTTTCAAATTGCTGATCTATACAGGATCTGTAACTCTTAATAGAATCCTATGACTGATTTTTAAGTTTGGGAAGAGGCAACGGTGTGATGTCTTGTCAAGATCATTGCACTGAAATTACTTACAGGGCTTGCTAGCTAGATGTTCTTGAGGACTTATCCTCTCATCTACGATTTATTTTATCTGTAAAATGGTGATGATAATCTGTAAAGTGGTGATACCACTTGTGAACATAGTTGTAAGGGTCATATAAAATATAGCCCAATTTCTTAGACTGTAGTTTGTGATTCCATCTGGAGTCTTGAAACTGAATGTGGGGGATCGAGAAATGACTTATTATCAGCAAATGTTTGAAAGTTTTTAGAAAGTTTTTTCTAAACCTTAAAGTATTATTTTTATTTGGACTACTACTCTGTAAAACCTCTTAAAATACATTTTATTAGTGCCATTAATCTTTTCTATTATTGAGGGAGGGAATCCTCTTTTGTGACAAATATAGAGTTAAAGCAAAGCATCATATGCCAGAAGATGGCATTTACCATATTTATCACAGGCTTCCCTAGTAGGCCTCCCCTCCCCGCCTCCCACTATGAGAAGAGGGAATATAGGAGTTCTCTATTCTTGGGGCTTTCATTAGTGAAAGCCTCTTTAAAAATTATAATACTATTCGAAGAGATTAATAATGCCTCCAAAGTGATCTTTTCTGAAGCCTAGTTATTGCTGGAATATAATTGGAAAGTTTCCTTCCTGGAAAGATCTGTACTTGGAACAAATAGAGGAAATCCTTGGGACAAGATGTATTCTCATTTTTTTATTCAATCATTTAGGTTGTATATTAAAATCTTTTTGGATTTCTGGGATTGTAACTTCTTAACTGAATGAAAGATCCTGTTTCCTCTGATAATAATATAGGAGTTTAATTAGGGTGGTTACTTTTGAAGAATTTTAAATGGAAGGAATTTGAGACTTCACAGATGGGCCAGTCTGCTCTGAAGATAACTGTGTCTTGTGCTGTTTGTTCCTGGGGCTGATTCTGGAAGCTTAATCCTTTTTTGGTACAGCTTTCCTTCTTTAACAAACTAGACCTATTCTTAACTTTGGCTAGTCCTCAGTGCCCCGATTTCTTTTCTATTATTTCTTAGGTGAGGGGCTTTTCCTTCTGGGTTTTCTTAATGCCTGCTTGTTTTACTTGTTTGACAGATGATGGCTTTATTTCTGCTGCAAAGGGATCAATAGGCAACATAATAAGACACATGTTGTGGGCTTCAGCTTTCTGCTATGTCCTGTGGAGTTTACTGTGAGCATAAAGCATTAACTCATCTCTTTGGAAATTGAAAGCAGAGACACCTTTTCCTAGGGCAAGTTGAAGGGGTACTCAGTAAAAGGGGTTGATTCTTGTACATTTTTTAAAAAAAGGAATAAGAAATGTAAATTTCCTATTTTCATGGGCTTTGCTTAAAGGGTTAAAAATAATCTTTTGCTGAAAACTGGTATTCATGATATCTTTGTGTGATATACAGTAAATTGGGATAGAAAAAGAGATATCAGCCCACAAGTAACTTTTTGAATTTTCTAGCACTTGACACTGAACCTAATACAGGACTCATGAAAAAGCCCTGGTTTCTTTGTGAGAAGAGATGCAATTACAGGTTAAAAGAGAGACATTTGAGAAGAGGGATCTCTTTCCTTCATTTCTTTTTCTTTTTTTTTTTTTTTTTTTTTTTTTTTTTTTTTTGCTTAAAGTCAGTTTATATATAAACTTTTTTTTATTTTGGTGGTGGTAGAATTGGTCAAGAAATTCTGTAGCATTATGTACTCAGTATTATTATACAGACATTATGACCGACGTCAACAAACATTTTATTAGTTGAAGATCTACTGAGTGAAAGGAAATTTTTTTTTTTTTGAGTTTCAAATTCTCTACCTTCACCCCATGTCTCCTGTGACATCAGCCAATTAGATTTACTCTACATATACACCCATACAGAATGTATTTCCAGATTAGCAATGGGCACAAAGAGTTTTCTAGATATTTTCAAAATTAAGTGTTACTCCACAGAATTTCCAGACTTATTTGATTATCTTCTCCTTCTAGGCATCCACATTAGTGTTATCTTAGAAATCTTTTTCACATTGCAGAAGTTGTAGCTTTATACAGAACAGTACAGTGGTCTTCCATAATAGTATAGCAGAATGGGGCCGTCTTAAGGTACTCATTAGCCACATGACCCTAGGCAAGTCACAAAGTCTTTCTCTGTGCCTCTATTTTGTCATCTGTAAAACGTGGGGGTTAGCCTCAGTGGTTTCCAGCTCTAAATCTATGATCCTATGATAAATTTTTCTGCTCTAAACTTAGCTTCATTTTGGCAATGAAACAAAAGGAACCAACTTAATCATTTAACATCTTATTGACAGGGGAGAGATACAAAATTCTTTGGTTAACATAGCAAAAATAATTTTCGGTTTCATAAACAAAATGTGCCTTGCTTTCTGTGCAAAAGCAGGATTCGTTTGGCATTTTTAGGTGTTAATTGCTCATAATCCTTTTTTAAATTAATTTTATAATTATAAATTTTTTTTGACAGTACATATGCATGGGTAATTTTTTTTTTTTTTTTTTTTTTTTTTTTACAACATTATCCCTTGTATTCACTTTTCCAAATTTTCCCCTCCCTCTTTCTACTCCCTCCCCTAGATGACAGGCAGTCCCATACATGTTAAATGTGTTACCATATATCCTAGATACAATATATGTGTGTAAAACTAAATTTCTTGTTACACAGTAAGAATTGGATTCCAAAGGTATAAGTAACCTGGGTAGAAAGACAATAGTGCAAACATTTTACACTCATTTCCCAGTGTTCCTTATCTGGGTATAGCTGTTTCTGTCTATCATTGATCAACTGGAACTGAATATAATCCATTTTTTAATCTGATGCTTTTGCTTTATAGGGCTCCTGAAATCATACTTGGACTGCCATTTTGTGAGGCTATTGATATGTGGTCCTTGGGCTGTGTGATAGCTGAGTTGTTTCTGGGCTGGCCTCTCTATCCTGGTGCTTCAGAATATGATCAGGTAAGAATGGGCTTTGGGCGGGAACAGGCCAGACAAGTTATTTCTAGTGAAGTGGTTAGATATTAGGGAAAAGCAATTATGGCAAAAGCCCTATCCCAGTGCAATATGGATTTTGGAAAAAGTGGTGTGTTTTAACACTTTCTCTCCAAACCACCTGCTCTCTGAGACTGCAGTCATTCAGGGCCTTTAGTGGCAATTTTTGGTGTTTGGCATTTCCAAAAAATGATCGAGAATGCAGTCCTATGATATTCTACCTTATAATGGCATCTTTTAGTCATGGATAGAGTGTTCCAGAGACTTAGCTTCAAGGTTCCATGCTAACTTGTGAATTAAAACACAAAAGAAAGAGATGAAAAATTAGAATATTCATTGTGAACTTTTGTGGAGTGTGAGTGAACCTGAACTTTGTGAATAGTTATCTCTTGTTTAAAAGTGATGTACTAGAATTAAATACTCTTCAAACTGAGATGGGTTTACAGTGCCTCTCTATGCAAGAGAATTTATGAAAGAAATAATCTATGATGGAAAATAGACTTTTGTGTTTTCTCATCTGTAAAAGTCTAGACTAGATAATGTTGAAAGTCCCTTTCCTCCTGGCCCCCTGACTGTGCTAACATATGAGTGTGATTCTGATAGTTAAGAAAGAACTTGGCAAGAATAGAAGAGCTATTCTGCAGTTTCCTTTGCTATTAAGCCATTTTGAAATCAAGTGGCCCCTGAGTTTGAGAAATTGGGGGGCGGGAAGGGTTGTAGGATTGGGTTATGGAAATTACTCTTAAATGATTCCTTCTTCGATTTCCCATTCTCCAGTTAGATGATTGTGATACAGAGCCATTTAAAAAAAAAAAAATGAGCTTATGTTTATTTCCTTTTCAGTTGAGTAATATTGTTGTACAGTGGAGGAAAGATATTTACTAGTTTCCAGAAGTTGACTTATGCTTCCATAAGTGAAGCATAGATTTCTTGTTTTATAAGTGTTCATATTTTATGCTATTTTATATTTTATGTAATTTTGTAATTTTATTCAGTCTTGTGAGAGGTAGTCCAGTAGCAGTGTGTTAATCTCTGTTTTGAACTGAAGACATTGGCCACAATTGTTTAATCAACCCATTGGCTAGATCCACCTGGTACCTGTCTCTCCTCTCCCCCAGTGAAAGATTACTATTGTACCTTTTCCTGGGAAGAATAAACTGAAGGTATAAATGGGCAGTTTTCATGTTTATGGAAAAAAAAAAAAAAAGATCTGATAATTCTGGGAATCTTATCAGTGTTTGGGTGTGGTGCTTTGAAGGGTGGGGCTTACTGGAGGTGGTAGATTCAGGAAGGTGCTTTTTCCAAGGCTCTGTAAGGAAAATGTTGCAGTAATGGGAAAGCATTAGAAGCAGTGTATTGTGTCCCATGTATTGTTGCTATCATTAACACCAAGTGTTTCTTTGTGATTTGTCTTCTGTAGCTGTATCTTGTTAATTGTGAAGAACAGACTAGCTTGTTGTCACAAAGAACTATTTAAATTTTGAAGCACAAAGCAGTGTTGAATTATTAAACTACAAATATAGAGTGTTACCCAGATTTGAATTCATTTGATGACATTTGGTCTCTGGATATTTTCACTGCTTTTATTCCTGGTGATTTGGCTCCCATTGTCAGCTCACGTTTGACTTCTGCAAGGAGCCTTTGCCAGTCCTCCTCAATCTGGAGTCTACACTGTGTAGAGCTTGGCACCTTGACTACCCTATCAAGACTGTGAGGATCTTGAACCAGAACTATAGTTTGCCTTTCTTTGTACCCTCAGTGCTTAGCATGCAATATCTGACACTTAGGAGGTACCTGGTCTTTTCCAGCTCTGTGGGAATAGATATTATTGTTGGCCACATATTATAAATGAAGAAACTGAGTTTATAAAAGGTTAAGGGACTTACCTTGGGACTGTATTGATAATAAGGATCTGAGCCCAAGAAGTGCTGGCCCTGACAAGTCTTCTGTCCACAGAGAGCTACTGCTTATGGGGTTTCTCATTTGAAAAGTTGGCTGATTTTGAAGTATGTGCTTGCGAGGTCTACATTTGACCTCTGGTTTTACGGATTTTTAAAAACATATCTACACTTTTTAAAAATGTTTTTTATTTATTTTTTATATGCATAGGTAATTTTTCAGCATTGACAATTGCAAAACCTTTTGTTCCAACTTTTCCCCTCCTTCTCTCCAACTCCCCCCCCCAAATGGCAGGTTGACCAATACATGTTAAATACAATATGACATTTACACTTTATCATCATAGATAGAACAGTTATCTTTTTTTGGAAAAGAGTAAATAGCATATTACTGTTTTGAAGCTGAAACAAAATTGATACTTTACATGGAAACTAATGAAAAAGGGGGCAAGGAAGAAGAGATAAAAAAGAAAAATGTGGTGGCCTCAGTCCTGAAAGTGTGTTTGTACCTTAATGGGATTTAGAGGATGATGAAAGTATTTTAAGAGCTGCATATAGTTTTGGTGGAATGGCAGAAGCACTGGATTTTGGAGTTCTGAGACATAAGTGTGAATCCTAGCTCTGCTACTTGTTAGTTGTGGGAAATTACATGTCCCTTTACCCCTCTGAGACTCATTCCCCATCTGTAAAGTGGTGATATGGGGAGGAGGAGGCAGGATTGGATTTGAATGATTTCTAAATCCCTTCCCAATTTTTATATTGATCCTTTTATTGTAGAAGCAATTAGGAAACCCACGTATAAACAAGAATTCAGTTGAGTAGTAGAGAGGAGAGCAATTCAGAAAAAGAAGAGTTGAGAGTTGAGATTTATTAAGGGAGATTTCATGGAGGAATGGGCCCTGAGAAAAGGCAGCATATTCCTGGCCTTCAAAATACAGATATATCAAAGCTCATCTGGAGAGCAGGAGAAGCTCTTCCAAGGAAAGAGGGGGAAGAGTCCTTCATAGTTCACTAGTGAAGGTTTTTCCTCAAGTTTTCTAAACTTTTGTATTAAAAGAGTTCCTAAAACTTCACTATGTTCAGAACTGTTGGGTCCCATGTCTCTTCAGATAATTAACAAGTGCAATCAAAAGGACATTTGGGAATTTGTGGGTTGGTATGGTGTAAGTAAATATCAGTTTTTGTATATTGTTTAAAAATTGAACAGAATTTGTTGACCATGCCCTTTCCCTTTTATTTTCAGTTTGGTAAGAGATTAGGATTTTAAGGTGAAGCTCTTCTCTTTTTCTCGATCTCTGTCTCTTCTTTATGTATGTCTGTATGTGTATGTGTGTTTATATACTTTTTTTTTTTTTAATATTTACAGATTCGTTACATTTCACAAACACAAGGCCTCCCAGCAGAATATCTTCTAAGTGCAGGAACAAAAACAAGCAGGTTTTTCAACAGAGATCCTAATTTGGGTTATCCACTGTGGAGACTAAAGGTCTGTTTCTATTTTTTTTCCTAAATCTTAAAAAGTCATTTTTTTTTAGCATAAAATCCTTATGTAAGTTAAAATGAACATGTGTTTAATAGCTGCTTTTGTAAAATTATTCTTCTTGTCAAAAACCCAGTATATTTTTCTGAATAGTACCAAGTATTGAGAACCTTAGGTGTTTCCTGAAAATAAGTGTCTGCCTTTTTTTGGGGGGGGAATCTACTTTTCTTGTAAGAGAATCCGTGTAGTAATTTGATTAATCCCTGGCATCTTGCCTCCTTGGATTACTGGATACCAAATACTTTTAGTTTCTACCTTTGGTGTTGTCTCATAAATTATATCTAAGCAGTCTCCAGAAAAAGACTGATTGTTGTCATCTGCCAGAAACTGTGTTATGCCCCTGAGTTGTGTGCCTGTGGTTTTCTTTCTTTTTTTTTTTTTTTTTAATCATCTCTGAAAGTTGGCCAACTATTGAACTTACTTCTCTTGTATTGCACATTTTTATTTGCTATTTGTAGTTGGCAGGATGACCACACTTTGTTTCTTTGCTTTGTTGGCTTTTATTAAAAAAAAAAAAAAGTGAACATTGCAACCACATGGATTTTATCCCCTCTCCACAAACCATATTTTTCAGACACCAGAGGAGCATGAATTGGAAACAGGAATAAAATCAAAAGAAGCCCGGAAGTACATATTCAACTGTTTAGATGACATGGCCCAGGTGAGTCTGGAAAATCTGGGCAAGTCCCATTAAGTTATTGGCTTTCTCTAGAAGATATTAAATCTTTGTTGACAGACCTAAAGAAGAAATGACTATTGCCTTGGCAGCATAAGATGTGCTCATTGCTTGCAAAAAAAAAAAAAAAAAAAAATTGCATGTGAATTCAAATATGTGATTAAAGGGCACTTCAATCTTGGCAAGAGATTACTTTAAGAAATACTTGTTTCTCAATCATTTCTCATTATCTCTTTCAGTTAGGTTCAGATATTTGGTTGAGATATGTTTATGAGCAAGTTTCTTCCCTGTTCCAATTCTTCTAAACAATAAATAAAATGTGAGATTTGGAGATTAGGAATGCCGTGATATATGCTTATTTATGTATCTTTAAATTTTGTGAAAAATAGTGACAAAAAAAACACTATATTTTTAATCATGTAGAAATTCTTTGTTATTTAACAAATTTGGATAGTTTTTGGTCATAGAAGGTAAGGATAACTTCTTTTAGTTTGAATACTTAGGGAATTCATTAATAAGATTTTTTCCCATTATTCCTCTACTGGGAATTCAATATTTTTGGGAAAAGCAAATGGCTGATTAAATGCTTTTGGTTAATATTTTAAGTGATTTGAACATCATATTTCAAAAAAATTTTTTGGAAAGGTGAATATGTCTACAGACTTAGAGGGAACGGATATGTTGGCAGAAAAAGCGGATCGAAGAGAGTACATTGATTTGTTAAAGAAGATGTTGACAATTGATGCAGATAAGAGAGTTACTCCATTGAAAACCCTCAACCACCCATTTGTGACAATGACTCATCTTTTGGATTTCCCACACAGCAATCAGTGAGTTTGGGGTAATTTTAGCATTGGGGAGTTTTAGTCATAGTTTTCAACTTGTGTTAAAATTTCTACTGCTCACTCCATTCCTTTCTAGTAGTTAAAAGAAAGCTCTTGATTTAAGAACCATTTTAATCTTTATATATATTTGGATTTTTGGGGTATTTTTTCTTTTACTTTACAAATTTTGAGGTTATAGTTCAGTTACTGATTTTTCTTTGTTTTTAATCAAGAAATGCCTTTTAAAAAGTATATTAAGCACCTTTATACCCATACAAAATCATTTTAAAAAAACATTCTTTTTGTTATTTGTATTGTGTGATTGCATGGTATGCATATTTTAAATGGTTTGCTGCCATTCTGGATGAGTCCTGAATTTTCATCTTTGTGTTGCAGTGTTAAGTCATGCTTTCAGAATATGGAGATCTGCAAAAGGAGAGGTCACATGTATGATACGGTGAAACAGATCAAGAGCCCGTTTACCACCCATGTTGCCCCCAACACAAGCACAAATCTAACCATGACCTTCAGCAACCAGCTCAATACCGGGCACAATCAGGTATGCCAGGAGGAAATGTAAAGCAAAGTGGGACGAAATGAAGGTGATCGGATGTAGCAACAGGGGTAGGTAGGTAGAGTAGTTTTGTTGATGAAGCTTTGTTTAGGATATTAGGAATTAAATCTTCATAGTGGTAGTATTATGATTGCATGACAAGATGCTATATTAAGTGCCCACTCAGAAAGAAAATTTTGCAGATCTGATCCCTGCCCTGTGACAACTTTTGGTTTACAAAAAGATCAAGTAAATGAAAACACACTCTTGAATTTTTTGCTCCCAGTTAGCTGCAATCCTGGGGCTTTAGACTCTTGGCTGTTTATGTAACATGGCTGTTGAGATAACTTCATTTTGTACTGATCATATTGAGTGTTATTAAAACAATTAGTCTGGACTCTTGAAAGCCCAAGTTCAATGTTTAAACTAGACTCCTTTTTAAAAGTAAAAAGTTTGAATGAAGATTTTTGTGAGTGCTAATAAACGAAGGAAAATATTTTGAGAAGAATTTCAAATCCAGCCCCTTTCTCCATGGAATAAAGCTAGGACACTTTCAGTTGGTTTGGAAACCAGAGAGAGGGAAGAGATAGAGAGGGTGTGGGGAGGAGGGAAAGGAGGGAGGAGGAGGAAAGAGAAAGAAAGAAAGTGCATGAATTTAAAACAAAATACAAAATATGAAAAAAAAATAGGAAAAGACAGGCAGAAAAAAGGAAAACAAAACATGTCTTGTGTCCAGCAGAACATCAGAGTGGATTCAAAATATGTAACAACACATTTCTCTTTCAAGAAAGCATATGTAATAGAAGAAGATACTATATTCATAACTTGTCCATCTTTGCTTTCTTGTAGTTTTCTACTTGTTCTCTACTATTCACTTTTTACTTTCTAGAAATTTATATTTTAAGGGGAAATGACCATTTAATTTTACATTTTTGAGACTGGAAATTTGTGTCTTTAGCCAAAAGGTTATTCAAAGACATTGTTCAGCCTAACTTTTCATTTGTTTTAGCTATTCGACAAATGTTTTGTGTGAATGATAATGCCCCCCTGGACATTCCTTTTTACAAATCTAATGTTTGTGTTTTTTAGGCCAGTGTTTTAGCATCCAGTTCTACTGCAGCAGCAGCTACACTCTCTCTGGCTAATTCGGATGTCCCCCTGCTAAACTACCAGTCAGCTCTGTATCCATCATCTGCAGCACCTGTTGCAGGAGTTGCCCAGCAGAGTGTTTCCTTGCAGCCTGGAACTACTCAAATTTGCACTCAGACTGATCCATTCCAGCAGACTTTCATCGTATGTCCACCTGCTTTTCAAAGTATGTCTCAACTTGATTGGGACTCCTCTGTGCCTACTTCTGGCATTTTATTGCACTTTGTATTTCTTTTAGTTTTTCCCTTAGGAAGAGCTTTATAATTCTTGAATCTTATCATCAGAGTAATTTGAGATCAAGTCATGGTCCCAGTCAGTCTCATTCTCTACTGTTGTTTTCTCCTCTTTCTTGCTAATGAGATGCCCTTCCACTTATATTCAAGGCCTGATGGTGCATTGGATCCTAGTACACATATACAGAGTAAATACATTCTCAAAAACTTGACTGTAAATGGAATCATACTTTAAATTTCATTTCTATTTCAAAATTGTTTAAAAAAAAAGCATTGAAAATATAGTAAAATCAAATTTAAAATAGAAGTTTAGCGCTGGAAGTTACTTTTTTTTTCTTTTTTTCCCACTGAGATTGGGGTTAAGTGACTTGCCCAGGGTCACACAGCTAGGAAGTATTTAGTGTCTGAGACAGATTTGAACTCGGGTCCTCCTGAATTCAAGGCTTGTGCTCTATCCACTGCGCCACCTAGCTGCCCCCTGGAAGTTACTTTTAATACCTTTTTCTAACTTCCTCATTTTAAAGATGAGGAAACTGAGACAGTTGAGGAAAAATAAAGTCTAGATGAAAAAAATTGGGATTATCTGGTAAAATATTTATCACAGTACTTAAATTAAAAAATAAAAAATATTCAATAGGAAACTACCTAATGATCCTTGCCACATGCAAAGGAGAAGCAAGAGAAGACAACAGGATTTTTTTTTTTTTACCTTGTGAATTATTTTTCTGCTTCTGACTCCATTATTAACAGGCAGCTGCCAAGAAGGAAGCTTTGTCTTAAGGTGGCTCAAAAATTTTTTTTGTTTTTCTTCTGTTCCTCCTCTTCTATTATTATATTATAATCCTGGGGAAAAGCCCCTTAACTTTTTCCTGTCTGGCCCTTCTTTCTATAAGATGAGGAAACATGTTGATCTGCCAAGTATTAAAAAGTTGCTTTACTATTTTAAATAAACCTTCTGAGCACAATCCCTGGCTCTTCAATAGAGGAAAACCTATGTGTAAGAGCTTCAAGGCAACAAATCAGGATTTGAGAGTACTTTTCAGATGTTTTCCTAGACCTTTAGAACCAAGGTCATTTATTTATATATTATTTGTTGATTGACTGTCAGTCTTTTGTCTGGTTTCTGACAGAGCCAGAGGAAGCAGAAAGAAAGGAAGGAAGGACTAGGGGAGACAGAAAGATTACAGGACAGCAGGCGAGCAATAGCCATGTATACCAGAGAGAAGCCTCAGGGAGAGTGGAGAAGCAGATTTGAATTTCTGTGAATGCAAATTTACAGCATTTATAGCAAAAGGCTTGGGCCTTTGCCAATTTCCCATATTTATAAGGTGTATTCCTGGAAAATTCCCTCTGTATTGGATTGTAATGCCTAATGAAAGTTACTGGGTATTGAATAATACCTGTGTTGGCCTTGCTGGACTGCTTCCTTTTTCCTTCTTTCATGATCCTCCCACCTCTTTATCTTCACTTTTTAAACTGATTCTTGGGCAGTTTTCATGCCTGTGGCCCAATGAATTGACTTTCATTTCTCAGTTGGAGCTTTTGAGAGCAATAGAGTAGCTTGAGAAAAAAATAACTTCTGAAGATTTGGGGAAGTCTTGTTTTAGTCTTATTCAGTGTCTGAGTTGTGGATGGAGCTTGAGTAGCAATTGTTCTATGTCTGAGGCTTCTATTCTCCTAAGCTCAGGGCTTGTGTTAGAAGTGAAAGCCTCTTGGACAGGCTCATCTTTTCCTTCTGTAGTGATTATACTTGGAGTGTTGAAAACTAGAGAAGAAGGGAAGTAGAAAACTGAAAATGAAGAAGTATTGGTATACAATATAGCAGTTTATGAAACAGGATAAAAGCAGAATTTGGAGAGCCATCTGGTCATTTAAGCAGTCATATCTTGCATGGTAACAATTGTCTTTTTTGAGCTTAAGAATTGACTGTTTTTGTACTTCTAATTACATATTGATTTCTAATTAAGTCATTGCACTTGATTGATATCCAACTTGCAACTTACATGCAGATATTGGCTCTGAACTAGTAAACTTAGAATCATGGTTCTTTCTAGTGATCAAAGATCTAATGATCTGTGACAGATCTGGGCTATCATTTTCGGCATTATTGAGATTGAGCAGATAGATGTGGCTTCTGTTCAGAGGTGACTATGAAAATCTCACAGTTTTCATTTATTTTACATCATTACTTTGTATGTGATAATTGAGCTTGAGCTTCTTTCTGAAATTTTACATCCCTAGTGTTAGCAATTTAGAGGAAGCTGCTATATTATTGTACATTTTCAGGTAGATATACAGTTTAAGTGTAACCCCCAAAAGGAGGGTGGTTGCAATATTTTTTATTCCTCATTTTTTATTCTGATCTTAGACTGTATTAAAATTGTTTCTACGATCTCTTTAGTTTGTTTTGAACACTTTGGGATTGACCTCTTTCTTTAGTCTAATATGTTAGACTACTAAGATGAAACATGTGAGTAAACCAGTTTGCTTTAGACAGCAAAAAGCCGTGAGATTTGTGGATTGTTTTTGTTTTATAACAGCAAAGTAATATTAGTAGAGTTTGGGAGGCTTAGAAAATGTCACTGGAGGAATTCTTGTTTGAAATGGAATGATCATGTTCTAATCAAAGAAAACTCTAGTAGTATGGAGGAAAAAGATGATTACCTACAGACAAAACTGATGTTTTCTATTTTTTATTTTTTTCATTTGGTGTTGGTCATTGGTAAGTCAGAGGGATGCTGCTTCCCTAATAATTTTTTGAAAGCAGTTCTCCTTCTTAAAAAAAGGAAAACACACTAGAGACTTTCCCTTTTTCTCAATCTCCCTTCTTCCTAGGGTGAAATATTTTCATTTACAGGAAAGGTCTGTGAAGTCTTGATATGATCAACAGATCTTTCTTGGAAACCATTTTTCCTAGAATCTTTGGTTAAAATAGTTTTGCTGCTATGACTTTGGGAAACAAGGAAGCTACCCCTTCCTTCACAGCAGTATGTCAACCACAAGAGGTTAGCCTTGTTTGTTAGATAAGCTGTTATTGATCAAGGTTTTGCAACAGTGACCCAAAAGCATCTGGTTAGATTTCTAAAATAGAAGAAAATGTATCTTTAACAGAACTAACTATTGTGTTTTCTATTAAGTTCAAATAACTTTGATGCTGATTTTTTTTTTTTTTTTTTTTTTTTTGGATAATGATATTTTTGGGTTTTGTGTATGTGGAATAAGGGGGCAAGATATCCTTCAAAATCTAGGAGGTGAATCTTAGAAAGATATGTTTTTTTGTTGTTTTGTGTAGCACCATCTTAGCTGCTAAGCCAAGAGAACCGCAGCATCTTTACATTCTTGCAAATGTAAAATACATTTATAAAGAACTTTGGCAAATTTACATTGTTGCTTTACATTCAAATCATGTTCACACAAAATGATCCCATCTGAAAAGCATGTTAGAGTTTTTAACCCTGTTGAACTAAAATGGTTGTGAGAAGATACAGATAAAAATAAGCATTGAAAGTAATTATCTTTAGATCACAATAGTATGATTAGGTCATAATTTAGAGTAATTTTTGGTCTGTTCTGATAGGAACAGGATGGAGAAATGAGCTGAGTGATATTTATGTCATGAAGAAGTATCATTTCCATTTTTTACTAGAGGAGTTTTGCTTTCCTTGATTCCCCCAAATATGGCCCTTTCTCAAAGTCCTTTGCCTCAAGTGGCATGGATGTGGCCTTGAGGGAATGGCATAAAGCAATCTCACCATATTATTGTTCCTGGCAGCTGGACTCCAGGCACCTGCGAAGCATTCTGGATTCCCTGTGAGGATGGATAATGCTGTGCCAATTGTACCCCAGGCGCCTGCTGCTCAACCACTACAGATCCAGTCAGGAGTTCTCACCCAGGTAAAACAGCCAGGACAAATTGGAGACCCAACAACTCTGAAATACCAGTGCCAGCTGGCTGTCACTGGTCTCTGACCATTGTCCCATGTATGGTCTTTGCTCTGACTGGTAGATCTTTCTTGGTCATAATTCAGTAGACTTTCTAAGGAATGACAGTTGTTGAGATGCTCTTCCCTAATGAGGACACAGTTCTGTTAGTATGTTCTTTAGATTTTCGAATAAAAGCTAGGAACCAGGAAAATAGAAACCCATCTGAGTGGGGCTTTTCCAGCTCTTGGAGCTGGAATTAGAATCCTCCTTCTGAATTGGTGTTGATAGTCTTCTAGTCCACACACATGATGTTTTGATTCTAAAATACAGGCTATCCAGGTGATTCTCCTGGTCTTCTCAGTCTGGGAAACTGGATCACAACCTCATAATTCTTTCAAAGAAGGAATCCTGTTTTGATCCTAGTGTTGATTTTGTCTGTTAGGTCAGAAGAACAGTAAAAAATTGATCCTTTTATAGAAGACGCAACCAGGAGGATCTCTGGTATATGTTTATACATCAGTAACTTGTTATGATTCAGATGTGTACATTTTAGTCTTTGGCTGTGTGAGGAATTCTAAAATCTTAAAACCTTATTTTGAGAGAGGGAATAAACCTTTTTAAGTGATTCCTTACTTGACTGAGTTTCAAAGAACTTGTCCTCCGATTCTATCCCAGGAAAAATTCCTAGACGGCTTCCTTTGGTCCATTGGTATTTGGCCTAATGGATGGCCTCTGTGGAGAATTGAAGGGGAAGGTTGTGCCTGATACATGTCTTGAAGTGATTTGAGATTGCTGATATATGTCAGGAATGATCCCCGGGGTGGGGCAAGACCCTTCTGAACCCAGTTAACCTGCCTCCATATGTTTGTTTCACTCACCTGCCTAATCTACGTTTCAGGGAAGCTGTACACCACTAATGGTAGCAACTCTCCATCCTCAAGTAGCCACCATCACACCGCAGTATGCGGTGCCCTTTACTCTGAGCTGCGCAGCCGGCCGGCCGGCGCTGGTTGAACAGACTGCCGCTGTACTGGTAATTCCCCTCACTTGATTGTGTTACTAACGGAGTTTCTTTGGTTTCTTTTTCTTTTCTTTTCTTTTTTTTTTTTTTTTTTTTTCCTGTTTGTTTTTTGTTCTGTTTTCTCATTTTTTTTTAATTTTTTTTTTTAACTTAGACTTGCAGAGGGCATGGAAGCATGTGCCATTTTGTGGCTGTGTTCTTGCTCCATCTTTAATGTCTCATTGTTTTCCTCCTTGATACTTGGCTGAAGCCCTGTCTGACCGATGCTCAGTGTGGCGCTGTAAAGATTCCAGAACCCTTGGCTTCTGTTCTTTACCAGCCTAATGTGATAAGCCCCCGATGAGCTTTTGCTAGTCTGTGCTTACTGTCCTAGCTTTACCCTCCTATCCTTGAGAATAAAGAAGTGGGCTTGAGTTTGGCTTGGCTACAAGGCACCCCTTGGCCTCCTTCCCCCCCAAAATGGCCAGCATGTGAGTTTCTTGGCGAGTCATTAGCTTTACTTTTTGTTTTGCTCTTTGAAGCATCTCTGTACATAGAAAAGTGGAAGGTGGTGCTTAAGCTGTGGTTACAACTCACACCAGCAATGCTTTTTAATCTTTTGCTTTAGTTGTTGGTATTAGCCTTCTTTGAACACATGGAAAGAGTTTCTAAAAGCCTGTAATTACATGTAATCAATCAATGACAATTTCCAACATCAAAATGTTGCTTTAGATCATGCTTTATTTTTGCCTGAAATGAAAGGTGAGCTAATTTTTAGAATGAGTTGCCATGTATTTTACAGTAAATTTAACTTTATCATGTGTGCTAGGATATAGATATATTTATCTAGAGGTAAAAATGCATCTTATTCTTATGTGTTAGACTAGTATTTTTAATTGTGATGTTAGGGGAATAATAGAAAAAAAGTGGGCCTTATATGTACATTTTTAGGATCAATCACGTTATACAATGATTATAGTTGTGCTTGACTTTTATACTTTGCATTGTAATTGGCTAATGGAGATCAGCATTTCTCATGTTTGGAAAACTCTTAAAATGAGTTTTTCCCTGTAACACTTTTTAGTTCTTGGGAAGAATTCCCTAATACTAATGCCCAACTTGGTTATATAGTATTTTGAAGCATTGTGAAGCAACACACAGCCCTATTTGGCTTTAAGTTAATCATATCAGTGACAAAGCCCATATGACAAGGTAGTTAGATTTTTTTGCCATTTCTGGACTCGAGCCCCTTGTTCTAACTTGCTTACCCAGAGTTTAGAAGTTAGGAGTGTTAGTTGACACTCCTCTTTTGCTGCTTTGCCTCAGTTTGCACTAGTCATTTGCTAAGCTTTGCATATTTTTGTCTTTCCTCTGTCAAAACAGTTCGTCGCTTGGAACGCCAGATTTCTGCCTCACGTTGGGATGTTATTTCTTGCTCTGTATTAAACTACATGCTTTGTCTTGTGCAGGTGTTGGCTTTTGGAAAGACGCATGGTGTGACTTAACAGATTTCTCTTTTTTTTTTTTTTTTTTTTTTTTTTTTTAAATTATTCTGCTTATGGTAGCAGACGTGTTTGCAGTTTCTCTGCTTTGAAGGCTTCTTGTTTGGAACCAGAATTTGTAATAAGTGGATCTGTTACTTGCAGAAATATTTTAAAAACACAATGTGTGTTGATAGTTTCAGACTTTTAAATTCAAGAAACAGACCCATCTGTGTCCCCTTCCCTATCCCTCCCTCTCCCTCTTTCCCCTCCCCAAGCATTGTAGGTGTATTGTACTGCAGAATATCATTCAAAAAAGGAAGTTTGCAAATCTGCTTCCATTTTTTTTTCCAGGAAATACCAGAACTCTTGGGAACAGCAGATGCAGTAAACATGTTTGCTGCAATGTGTAGTTAATAATCTGGCATGTAGCGAAGTAGAAGTAATACCTACTTATAATGATAAGTTTTTATGAAATTAAAAATAAAGTCAAGACAAAAAAATACATTGATACTTGTTGGCATTCTGAACAAATGCCCTTTTTTTTTTTTTTTTTTTTCCTTCCCCATTCTTTATTTTCAGATTCTATAATCATGCAACTGTTATGTGACTAGTTAGGTTATGTTTGATAGCATAAACCTGGTGGATTTCTTGCTTAATTTTTTTAATTTTTATTTTTTGCTGAGGGCACTTGGTTAAGTCACTTGCTCAGGGTCACACAGCTAGAAGTGCTAAGTGTCTGAGGTCAGATTTGAACTTAGGTCCTCCTGACATCAGGGCTGGTGCTCTACCCACTGTACCACCTAGCTGCCCCTATCTGGTGGATTTCTATCAAATAATCTGACCTTTAGTTATTCACATGTCATATCTCCATTTTCATAAATCTCTTTCTTTTAATCAAAAAAATATGATAGACTTATTCCTTTTTTCCCCTCATGCATTAAATTGTTCCGATGTGTGTCATCTGCTTACATTTAGATTTGATAATTCTTTTTAGTTTCATTGTGATTAAGCCTTTTTCAGTTTTTTTTGGTTTTTTTTTTGTTTTTTTCCTTGTTTTGGTGGGGCAGTTGGGGTTAAGTGACTTGCCTGGGATCACATAGTAAGTATTAAATATTTGAGGCTCGATTTGATATCTCAGGCCCTCCTGCCTCCAGGGCAAGTGCTCTATCCACTGCACCATCTAGCTGTCCCTTTTTCTGTTCTTTTAAAGCATATCACCCTAAATATAGTGTAGAAATAACATCCTCTAGCATTCATTAGAATTCTGCCTGTGAATTCTGATTCTTTTTCTCTGCAGTACAATAGAAACTCTTACCATAGGGTTATTTTTTTCTCCAATTCCCAGGGGGGAGAGCTTCTGGGGGACACAGTCAAAAAATAGTCATACATCACCTTTTCCTCACAATAAGAATTACAACCATGAGCCCCTTACGGCCTTTTCTTCTTTGTAATTTTTGCAAGTTAACAATCTACAAAGAACTTTTTGTTTAAAACAAACTTTTCATTTAATTTCTTGAGGGGCCTAATGATAAGTCATGTTTGGGTCTCTGTATGTGTGCTTCCTTGCAGCAGGCCTGGCCTGGAGGAACCCAGCAGATCCTATTACCTTCAACTTGGCAGCAGCTACCTGGAGTGGCTCTACACAATTCCGTTCAGCCTACTGCAGTCATTCCCGAGGCCATGGGGAGTGGCCAGCAGCTGGGAGACTGGAGGCAAGTGTCTTGCTATTTCTTTGTAAGCGACTATTCAAGAGAGGAGTTGCTAGAATATGTGGGACTTAGAGAGTGTAGAGAATTTGGAGAATAAAGGGAAGGAAGAGATGTATCCTCACTTTAAAATCTCTGGAAGTATATTATTCAAATGTAATAGAAGCATGGATCATTAAAAAAGCTGTGCTAATAAGGTCAAGAAACATCTAGGTTGGTTTTAAAGTTTCTTGGTCAGCAATTTCAGAAAATGTGAGGTGACATAGTGAAAATGTAAGCCTAGTAAATAATCCCTGTGCCAAGTTTTAAGAGAAAAACAATCTTTCTGTCTCTGTCTCAAACACCCTCCTCCCTCTTTCCTCCTTCCTTTTTTCCTTCCCTTCTTTCCTCCACTGTTTAGCTACTTCATTGCTTATTAGTTCCCTTTGAATTCTGTTTTCCTTAAGGCTGAAAAATTCAGTCCTTTTGCTTTTTTTCTGTTAACCCAGGAATGCGCACTCACATGGCAGCCAGTACAGCACCCTTATGCAGCAGCCCTCTCTGCTGACGAACCACGTGACTCTGGCCACAGCTCAGCCCCTCAACGTTGGAGTAGCTCATGTTGTCAGGCAGCAACAGTCAAGTTCCCTCTCCTCCAAGAAGAACAAGCAGCCGGCCCCAGCTCCGGCCAAGTAAGTTGTCTCTGTGCATTCCTAGAACTGTGTCCCTGCTTGGGAGGATTTGTCCCTTATTACTTGGGGAGTTGTAGTGAAGTATCTTGCTTAATGGCAAGTCAGGTCTAGTTGTTACATGTCAGGTGGGATTTTGGACGGCTCATTTTTCTGGAGCTGGATAACTAGGTGTCTGCTTCCTGATCACAGTTATCCTTTCTTTCTGGTGTCAGCTTTTTCTTAATGTGTGAGATCATTTTCACAACTGTCCCATTTGATGGGAAAGTCTCATAAAAGAATAGTGTTTCTCTTTGTACCTCTTGGCTCTCTGCTTAGGAGCCATTTGCAGTAGTCAGTATGTTTATTTTCATCATAATTATTATTGGTAGTCTATCATTTTAATTATATAAGAAAGAAAAAACAACAGGTCTAAATCCCTGTGACCTTTTCTTGCAGAACTGTCTCTACATTGGATGTCTTACCTACCCAAGTCTACTCACTAATTGGGAGCAGCCCACTCCGTAGCAACTCTTCCTATAATCCTCTGGTCCCTGCACAAGATCAGCCTCAGCCTATCATCATCCCAGATACCCCTAGCCCTCCCGTGAGCGTCATCACTATCCGCAGTGACACCGACGAGGAGGAGGATAGCAAGTATAAGCCCAGCAGGTAAAGCAGGTGGAGGGGCTGTCTGGCCACGTGGTCCCTGCCCTTGGCTTCGGACTGCGGACTCCCACTGGTGACTCAGCTGCGCCTCTGTGGAAAGCAGGCATTGTGACGGGAAGAAAGGACTCAGAGGAAAGTCATATGGGGAATGTGGCCACGCTTGAGGCTGAGTCCGCTCCCAAGATCCCTCCCAGAGCACTGGGAACAGACTCGGCTGGGAAGTGCTCGTGTCCCATTGTACATTTCAACCAACTAAACCAGTCTTGCAGAGAAGTCAATCAGCAGGTGTTTCTTGAGCTCACAGGGTGCAGTGGCTATGTCCTAAGTGCCTGGGGTGTGTCTTTAAGGGCCAAGATTGTTCCCACCATGAGGAACTCTATAGCTTAAACCGGGGAGATATGAACAAGTCAAAACATATAATACTTCACATTTAGAGAGTATCTGATATGTCTCATGAGCACTTTCACATGTATTATCTTCAGAAATCCTCACAGCAACCCTGTGAGTTAAGCAAGACAGGCGTGTTTCTCTCCGTGTTACAGAAACTAGACTGTGTTATGACTTGCCTGAGGTCACATAGCTCAGAAGCAGCAGAAGCGGGGCTAGGACTCCAGCTTCTGAGATGTAGGTTGATGCTCTTCTTACCATATACCATAGGCTGCTTTCTAGAATGAGCCCAAGTAGGGAAAGTCAGAGACGTGGATGGATGGATTGGCATGGGGGCTGAGGTAATCTGAGAAGCCGCCTCAAGAAGGTCATCCTGAAATGGGAGCAAGCACCAGTCTGATTTTCTTCTTCCACTGGCCAGTTGGCAAAAAGAAACCACAGCTAGAAAGTTTGGCAGGGATCACCTCCCCACTGACCCCTCTACCTTGTTGAGAATCCCAACTGGACATGAATGGGGGCGGAGGGAAGAATGGAAAGGATGCCTTTGGAGAACTGATAGTTAAATGAGGGTGGGGGAAAGGAAGATGCAGAAAATAACAAGAGAAACAGCTAGTTGTATATAAATAAACCCAAGTGCATTTGTATGCAGATCACAGGAGTACTCTCAGCCAGGTGGGCTTCATCAGGAAATTTCCTTAAAAAGGAATATGGGGCAAGGGGACACTTGGTAAAGCTGGGTTTTGAAGATGTTGACTTGGATTGGGGGAGATTAAAAGAGAAGAACATTTCAAGTGGGGAGAAGTGGATTGTGCAGTGGCCCAGCAGAGAAGAGGAACACAGGACATGTGGGCTGTGTGGAACAATATTGCTTAACCAACGCAGAACTAAATCTGTTGGGAAATAATGAGAAACGAGGTCAGGGAGATGGTCTTTACTGCATGTGATGGGAAGTAGAGATTTGAGGCCATAGGGTGTCAGCTACCCTTGACTTCTCAAGAGTGACATAAAAGTGGTATTTGAGAAGATTATTCTATTAGGTTTGCTTAGGATGTCTGGAAAGGCTAGAGTCCTGAGGCAAGCTCTCCAGCTAGGAGGCTTTGCTGAAAGGACACTTGGGTTTTCATGAACTCTCTCCTCTGCAGCTCCAGCCTGAAGCCAAGGTCCAATGTCATCAGCTATGTTACTGTCAATGATTCTCCTGACTCCGACTCATCTCTGAGCAGTCCATATTCTACAGATACTCTGGCTGCAATTCGGGGCAATACAGGGCCCCTCCTAGAAGGACCTGGTCGGGTTGTGACTGATGGCCCTGGGGCACGAACCATCATTGTGCCACCCCTGAAAGCTCAACTTGGTGATTGCACAGTGGCAACCCAGGCATCAGGTGGGTGTCGAAGAGATGCAAAGGTACACATCCCTGGCATGAAATCCTCTTTTGATCATCTCTGTTCTGTTTCCTTGGAGTTAATCTCTACCTCTCCTAGATATCCATGCTAATGTTGGAGAGCAGTCACATAGCTTTATCTAAAAATCAGCTGCTCAAAAAAATCAGTTCCATTTGGCTTTGCAGCCCACGGTAGAATTGTTTTTGGCAGCAGATTTACTTATATATTGTGTCAGTTGACATTTAAAACGAAGGGCATTTCCTGAAGTCTCCAGTTACTTAAAAAATACTAAAATGTACTTCGATATAGGGATGACACTGAGATATAATGGCTTGAAATTACAAGTAGGCACCAGATAACCCAAAGTTGGGTAATCAGGAAATAGTTGATAAGAGAAATTTCAAAAAATAATTGCAGTCAGCCAAGATTTCTTCAGATTTTAAGATAACACTGTTGGTAGCAGTGTAGGAAAGGACAAAGATCAGGATCATGTCACATATTTTGCTTTTTTCCTGTATCGACATTTTCTTTAGGATCTGAGAGAATGGGCCCTCCAGTTCAGTTACATGATTAGTCATTACTAGAGACTATCCTGTTGGTGGGTGATGGATTCAGAGCCACCTGAAATACGGTTTTTCTAGCCTAACTTATGTAATACTGCAGTTGTTGTATTTCTGTCTGGGATTTGAGGTGTGAAATCTAGCATTAGAAAACCTTTCCAGTGCAGACAGGTAAAGCCACATCCTATCAAGCCACCAGACAGAATTTTCAGGCCAGTAGGCCCATTGCTATTCCATTCTCATTAAGAAAGTACAAGAACTTTAGGGAAATCAAGAAGTCACTGAGCAGATCCCCCACATGTTGTTTTGCACTGATGACACGTGGATCATAGAAGCAGATTTTCTTACTCTGAAGGCATGATCGTATAACTACAAAACTGATGTGCCATGAACTTGTTTTGAGGGCAGTTGATTGATGCTTTAGCATTTATGATGTAATTAGGGCTTCTTTTTTTCCCTGTGCACATTAAGGTTACATCTAAGATTTGATTTGAGGAAGTAGGATACCCACAAAGCAACATCTGATTTATTGGTATTACAGGTACTTGAAGTGAAGGGTAGTAATGAAATTAGCTTAGTTTCACTAAAGAGCTATCCACTGAAGACTAACTCCTCATGATCCTTTTTCAGGCCTCCTGACAAATAAGACCAAGCCAGTTGCCTCCGTGAGCGGTCAGCCTTCTGGCTGCTGTATCACCCCCACAGGGTACCGGGCACAGCGTGGGGGAGCAAATGTAGCACAGCCGCTTAATCTTAGCCAGGTAAGCATTAAGGACCACTGGGTTCTGTTTAGGGTCCCTCTTCCAGGCTATCTCTCGGAGAATCCCAGGTCCCACTGAAGGGAGGATCAAATGATGAATTCCCCTTTGGTGTGCTATGTCCTTTATCTGTGAAGGCCATGTCTCTTCTCTCTATCCGCGAACAGCTTTGCATTCCATGAGATCCCTCTGTTTTCCCCAGAGTGTGGAGAGAGCCTGACATGTCTAGGGCACTGCCTGGTTCTGCATTGTCCCATGCTTTGCTGCTTCTAGGCTGCACACTGGGACCTTTTCCTTCTCAAGGGTTTACTCAGTTTCCACATGGGTCTAAGTAAAAAGGGATCCAGTCTTCTGGCTGGCTGAGCAACTGTCCTCAGTCCTGCTTATTACTGGGGCTAAAATTGTGCTTCTTTTTCTGTCTAACCTCTGGTTGGCAAGGGATGATGGTTTCATTGTTTGAAGTGTCTTTGCCTTGGCTGATAATTTAGTGGAAGGCGAGGTGGTGTGGCAAAGGGATATTCATGGTGTCTCCATGAAGCTGGGAAGTAGCACAAGTAGCACAGGAGCACTGGGTGGCCTGTGTCCAAGGGATGAAGGGGGAAGAGAGGGGAGAAACTTGGGGGATCCGAGATGAAAACCAGGTGAGAGCAAAGTTTAGAAAACATAGCTCGGCAAGGAAAACTACTTGAAGAGTGGAAGGCCGAGGCATGCTTAGTCTTGGTGGGGGTGGGCCCAGGAGCTGCTCCAGGAGCCTGAGTTTGAGGGTCTTTTGAGGAAGATTGGCTCCCAGAGAGGGCAGGGATGGGGGTGTAACAGATCAGGGGCCAGGTAGGAGCCGCCACCGCCTCAGTGCCCCGAGCCAGAATGACCGCACCAACTCTCACCGGCTTTCTTCCTCCTTCCAGAACCAGCAGCCAGCAGCTCCAGCCTTGCAAGAGAGAAGTGCCAATCCTGCCCCACGAAGGCAGCAAGCACTCGTGGCCCCACTCTCCCAGGCCCCATACGCCTTTCAGCACGGCAGTCCTCTGCACTCAGCGGGACGCCCGCACCTGGCCCCAGCCCCTGCCCACCTGTACGCCTATGCTGCCCCGACCTCTGCAGCAGCGCTGGGCTCCACCAGCTCCATTGCACAGCTCTTCTCCCCCCAGGGATCCTCCAGGCACACTGCAGCCTACACCACCCACCCTAGCACCCTGGTCCACCAGGTCCCTGTCAGTGTGGGGCCGAGCCTTCTCACCTCGGCCAGTGTGGCTCCCGCCCAGTACCAGCAACAGTTTGCTACCCAGTCCTACATTGGGTCTTCTCGAGGCTCAACAATTTATACTGGATACCCACTGAGTCCCACGAAGATCAGCCAGTATTCTTATTTGTAATCAGTGGGCAAGGGGACAGGGACATGATTACCATCCATTTCTGGCAGCGGTCTTGGAAGTGGGGAATATCAAGTCCTTCCTTTAACCTCACTTTTAACAACCCTCTGCTAGCCCTGTCCAGGGAGCCAGCCAAAGCAGAAGGAAGGTGGTGGTGGTTATTTTTTCCCCTGGGAATCTGTCTCCGTGTTGACAGCATTGTTGTAGTCTCCCAAAGGCTGTTCTATTTTTTTTTTTTTTTTAATTCTTTGTTTTCTGACAGTGTTTCTCCTGATTGAAGAATTCAGCTCTCCACCTTCTGCATAGGGGGCCGACCCCTTCTGTTACCAAGAAAAGGGACCATTTTAAGGTTGTCTTCTGGAAAATCTTTTAACTCTGACCCATGATTTATAGAAATGCTTTTAAAGACAGGTCCCTTTTTATTTAATGCCATATTGTTGTAACTGCTGATCCAAGGAAGATGCTGATGTGATCACAAGTGAGAGAAGAGGAAAATTCTCATTTTAAATTTGTTTTGAACAAAGGCTCATCTGCCTTGAAGGTTTTAGCAGCAGCTTGCACATCACTTGTGTATGTTTCTATCAGGCATTTCTCCCCCCCTCCCCTTCCACCCCAAAGAGAGTAGTGCACATTTTAGCTATCTGGACATTTTTCAACTCTGTGATGTTTTAGTTTTGTCTCAGTGACTTGGATTGTCCTCAGTAGGCAGCGGCTCTTTCTGCAAAACTTGTTACATATCACTTAGTGTTGCTCTTGGGGTGCCCTCCTGTGCTTGATGTAAAGCCATGTGATCAGGCAGCTCATCATTGGCTGGTAACAGAGTGTGGGGAAAAATCCACACCCATCGTGAAAGGCTCCATGTATTTTTTAAATTATTTTTTAAAAGTCTGTGATTCAGCTTAACTTTTATCATTGCAAAAGCCATTAAATTAAGGTGATTATTATTATTGTTATTATTATTATTGTTGTTGTTAACGTTATTGTCTTAGCTGTTGTGTGGTTTTACCCTTCCTGTCTGAATTCTCTCCAAGATCTAATTGTATTATGTGATACTGGCGGAGGTGGGCCTGACCTCACAGACTGTAAGGGGAGGGGCAGCAGCGCTTAAGCGATTGGTTTGAAATTTTCATTAGACACCGGATCTCTCCCAGGGCAGAATTTCTTTACTAAGAAGCACAGGGCTTTTTTCTTCCCAATATTTTTTCCCCCCCTCACCTCGCCTTTTATTTTATGTGATTTGCTTGAAGAGGAAGTTAAAGGACATGTTATGTATAGCTTTTTATACTTCAGAAAGAGTAGCTTCCTTGGTATGTCAGCAGCAAACGGAATGCTCTCATTAAGACTTATACAATAAGTGCATGTTGGAATTGTGGAAAGAAAAAAAAAGAAAAAAAAGAAAAAAAACAGATTTTAAAAATTTATTACTGAATTTAAAAATATTTTAGAAGTTTTGTAATGGTGGTGTTTTAATATTTTGCATAATTAAATATGTACATATCGATTAGAAAAACTATAACACAATTTTCCTGCTAACCCCAAATGTTCTTTGTAATCAAAATGTGTAGTGACTACACTTGAACTCTGTACTTGGTGTGTGTGTCTGACCCTCCAATGTTCCCCAGGGATGGAATCCATGTCTCCATTGTATTTAAACCAAAATGAACTGATCTGTGTCAGAATGTATGTGAACAAATTGCAGTTTTTAGAGCACATCACCGTAGCACTGAGTGAGAGAGCAGCGGAGGGAGGCGCCCGCAAGGAGCGGAGACCTTGGGATTGTTTTGCACAGGTGTGTGTGGTGAGGAGCTGTTTGGTGTGTCTCTTCCCTCCCTCCCTCTCGCCCCACCCCCGCCCCTTTTATTGTAGTGCCTTATATGATAATGTAGTGTTTCAGCCTCGTGGACCCTCTGCAGTTCACTGAGCTTGTATCCGAGCAGGATCGTAGCTAGTGTGTTGTGTAAATGCATTGTTCTCAGTTTCCCTGTCAGCATTAAAAGGAATTAAAAACAACTCCACTTGATTTTTGAGCCTCAGCTAATTTTCTCAGAAACTTTGCTTTTCATGTGGCTCTCATGCTGTGTATTTGCTGCCATGCTCCTGTGAGAAAGTTCAGGAAGCAGGTGATTAAGAACCAAGCAATATTTAGAGATTAAAAAAATTTTTTCCTTGAAAGCATGTGCAATCACTTTTAGGATGAATTTTTTTTTTTTTTTCCAGTGTGGCACTCACTCTCCTGCTAATAGTTGTGACATTCCTTGTAAAACATTTGCTTGTTTTTTTGGGGAAAAAAAAAACCTTAAAAACTGATGTGTCTATACCAAAGAGCCTGTTGTGTAGCTCATTGTGTCCCCGTTTCATGAGGGAGGAGCTTTGTGATACCACTGGTGACAGGGAACTCACAGAGGTTTCTTAGTAGGAAAAATAATAGTATTAAGAGGAGGAAACTGAAGCCCCATAAGTCATGAGGGTATGTGTGATTTCAGTTAACAACTGCTTGTTTATTCTTGGGGACCTTTGAGCCATGGGATTGTCCTTGTGTCCTGAGCTCCTTGCCCAGGTGAGTTGAGGGTGTTGAGGAGATGAAAGCAGCAAGGTCCTCAAGATGTTTGGGAATGGGGAGCCGCTCCACTTGGTTAGGACTGGTTCTGTGTAGAGATGGTGTCAGGGAGGTGCCAGATGGAGACAGGAGATTTCACTGGGCCCTGATCCGGGGCAAATGCTGAGGAGTTGAGTATTTGGAGTCTCTTCTTCCGAGAAGTCAGGGCTTCCGAGATGGGACAGGTGGTCATTTGTACAGCCTGACAGGAGCCGGTCTGTGTTGTGTATATTTGGAGTCATTTCATTAAGGTGTATTTTTGGCACTGTCATGAAAACTAAGCAGTCCTTGGTGTTGAAAAGAGTTTTTGGTTGGTTTTGGTCGGCATGTGTGAACTTCTTATCTATTTATTGCCAAACACATGCAGATTTTCTTACCCACTATACACGTTTTGAATGAAATTCCTGTTCTTTCACTTTGTTCTCCACAGAACAGGCTGTGTGTGTGTGTGTGTGTGTGTGTGTGTGTGTGTGTGTGTGTGTGTGTGTGTGTGTGTGTGTTTAGGTTCTTTTTTTTTCCATGGAAACTATGAGATGCAGAAAAACCTACCCTCCCAAAGCCAACAAGTAGATCTCATTTAAAATACAAGTCTGACTCCACTGAAAAAGAAATGACCAACATTGTGTACTGTTGTATTAATTACTTTTCTAGACTTGTAGCTTTAAGCATTTTTAGCAATTCTCAGTCTGAGGCTGCAAATTGGTGTATTGGATTGACCAAGATTACATTGCATGTGCTTGTTGAGAAGGGCGTTACCTTGAGAAATGGTTTGAGACTATCTTTGTAGCTTAGACCAGAGGAGGGGGTCCCACTGAGCTTAGTGAGTAGTAGGGCTTGAACAGAATGACCTGAAATCGAATTGGCTTAAAGAAATCGTGCCAAGCGTTAGGCCCTCCCTCACAAGACGCATTCTCCCCTGTCTTATACAAGGCAAGAGGAAGCAGGAGAGAGAGGCTTGCTGGAACCGATGCCTTCTGTGGGTTGTTAGAGGCAGAGATGACTCCGGGCTCTTCAGGAACACTCACGGGGTAACAGTGACTGTCAGTCCTGGGCTGGGAATTCATGGACAGAGAAGCGGATCTCAGGCCAGGCCTGGTGATTCTGGATATCTATCCATCTGCTCATCTGTAGTGAGACAAGTGAGGGCTGCCCCCCAGCAGCCACTCAGAGTAATTGATACATCTCATTTCATCACCGTTCTGTAGAATCCATTGGTAGGATGGTTGGTTTGGGGACAAGGCATGTAATGAAATTGCCTCTCAGTGATAGGAATGGCCTGAGCCTGCTTCCTTTTTGATTTTTTTTTTTAAACTGATGGATGGTGCAGCATGTCTACATGGTTGTTTGTTGCTAAACTTTATATAATGTGTGATTTCAGATTCAGCTTGAAAAATAATCTCACTACATGTAGCAGTACATTATATGTACATTATATGTAATGTTAGTATTTCTGCTTTGAATCCTTGATATTGCAATGAAATTCCTACTTTATTAAATGTATTTGATATGCTAGTTATTGTGTGCGATTTAAACTTGCTTTCCCCCTTTTTCTGGTTGTGCTCTTCCTTTTACAAACCTCTAGAAACAGGTAGTTTCTGAGAATTACTGATCTATGTTTGTATTGCAGATGTACTTAGGGGATATGTAAAATAATCATTTTAACAAAAGAAATATAGATATTTAAAATTTAATACTAACTATGGGAAAAGGGTCCATTGTGTAAAACATAGTTTATCTTTGGATTCAATGTTTGTCTTTGGTTTTACAAAGTAGCTTGTATTTTCAGTATTTTCTACATAATATGGTAAAATGTAGAGCAATTACAATGCATCAAATAAAATGGGTTAATTTTCTGATCCATAAGGCTGCTTGTGACTCATGTTGGGGAGAGGGGGAATGGGTGGGACATCGGGATCGGTTTCATTTTGGTAAAATTCTACCCTGTGCATCCCAAGAGCACTAGAGCCGAGCTGTAGATGACAACTCTGTGAGGGGCATTTGCACCTAATGATGCTCTCAAAGTTCTCTCAGGCCCATCTGGACTAGGACCTAGCAGCAGCAGGCTAATTAAGCTTTATTTTCCCCAGTGCTATCATTAAACATCCACTGCTGCAGAAAGAAAGGAATTAGCCCTAGGAAGATACTCTTCTCTGCCCTCCTCTTCACCTCCCTGCTGCTCCCTTTGGGTGCTGCATCCTGGAGGCTTCCACTTCCCTTGGGAGACTAGTTAACTCCACCAGCCTTCCATAGTTTGCAAATTGAACCTCATTTCTCCAATAAAGTGCGCGGGTGTCAGAGCCATGGAGAATTTGCCAGGAGACAGTTTCCTGGAGCCCATTACCGTTGGCTCCTGAAACATTTGACCTTTTCAGGTGAATGTCTGGGGCACAGTCAGTGTATACTGGAATTTTTATACTCTGGGAGCTTGTAGAGTTGTTGGGCTGTAGAAACAGCATTTATTAGGCACCTACTATGTTTTGGGCACTGCTAAAAGCTGAGTATAGAAAGCCAGAAGAAATCCCAAGGAGCTCATTGTCTAACAGATGAGGCAGCACAGCAGCAACAACATATAAACAAATGTAGGATAAACTGGGAGACAATAGAAAGAAAGCACTGGAACTAGGGGGATTATGAAACGCATCTTGTAGAAACTGGGATTTGTAGAAAGCCAGGAGACTGAGATGAGGGAGAGGGTATTGCAGGCATGGACAAGGGACAGAGAAAATGCCTTTACTTTGGATGTGGTCCAAAGGGTCTTGGATGTGGTCCAAAGGGTCTTCTAGGAAGAAAGAGGTGGTCAGCCATCTATTGTAGCTCACAAATTCTGTGGTGGCCGGGGAGGAAAAAGACCTGAAAGGAGGATGCTCATCTGGAAGATCTGAAGCTTTGAATGCAAAACAGCATTTTCTGTTGGATCCTGGAGGGTGATAGGGAGCTGCTGAAGTTAATTGATGGGGAGGGTGGGTGACCAGGTCAGATCCTGAGTCAGGATGAGTGATATCTGAGTGAAAGGAGAGAGGGATGGTGGGGAGGGCTCCTGTGGCAGGGAGACCAACCAAAAATTACCTCCAGGCCCAGGGTGAGGGGATGCATGAGGGGGATGGTGATGTCAGAGAAAGGGGCACATAGGAGAGAGGCTACGAAGGCTGAAATGAGCAGTCCTTGGCAACCTCTTGAATATGAGGTATGAAAAAGTGGGGATGACAACCTCGATTGTGACAGTAATGGAAGCGGGGAGGAAAGACTGGATTCAGTCTTGGTTATACGTCAAGTTTAACATTGAGGTACCTGATAGGCAGCTGGAGGTTTGAGGTTAGGACTGGATACATCTGAGAATTATCAGCATAGAAATGATGATTGAAACCATGGGAACTGATGAAATCACCAAGCAAGATAGAGTGGGAGGAGGAGGAAAGAGCCTTAGGATGGAGTCCTGTGTGCCTCATGGCAGGCATGGTGTGGATGGGAGATCCAGCAAAGGAAATCGGAGTAGTTAGGCCCGAGGATTGGGGGAGATGTTCTAGAAACCTAGAGAGAAGAGGGTATCTAGTAAGAGAGGGAGATAAACAGTGGCAGTAGTCTCAGAATGATCTAGAAGGGTAAAAACAAAAAAGATTAGATTGGCTGATCATTGATACCTTTGGAGAGAGTAGGCAAACATGGGGTTGGAAGCCAGCTAGCCTGAGGAGGCAGTGCAATGGTGTGGAAGAAAAACATTCATTTGGCCTGAGGACCCAGGTTCAAATGTCATCTGTCATTACTTATGGGACTTTGGGAAGCTCACTTCTCACTCCACCCCTCACCCTCCATCTATAAAATGAATGAGTAGCACTTGATGATTTAACATCTGAATTGACTGAAGTATCCGATGTAGATGATAACTGTAAAATCCTCCATTATCTGATTATTTTAGGCTAGTAATGGCCTAGATAATCCTAGGCAAATCCAAAAATAACTCCAATTTGGGGTGCCTTTATATGGGAGGGGGGTGGGGTGAGGACAGAAATTTTCTTACAACATCGACATAAAAGGCATTGTCTAAGATGAGGCACCTAGAGACAGAAGGTGGGTAAGTTATGAATAAAAAATGGTAACGGATGAACAGGCTGAGTGTGCTACATTGATGCTTACCTATGAGATCATTTTTTTAAAAAGCATAAAGCCTCCAACACTTGGATGCAACATCTTCCGAAGGTTTATTTTATGGACAAAATGGGGTCAAAAAGGATGAAGATCATACGACCATAACTGGAAGGAACCATAATCTGGTCCAATTTCCTAATTCTACAATTTGGGAATTTGGGCTGAGAAGTTGTGCCCCAGCCCACCCTGGTAGTAGATGTCAGAGTCAAGAATATGGTAAAATGGTCTGGGATCTGACACAGTGGCAGCAGGAACTTGCAACCAATGAAGTCATGAATCTGCTCTTTATAGTCATTCACCATGTTTGCCAGCATATCTACATATATATCAATGGATCAAACTCACACGTGATTTTGTTAGTGTGGAAATTTGCCTCTGTGTGAAAGTGGAATCTCTGGCTGTTTGCTGAAATCAAGCCTTTAAGTGACAACTTGACAAGTGGCTATTGGAGTGGCAGGAGTGGATTATGACCCTATGTCTTCCTGATTTCAAGTTAATCAACATTTATTAAGCATCTATCTTGTGTCAGGCCCTGTGCTAAACAATGGGGATACAAAGAAAGGCAAAAGACAGCCCCTGCTCTTAAACGAGCTTACAGTCTGATGGGAAAAACAACTAAGTCCAGCATTCAATCCATGATGTCAGGTTACCTCTTGATCTTTACTCCTATAATTTTGGTGCAGTGTCTATGACTTCACTGGTACAGAGAACTAGTAAGAAACTGTCTCAAAGTAGATTCATAGTTTCTCTGCAACTTAAGGTCTTAAATTTTCCTCTGCCCTTAAGGGATCACAAGACTTGTCCAGAAAAGAGAAGCCAATATTGTGTCCAAGAGGTGGTCCTGCCTCAGTGGCCAGCCCCTTTTTCCAACCTCATCTATCTTTATGTATATAACTCCCCCTTTTCCTACCTAATTATGCTTTGCTTAAATAAACATTAACATTAACTTGGCATAGTGGATAGAGCACCAGCCCTGAAGTCAGGAGGACCTGAGTTCAAATGTGACCTCAATCACTTAACTTCCTGGCTGTGTGACTCTGGGCAAGTCACTTAACCCCAATTGCCTTAGCAAAAAAAAATAAAAATAAAAATAAAAAATTGGATTCCTTGAACACCTGATGAAAGAGGAAAATGCCATATTTAAAGCCCTTGGGGAAAAGGTCCAGAGAGTCAAGAAATGCCCATTTAAGAGAAGGCAAAATCATACTTTGTCATTCAGAAGAACGGAATAGTCTGGTGAATGGGAAAAGCCTCTCTGGGGCTGCCCTTCTCTCATGTGAAATTGCACTAATTTGCTTTCATGTCAGGTGTGTTTCAGGTTCCTCTTTAGACCTCCCAAGTAATCTCCCTTATTTCAAACAGCCTTTCAAATAATTGAAAATAGTCAATTTTCACCTTATTCTATCCCTTTCCCAGATAAAAGGGATTTAAGTGCTTACTATGTACCAAGGAAAGGAGAGCAGATTGTTGAAGATCTCAGAAAACAGCTGGGTGGTGCCATAGTGCACGGAATGCTGGGCAAGGGGGGAGGGCGGATACCTGGAAAGTTCAAATCTCATCTCAGACTCTTAATAGTTGTTTGACTCTGGGCTAGTCACAACCTCTGTCTTATCTGCAAAATGGGGATGATAGCCCCTCCTTCCCAGGATTGTTGTAAGGATCAACTGAGATAATAATTGTAAAGTGTTTAGTACATAATAGTCACTTAATAAATAAGTACTTGGGCCCTTTCCCTTTCCTCTAGGCAAGGGCTAACAGAGATGCTGTCTTCAAGTATTTGAAGGATTACTCAGTAGAAATGAGAACTGGACTGTTTTCCTTGATCTCCAAGCACAGGACTAGAACTATGAACTAGAATCACACAACTAGTGTCTGAGACGGCTGGATGTAAGGTCAGATCGTCCTGCCTCCAGACGCTATCCACTGCCCCAGCTAGATGCCTAAAATGTGTATCTGTATGTAGATATACAATATCTATTTAATATACAATGTATATCTATTTACATTATCTAGTTATAGCTTTGAGAGTTACATTGGAACTATTGTAGAAGGAACTTCTTGTATCTGGTCACAGAAGGATATTCTGTTCAGTCACGGGCTTGCTATTATGTTATATAACATAAAGCCTTTAAAGTTAGAGAATCAGCTAATTCTAAATCAAATTAAATTTTATTTATTTTTTTGCTGAGGCACTTGGGGTTAAGTGACTTGCCCAGGGTCACACAGCTAGGAAGTGTTAAGTGAGACTAGATTTGCATTCAGGTCCTCCTGACTTCAGGGCTGGTGCTCTATCCACTACTTAGCTCCCCTCTAAATCAAATTCCAATATTTAACCTGCCTATCATCTTTAACAAGTTCACTAATTTAGTAAAAAAAGACAAGTGGCCATTGCGTGCCAGGCACTGTTAAGTGTTAGGACACAAACAAAGGGCAAGGAGCTTGCCATGCATCGCTTTATCTCCCTGGGACTCAGTTTCCATATCTGTCAAATGAGGGAACTGGATAGCCCCTGTATTCTCTAGTTCCATGGCTCCCTCATTGTACGCTTTTTCTAGATTGCTCACTTCTATCAAGCTTAAACTTAATCTAGTTCCGAGCAAGTCCAGGGATTGGGCACAAGGTGGCACCAATGAGCTGCAGAAGGCGCATCTGGACCTAATCTTTCCACCCCCTCCCCCCTCCCCCCCATCAACCAACCAGTTTTCTCCCTTCTCCTCCCCCACCCAGAGCTCCGCCAGCCTCCTCTTCCGAGCCAGGCCAAGAAACCCTCCCTCTTATTGTAGGGAGAAGGAGAAGCTCTGAAGGGGAGTTAGAGTTTCTTAAAGGAATCGGTTTTATAACCACAAGTTCAAACCGCAGGGACGGGGCTTTGCAGAAGTTCCCCAGGGATCCTTACGTCCCCCCAGCTTCTCCTCCCCATCCTACTCCCCCGGGCCACCGCCGGACATAGGGGCCAGCTTCCCCGTCCCCTTGTCACTCTCGGGCAGCTTCAGCCCAGGAGGGAGCTGGTTTAGGCTTCTGGCCCTCCTGTAACGGGACCATCTGCATTTGATCAGCTTGAGAAGGAGGTGGGGGATTAGGGGGAGGAAGCAGTGAAAGCATTCCAGAGTGGTGAGAGAGACCCAAAGACCCAGAAAAGACAGCACCGCCCCCCACCTTCTGCTCCCAGACTCCCCCCGCCTCCCAGGCTAACCCAGGGGTTGAGCCTAAGACGCAGACTGCACACTCCTTCCTTCCCTTCCAGCTCCACACAGAAGCCTGACTGCCATGGGGCCCCAAACCCCTCTCCTCGTCCTGTTGCTCCTGTCCCTTCCCAAGTCCCTTCAGGGGCAGCAGCAGCACCTCGTGGAGTACATGGAGCGCCGGTTGGCTGCCCTGGAGGTGAGGGTCCCCCATTCCCAGCCGCTTTCCTACTAGCCCCCCTCTATTAGCTCAGGATCTTTACACGGCCCCCAGCTGGCTCCCTCATTTCAGAGGCACATTGCTGCAAGGGGGTGAGAGACAAGGAAGGAACCTCCTTAGAGGCTGTCTTTGGATTCTGCCATTGAGATGCTCTGTGTCCCCGTGGAGTTGGTGCCCCAGCTCTGGGCTTCTGGTTTCCCATTTGTAAGTCAAGAAAATTGAACTAAGTGGTGTCTAAGACCCATTCTTAGCTATGAAAATCTAAGATGAGCCCTAAGCATCCCTAATGATGTTGAGATTTCCCTATCAATTTTACTTAAGTTAGCCTTAGGAAGAAAAAAGGTTGGGTGGTGGAGATAAGAATTGTGACATGGGGACGATTGCTGCAGAAACTAGAGCTTCCACAGATGTGGAAACCAGGTGGAAATAACACTGTATTCCAAGTTTTGAGGTCCTTTCCAGCATTAGGATTCTTTGACTCTCTGATCTGGTTCATACCTTCTACCCTTTAAGTTCCCAATGGTTGATATTTTGGATCATTTAAGATCAAAGCTTCCACAGATGTGGGAACCAGGTAGAAATAACATTGTATTCTAAGTTTTAGGTCCCTTCCAGCATTAGGATTTTCTGACTCTGTGATCTGGTTCATACCTTCTACCCTTTAAGTCCCCACTGGTTGGTTTCTTTGGTCGTCTGAGACTAGAGCTTCCACAGATGTGGGAACCAGGTGGAAATAACACTGTATTCCAAGTTTAAGATCCCTTCTAGCATTAGGATTCTCTGACTCTATGATCTGGTTCTAGCCTTAGGCTCCCAATGGCCGGTATCTTGGATCATCTGGTTCCTATGGCATGGGAATTTGAGGAGTTAGTGAGACTCAGTTGAGACTGTACCTATTCCTTTGTCTGTCTCCTCCCTTTGCTTCTTCCTACTCTCCATCTTTATCTCAGGAGCGACTGGCCCAGTGCCAGGACCAGAGTAGCCGACATGCTGCTGAGCTTCGGGACTTCAAGAACAAAATGTTACCCCTGCTGGAGGCAGCGGAGAAGGAGCGGGAAACTCTGAGGTCTGAGGCAGACAGCATCGCGGGCAGGGTAGACCGGCTGGAGCGGGAGGTTGACTATCTAGAAACCCAGAACCCTGCCCCACCCTGTGTTGAGGTGGATGAGAAGGCAACAGGAGGACCTGGGCCCAAGACCAAGGGCAGAAGGAATGAGAAATATGATATTTTGACAGGTGAGTGATGGAAAAGCAGACTGACTCTAATTCCTCCCAGAATCCCCTTTTCTCCAAGGTTTCCTCTCTCTAGGGTGGCTTAACTTCCTCAAAGGTAGTGGGTAAATGCCAGGGCTTCTAGGGAGTCAGGAAGCTGTGGGTCCCTTTTCTTCCCCATACTAGAAAAGTACAGCTCAATCCACATACCACTGGACAGGTGGGTGCCAGTTGTCACAGACTGACCCACCTCGAGAGCTGTGAGGTGCTTGTCCATAACTCTTCTTCTCTTCACCAGAATGTAGCCACACAATCTCCCAGGTGAAATCCATGAAGATCCTGAAGCGTTTTGGGAGCTCGGCAGGGATGTGGACCAAGGACCCACTGGGACATTCAGAGAAAATCTTTGTGCTTGATGGGACTCAAAATGAGACAGCCTATGTCTTCCCACGCTTGCGTGACTTCACCCTCTCAACAGCTGCCCGCAAAGCCTCCCGGGTGAGGCTGCCCTTCCCCTGGGTGGGCACTGGGCAACTGGTCTATGGAGGATTCCTCTATTATGCTCGCAGGCCCCCTGGGGGACCAGGTGGAGGTGAGGATCGAGGGGACATGTTGCAGCTCATCAAATTTCATTTGGCCAACCGGACTGTGGTGGACAGTTCTGTGTTCCCTGCTGAAGGGCTGATCCCGCCCTACGGGCTCTCTAAGGATACGTACATTGACCTGGCAGCTGATGAGGAGGGGCTGTGGGCTGTCTATGCTACCCAGGAGGATGACCGACACTTGTGCCTTGCCAAGCTGGATCCCCAGACCCTGGAGACGGAGCAGCAGTGGGACACCCCCTGCCCACGGGAAAACGCGGAGGCCGCCTTTGTCATCTGTGGGGCCCTTTATGTTGTCTATAACACCCGGCCTGCCAGCCGTGCCCGTGTCCAGTGTACTTTTGATGCCAGTGGTGCTCTGACTCCAGAGCAGGCAGCCCACCCTTACTTCCCCCGTCGTTATGGAGCCCATGCCAGCCTCCGGTATAACCCTCGAGAGCGCCAGCTCTATGCTTGGGATGATGGCTACCAGATTGTCTACAAACTGGACATGAGGAAGAAGGAGGAAGAAGTTTGAGAGACCCTGCCTCCCGTCAACTTTGTCTCACTGTTTCCTATTCCTCAATGTCCAGATTCTTCAAATTTGGGTAAATTGTAGTTGAACGCTCCTATTTTATGCTGCTTGGGGCCAAAACACTCATAGCCTTTGGTTTGATATGGAACACAGGCTCCAAAGCCTTGAATGTTCCATTTGTAGCCAGAAGGAGGAAAATTCCATACCTCATAGTCAAGCTAGCTTTGGTCCCCTGCCCCATATCTAAATCTCAAACCAATCCGGGAAGAACTGGGCCCAGAGAACTCTGGGCCCTGAAGGGGGGAGGAGGGGAGAAGTGCACAAGGCAGAGACCATAAAGAGCATAGTAGGAAGCAAGCACAGGGTTTCAAGCACTTGGGAGTGGGGAGGTGTAAGGTGCAAAACCCCATAATTCTCTTACATCACTGAAACTTTCTCCTTGCCCCCTCACCTCACCTCTACCCTAGAAGAACTGAAATTCTCTTAACATTGTTTTACATTGCGGCATTTTGCATTAAATGGGAAAAAAATCAAAATGTGGCTTGGTCTTTTATGTCTCTATGTGGAGGGAATGGGGAGAAAGGGATCCTCAAGCTAGATTTCTTCCCTTAATTTTCAGCTCTGTCTTTACCACTTGCCAGAATTGGATTTGTTCTGCTGAAGCTCATCCTCCTTCCCCATGTGTCCCCTTCCCCACACCTCCACCCTAGTAGGCTCCTGGGATGGGTACATGTTCTTGTCCTTTTGGGTCCAAAAGGACTGATTTGCAAGCACTGTGGCTTAGGGATGCAGTTGGTTATTTCCCCACCTCCACCCTCTCTCACTATTACAGAGTCATCATTTGAATCCTGGTGATGGAGAGAATTGATGAAGAGCAGCCTGGTTTTAATTCTCAGATGCCATCAAACCATAATTCTCATCCTTAAGGCACACTACACAGAACGGTCGGTGGTCCGACAGGGGTCCCAGAAAACCCGGAGACTCGGGTTGTGGACTTAGCCAAAAAAGGGTGAAATTCCAACAAAGCAGGGCCCTGAGGAGCGCACCCACCGTTCCTAGAGCTGGCTGAAGCGCTTGACCCCTCCTCCCTGCCCAGGCCTGGCTCTTCCCAGTCTCCTGGTTGCACAATTGTTTCTGGTCGAAAACTGAGCTGGTTTTCCTGTTGCCGCAGAGTCTCTGCGGCTCGGCTGAAGGGGCGGAGCAATGGCTATATCCTGGATGGAAAAGCTGCAAAGCCCCCCAAGAGTACCCCTCCCTGCTTCCCATTACTCCTCTCATCCCATCCCCCACTGGAGCTTGGTGCCCAGGACTGAGACCGGCCTAGAAGGCCGGAAGCTTTAACTCTCTGCTGCTCAGAAGTCTGGTCTGGGGTTCTGATCTGGCACAGAGGGTGATGTCAGTTGCCTGACCCATCCTCCCTCAATAGGGAGTGTGGAGGAGGTGGATGGCAATCTGTGGGAAAGAAGGGTGATATTTCCAGTCTGGAGTCTTTGAGAGCTGCTGTTCCTCCTCTTACAGAGGACAAAGTCCTAGTCAAACTCTCCACATCCTCTCAGGGCTTCCTTTTGTCAAGGGGAGGGGAGGAGAAACTTGGTCAGTTCTGGGATGAGGGGCAGATTTGGACATTGTTGACTGGAGAGATGTTACTTCTCCAGAACAGGGCAGCCCTGGATAAAGGGAAAGCGGGACTCCTGGGCACCTTGGATAGGAAAAATAGATGGAGGAAGGGTCATTTTGTGACTCTTCAGGAGGAGAGCCCCAATTTCTTCTCCCTTCTCTTTTTTTGAGTCCCACCTACATGCATATCTCTCTATTTACTCTTCTGCTCCTACCCTTCAACCTAAAATTCTTACCGGGATCTGGATTACTTTTTGACTCAAATGCCCCTGGGAAGACGGGAGATTTGGGGGCCTTCGGAGGATCGGAGCTAGTTTGCTGTAAACCATGTTCAGACAAGGAAGAAGGGTATCATAGCACCTAGGGGACAATCAGTAGAAAATGGTGCCCTGGATCTTGATCAGTCCCCTCTTTTCTTCCCCCCTTTTCATTTCTCATTAAATTTTCCCCGGGGGTCAGAATTCCTAATTATGAATCTGGTTTTGGGGTCACTGTGGGGTTATGGGAAATAATCAGAAATTAGGACAAAGGAGTTATATTCTACCTTTGATCCTCTCCCCGCACCCAATACATACATACACACACAGAATGGGGGCCCCTTCTTTGCTCTACTGATGGGATTCCCAAATTAGAGACGGTCTTCTAATCCCTACTTTTCATGGCTCCCAATTTCAAATCCCTAGAGAGTCAGGTCAAGCCCAAGGCTAGAATTCCCTGCAATCGGGACATTTGTCTAGCTGTAGCTGGAAAAGAGTCTCTTCTATCAATGCAGTGAGTCCTGTGAGTGAGGAGGGGGTGCCCCACCTCCCCGGGATGGGGTGGATCAGACAGGCCCATCTCCGCCTTTTGTCTCTTTCCTTTCTTCTCCCCTCAGTCGTGGCTGCTCCTGACGTAGGTTGGAGGGGAAGGGGAGAAGAATGACTTACAAAGGCTCTATTGTAGGGAGCCTGAGACGGGTGGGGGCTCCTCTCCCCTTCAATTCTCTCTTAATGTGGGGCTGGCAACAATAATCACTGCCTGTCAGCCCACAGAGGTGTCTGCCCACGGAACATCTGGCGCAGTTTGCGCAGCGCCCACGGCTAGGGGCTGGGGGTGGGGTCTCCCTGGGGACAATGGGGAAGGGTGTCCAGAAGGTGTGGAGAGCATGTGTCTCCGAGGTATGGCTCACCTACCTCTTCTGAGCAATGTTGTCCTGCCTTCATGATGGTCTCTGTGCATTTCCCGGGTTCTGGGGGGGCTGGGTAAATGTATCAGGGTGTGTGCCCTCTCTGTCCCGGTGACTGCCCCGTGTGTATGTTTGTGTATGTCTGTGTGTGGGTCTCCAGGTCCTGGTGGGCCTGCTCCTGTGTGTGTGATGTGACTCTCCCTCTCTGTGCATGTTCACGTGCGTATATGGGTGTATGTCCCCGCAAGACCTCCATTCTGCATGTGTTTGTGAACATATATGTGTGTATGTGTATGTTGTGTGTCTTCCAGACTGTGGGCTCTCAGGAAGAAGGGACTGGGTCTCTAGAGTTAATTTTGTGTTGTATGTAGCCCCACATTGATTAAGAGAGTACTCAGTTATGGCTTTTTAAAATTTTTGTTGTAGTAGTAAACAGTAATTTAAAAAACTTTTTTATTAAAGCTTTTTATTTACAAAACATATGTATGGATAATTTTTCAACATTGACCCTTGCAAAGCTTTGTTCCAAATTTTCCCCTCCTTCTCCCCCTCCATCCCCTCCCCTAGCTGGCAAGCAGTCCAATACAGTTGAAATACATGTTAAATCCAATATCTGTATACATACTTGTACAGCTATCTTGCTGCACAAGAAAAAATGGGATCAAGAAGAAAAAAAAAAACTGGGGAAAAAAACAAAATGCAAGTAAACAACAACAGAGAGAGTGAGAATGGTATGTTGTGATCCACCTTCAGTTCCCATAGGCCTCTTCCTTGGGGTAGATGGCTCTCTTCATCACTGAACAATTGGAACTGGTCTGAATCATCTCAACATTGAAGAGTTATATCCATCAGAACTCATCCTATAGTCTCGTTGTTGTCGTGTATAATGATCTCCTGGTTCTGCTCATTTCTCAGTTATGGCTTTTTGACATTTCATTTGAGACTGTAAACAACTCTCGGAGAAGTACATTCTATTTCTCAGACCCATTTTGCAGATGAGGAAAACTGAGGCAAATGCAAGTTAAGTGATTTGCCCTGGCTTACAAAATCTAACAAATATGATAAATATGTATGTACACGTATCTGTAAATGTATGTATAAAGAGCAGTGCACAGGCTAGTAGGATTGGAGTCAGGAGAACCTGTGCTCAGATTTCGTCTCAGACACTTTCTAGTTGTACAAGCCAGAGCAAGGCATTTGACTTCTGTTTGGCTCAGTTTCCTCATCTATAAACTGGGGATAATAACAATAGTTGTAAGGAACAAATAAGATAGTAATTGTAAAGTACTTAGTACAGTGCCTGGCATATAGTAGGCCCTTCACAACTGTTAGCTATCATCATTATTGTTATTAATGTATTGGTGGATGTGTGTGTACAAGTATAATGTATGAGGCGTGATTATAAAGCAAGGGAATGAATCCCCTAGGACAACCTGTCTCAACACCTTATAGTTCCATTTTGTGTGTGTTTGTTTATTTCTGGGTGCCTGTGTATAGGGGTAGTGCCTGTGTGTGTGGCAGAGGGAAGCACCTTTGACCTATTTCTAGGAGGGAAAAGCAGATTGAGAAATCCCACCCAAGTTCTCCAGAAAAGTTCCTTGGACTTTTCTGAAAGGACAGAAGGCTCCAGGGACTCGTCCTTTATGCCTTGTTCCATTTCCCCTTTTGGCTCCAAAATAACTGACAGGACTATTTTGGAAGCATTTTGGATGGTGAGCAGAGCTGTGTGGGCAGATGTAGTGAACTGTCCAAATTCATTAAATTAAATTATCTGCTGCTCAAGGAGACAGTCTCTGGATCTGAGCCAGGCCACCAAATGACATCCTCCTACCTCCTCAGCACCCCCAGCTCAACTCTCTGCAAGCCCTCTGATTAGGTTGGGACTCAGAGTCGGCCTGGCCATTGCCTGGAAGAGCTGGAGGGAAAGGTGCAACCCTAGGATGGGAGGGAGAAGGCCTGAGGAGACCCTTCTTTTAGTTTTCCCCAGTAGGGCCCTTCAACAGGGGACAACCAAAGATGGGAAGTGGGGGTGGGGACCGGCAGGCTCTAGGGAGCAGATGCTGCTATGGAGACAGCTGCCCTGGCTGCTTCTACTTCCTTGGTCTTGAGTCTAAGAGTTAAGGCCCTCCCTATGCTATAGTTGATGATCCCAAGAGGTTGACAACCATTTCCATCCCTCTGCCCCATGCCCTCTTGAGTTCTTTCTTTCCTCAATATGTTTACATCACAGGAATTGTTTTCCAGCATCTGTCTGAGAAACTAAAATGTTCATAATATTCAGTTTAGTTCAAGGAACCAATTTATTTATTAAGCATTTACTATGTGTAGCCACTAAAGTGCTGACACATAGTAGATGCTTAATAAATACATTGATAAAGAATTAAAGATACAAAGATAAAGATACAAAAAGAGGCAAAAGATAGTCCCTGCCCTCAAAAAACTTGCAATCAAACAACCTGTAAACAAATATATACAAAGTAAACTATGTATAGGATAATATGGACTATTTTTTCCTTGAGGAAATTGGGATTAAGTGACTTACCCAGGGTCACACAGCTAGGTCAAATTTGAACTCAGGGACGCCTGATGCCAGGGTTGGTGCTCTGTCTACTGCTCCACCTAGCTGCCCCAATCTGGACTATTTGTGTCTGACCTGTGGCAGAGCATTCATGGCTTGTGTTCTGAGCAGCCACAGTCAGACATACCGTAATTTGACTCTATCCGTGATGACATTTGCTCCTCTTTGAGTATGAAAAACAACAATTGAGATGTAGGATACAGGATAAATAAGAAGGCATTCAAGGATGGGAGGCAACAGAATTAATTGGGGAAGGTTTCCAATAAAAATTGGGATTTTAGTTGGGACTTAAAGGAAGCCAGAAGGTCAGTAGGTGGAATGGAGAAGGGAGAGTGTTCCAAGCATGGAGGACAGCCAGAGAAAATACTCAGAGTCAAAGAGATGGAGTGTCTTGTTTGTGGAACAGCCAGGAGGTCTTGTTGCTGAATTGAAGAGCACATGTTGAGAGTAAGATGTAAGAGGACTGAAAAAGTAGGAGGGGACTTGGTTTTGAAGGGCTTGGAATGCCAAAACATTCAAATTTAAGTTTAGGGTTAAAGTTGGAATTAGGATTATATTAGGGTGAGAGTTAGAATTAGGGTTAGGGTTAAGGTTAGATTTAGAGCATTTTATATTTGTTCTTGGTGCTACTTGGAAGCCACTGGGGTTTATTGAGTTGGAAAATTACTTTAGTGGCTTTAGTGGAGGAGAGGCAGACTGACCCAGCGCTGCGGGAGTCCTGGATGCAGGGAGAAGGGGCCTACATGGTGGGTTTCTCTCTGAGTATTCTTGGAACTGCATCCCTTCTCCTCCCTTTCTAGTCTTATTCTTGTGTCTGGAGCCCCCCCAGTACCCCAATTCCAAAGAGATCCAGTTCCGTTTCATGAGATTCTCTCTACCATCCTCCCATTTTTCTCTTGGTCTCCACATCTGCCCACCTATTTAGCTTGAAGACCCCAGAACTAAGCTAGGACCCAGATAGTACGTCATGGATATTTCAGGATTGATTGTTTGGCTATTCCCATCATAAAGCTTTCTCCATAGTCAGTCATTTGATGAACAAATAGTAAGTACACAGTAGTGTGCCAGTGTGTTAAGTGTTATAAGAGCAAAAGTAATTTTTGGCTATAAGAAGCTCACATTTTAATGCGATATACCGTGCAAACAGCTGTGTCCACACGATTTCTACAGAGTATATTGGAGATAATCTCAGAGCAAAGGCAGTAGCATGGAGGAATACTGAGATAGGCTGCTGGCAGAAGGTGGGGTTTTAGCTGAGACTTCAGGGAAGCCATAAAGTGAGGAGGGAGAGAGTTCCAGGCATGGGGGGCAGTCAGTAAAAAATGCCCAGTGGAGAGAAGTAAGGAGCTAGTGCCATCGGATTGAAGAGCGAAACATAAGAAGACAGGAAAGGGTCTAGATGAGTTTGTGCTTACCAGGGAAGGCTTAGATTGGTGGATTGCTTGAGTTATGGAGTTCTGAGCTGCAGTAGAGCTAAGCCAGCTAGGAGATGGAGTGTCTTGTGGGGAAAATGGTAGGGAGTCAGTGTTCCTAGATTTCCTAGATAGACAGAGGGGGCTAGCATTCTTTTTTTTTTTCCTGAGGCAATTGGGGTTAAGTGACTTGCCCAGGGTCATACAAAGGGGCTAACATTCTTTAAAAGCCAAACAGAAGAGTTTACTGAGGGGAAGGGGAAAGGAGAATAACCTGATAAGTTCCACTCTCTAGGATGATCAATTTGATAGCTCAAAGGAGTGGACTGGAGTGAGGAGCCTGGAGGTAACTAGACCAACCAACAGATTATTGTAATAGTCCAGGTGTAAGGTGATGAGGATCTGCATCAAGTGGGGCATTTTGGAGAGATGTCACAAAGGACAAACAAAGCAGATTAAGGGACAGACAAAGAGTGAGGAGTTAAGGATAAGGCCAGTGTTGTTAGTCTGGATAACTAGAAGGTTGTCTTTGACAGTAAGAGGGAAGTTGGGAAGGGAAGAAATTTTTTGGAGAAATTAATGGAAGAAAGGAAGGAAGGAAGGGAATAAGCATTTATTAATCATTTACTATGTGTCAGGCACTTTGCTAAATAGGCATTTTATAAATATCATTTAATCCTTACAAGAACCCTGAGATATAGATTTTTAAAAATTTATTTTTATTTTAGAAATCAGGACTAGCTTTATTATTTTATTGATTTCTAGATTTAAGAAAGTGATGGAGTATAAATTAATAATACAGATTAAACTTAAAAATATGACCTGACCTGTGGTTTTTTTTTTCTAACTTTTTTATTAAAGCTCTTTATTTTCATAACACATGCACGGATAAATTTTCGACATTAACATTTGCAAAACCTTGTGTTCCAAAATTTACCCCCTTTTCTCAACCCCTTCCCCTAGATGACAAGTAATTCAATATATGTTAAACATGTTAAAATATATGTTAAATCCAAAAATGTATACATATGTATACAATTATCTTGCTACACAAGAAAAATCAGATCAAAAAGGAAAGAAAACAAAAAACAAACAAATATAGGTTTTTTTTTTAATTAAAAAACAAACAACAACTTACCATTTTACAGTTGAAGAAATTGAGGCATATAGAAATTAAGTGACTTGGACAGGAATTCACAGATAAGATATGTCTGAGTCTAGATTTGAACTCAGGTCTTCCTGATTCTAGACTTGGTAAATAGATATCTCATAATGAATTCAACTTTGAAAATGTTGAGTCCCCTATATATTTATAACATACCCAATTCAAAATGTCTAAGAGACAAAGATGTGAGACTGGAGGTCAAGAGAGAAGTTAAGATTTGATAAACTTAAGAATGATGTGTAGGGAGATGATAATTGAATCCAATGAGATCATTAAATGAAACAGTAAAAAGGGAGAAGAGGGTTAGCACAGAGCCTGGGACGATATGTATAGTTAGGGGATGAAAATTCGACAGAGGAAGCAGAATTGATTAGGTAAGTTGGAGGGAAAACAGAAGCCGGCAACATCACAAAAAACTAGAAATAAGAGAATATGAAGAGGAAGGTGATTGACAGTACAAAAAGCGGGTTGAGGATTGAGAAAGAACCATTAGATTTGTTGATTGAAAGATTAGTGGTAACTTTGAAGAGAATGGTCTCAGTTAAGTAAAAAAGTTAGAGTTATAATAATAATACTAATGTCAAACTGCAGAGAGCCAAAAATAGAGTGAGAAGAAAGGAGGTAGTGGTACTAATTTCGGACAGCTTTCTCAAGGAATTTATCCATGAAAGGGAGGAGAAATAATCCCCTTTGACGGGTTGGACAAGTCAAATGGGGGTCTTTTGAGAATGGTGGAGCTGTGGGGATATTTGTTGCAGGAAGTAGTAGGGAAGCATCTGGTAGGCAAGTGAGAAAGTGGGGATGATAGAGTGAACAACCTGTCAGAGAAGAAAGGATGGAAAGGGATCACTTGTGCATGGGGAGGGACTTGCCTTGGGAAGGAGAAGGGTCATCTCTTCATTTGGAGACAGGAGTTAAAGAGGTAGTTCTGAGTGATGTGAGGTGAACAGGGGAGGAAAAGGAGCTCTAAGCTAAATAGTCTCATTTTTTTTTAAAGTGAAATTTGTTGCAAGGTTTTCAGCAGAGTAAATAGGGGAAGGATGAGCCATGGGAGATTTGAAGAAGGATAAAAACATTTGGAAGAGCCACTATAGAGAGTGGGATAGTGAGTTAATTAGGAAAGTGTAAAAGGATTGCCTTGCAGTAGTGAGTGCCCAGTTGAGATTATGCAATGTAAATGTGTAGTCCCAGCTGTAGCCTGGTCACTGGGGCCACTCTTCCAGTTTCTGAGGTTTGCAACTTAATATTCATCCTTACCTATTTACTGGCATCTACCCTCCTCCATTTAATTGGTTGAAAAGTTTTGTCAGTTTATCTCTACAACATTTCTTGCATCCATCTCTTCTACACAGTTTAGACCATGAATTACTTTTCACTTAGACTATTGCAAGATCTTCCTGATTGGTCTCCCTGCACACAGTCTCTTCTCTTCCAAATTCATCTTCCACACAGCTGCCAAATTGGTATTTCCAAAATAAAGACCTGACCTTTCTCAAGAAGCTTCTGTGGCTTCCTATTGCCTTTATGATAAAATACAAAGTCTTTTGTTTGGCACTGAAATTCCCTCTAATTGTCTGCTTTCTAGATACTGGTCTGTTTGCTGTTCTCTGTACACATTTTATTTACCATCGCTGTGCCTTTGCTCAGGCTGTGCTCTATTCCTGGAAAGTCCTCCCTCCTCACCTCTACCTCTTGGAACTTCCAGCTCCCTTTAGATCTCCGCTGATGCTCCAACTTTCTTAATTTCCCCTCCCCCCTTTACTCATCTTTCTCCAAAATTACTGGATATTTGTTGTGTCTAGAGTGATAGCACTCAGCCAATGAAGCTCTGGACTCAAGTACTCCCTCTGGCTGTTTGACCACAGGGAAGTCACTTAACCTAGAAGTGCTCTTGACCATGTTTCAAGATGTAGAGCAGCTGTTCATTTGCATCAGCAGAGAGAGTTTTCTTAAAGGGAAATCAAAGTAAAGAAATCACATGTCTGCTTCAAATACATCCACACATATGAATTACTCATTCATTTATATGCATTATTATATAGTAAATATTTTGTAGGTATGTATTTGCTTACCTTTGTGATCCCCTATTTTGATACTTCCTTTGAACATTGAGGTGACCCTGGGTTCTTGAAGCTTTTGCCATCTGAAAACAACTTCTGAAAATTTTCACCAAGCTGGAAAAGCTTCAAAAAGAATTCTAGTAATAAATTGTGTCTGTTTTCTGAGAATTAGTAGTTGATTGGTCACTTGGCAATTCTTTGAGTATGGCAACCCAAGAAATAAAAATACAAAATGGCCCCCAGTCCACGTGGGTTCATCTCCATCCTCTTATGCTTCTGTAGTGAGAATGAATGACTTAGAAAGGATTAGAGGGAGCTAAGAATTACACAGCTTGACTGTTGATATTATAAAATAGGATCAATGAGTGGGCGAAGCTAGGTGTTAACAGTGGATAGAGCACTGGCTCTGAAATCAGGAGGACATGAGGTTAAATCTGATCTCTGACACTTGACACTTACTAGTTGGGTGACTCTGGAAAAGTCACTTAACCACAATTGCTTTGCACACCTACAAATCAATCAGTAGACATATTACTAGAGGAATGAAATCAAATCAATCTTAATTATTTTCAATTCTGAAATTAAACATCAAAAAGAGCATTTCCATACACAGCAGGAACCTGCTCCCCAAAGAGAATTCTATATGAAAACTGTTCAACTCAATCTCATATATGCTTTTTAAAAGCATATAAAAATTCTCCATATTACTTTCAAAACTGTCTTGCTTATCTGTACTTCCTTCTGAATTTCCTTCTCTTCTCTTCTGTACACTAAAGAAAATTATAATAACTCTTTTTGCCAAAAACTTTGCTATTACTAATCTGTTTTCTGCAATGCCCCCTACAATTTAAAACTAAGACAAAGGAAAAACAACTATCTTGTGACAAGTAAACACAGCTAAGCAAAATGAATCTGCATAGTAGCCCTGTTCAAAAGGCTATTTTGCCTCTTTCTGCATTTTGTGTCCATCACTTCAATGTCAGGATGTGGGTAAAATACTTCATAATAAGTGCTCTAGAGACAAAGTTAATTATTGCATTGATCAGTGTTCTTAAGAGTTTCAAAGTTGTTTTTGAAGCCATGTTGTTGTCTTTATACACATTCTCCTAAATTCTGTTCACTTTCCTCTACAGCAGCTCATACAATCAGGATTCTTTCTTTTAAAACTTTACAATGCCTCTTGCAGTCATATACCACAATTTATTCAGCTACTCTGATTATCTAAGAAGTATTTTCGGATATCCTCTTAGATTTTAACTCTTTCCTTCCCCTCCCACTGTTTTTTTTTTTTTTTTTTTTAATAAATATTTTCTTCAGGATTAGGGATTTTCTTCTCTTTGTGAAAGTTATCTTCCTTTTCATTCTTCCTTCTCCCCAGTAGTTTCCCTATAGAGCCTGATGTATTTTCACAACAAGTTCTGTGTATCTCTGTTTGTCTCTCTGTTTCTGTGTGTCTCTCTGTGCCTTTGTTTCTATCTCTGTCTCTCCCTCTGTCTCTTTCTGTCTCTGTCTCTCTGTCCCTCTGTCTCTATCTCTGTCTATCTCTCTCTACCTTCCTCCTCTCCTTCCTCCTCCTCCCCCTCTCCCCCAATACTCCTTTTTCCATTTAAGGTAAGAGTGAAGCTCATCTGGTACCTATTCCCACTATCCCTTCCTCTAGGTTTGTATGTTATTCTTATATACCTCAATTATAAGAACAAATTCTACCTCCTTCTTCCTTCTACATTCATGCATTTCTTTTCTCTTTGTCCTCTTTAGACCCTCACAACAGAACTAATTCAACCCCCAGAATCTATGTTTTTCTTATTTAACTCCTTTAATATCCTTTGAATACATCAAGTTTTAGAAGGGATGCTTATTTGTTTTCTTCCAATAGAATGCTGACATAACATCGTCATATATCCTTCCAATTGTACAAACACATTTACCTTTTTTAGTTTCTTTTTATTCTTGTGTTCAAAGATTCTATTTGGTCTGTCTTATGTCAAAAATGCTTGCAAATTTTTTACTCCATTAAAGGTCCACTCTCTCCTGCTCTCTCCACCCTTACGCCCCCTGCCATCCTCATCTACTCTGGATTTGCAGGATTAGTTATTGTTGATGTAAACCTATATCTTTTATCTTTTGGAATATTATGTTCCAAGACTTATTTTCTCTCTCTCTCTTTTTTTTTTCCTGAGGCTAGGGTTAATTAAGTGACTTGCCCAGGGTCACACAGTTAGGAAATGTTAAGTGTCTGAAATTTGAACTTTAGTCCTTCTGAATTCAAGGCTGGTGCCCTATCCACTGGGCCACCTAGCTGCCCCCCCAAGACTTATTTTCACATAAACTGTCAGGACATTTGTGAATCCTACCTGTATTTCCTTAGCACTTAAACTGCTTCTTTCTGGGTTCTTGTAGTACTTTTTCTTTGTTATGGTAGCCTAGATTTTGATCATGATATTCTTGAGATTTTCCTTTTGGGGTTCCTTTTAGAAGATTCTATCTTTAACTTCTGGTTCTAATAGATTTAGGTTGTTTTCATTTGTGGTTTCTTGAAATATATTATCTTGGTTTTATTTTTTCATACATGGTTTTCAGGAAGATCAATGATTATAAAATTATGTCTCCTTGACTTACTTTCCAGATTAGTTCTTTTTTTATATACCAAATATCTTATATTTTCTCAAAATTTTCCAAATCTTTTGGTTTTATTATCATATTTATTATTGCCTCATGGAGTTATTGATTTCTATTTATTCTATTATACTTTTCAGGGAATTTATTTCTTTGGAAAAATGTATCACTTTCTTTCTTTTTTTTTTTTTAAACTACTTTATTCTCCTTCTGAGACACATGGGGTATTCAGGAGAACTAGCACCTTTGGTGTGAGGGCTGTTGAGACTTTTTCAGGGCTGCTCATCCACTTTGGGTTTACCTGATTGACCCAACTCTCACTTTTGCATCCAAGAAGTTGTGGCGTGTGCAATGGCCACACACAATGGCAGATGGGCTAAACCAGGTTGATGGAAATTGATAAACTTCAAACCTATCAGTGAGTTAAGGAGCTGTCTATCTCAAGCATGTGAAGACTTTCCCAGCAGAATCCACAGGGATCACAGGGATCTGCTGGACAATCCCAGCAGAGGAGCACAATTTGTTTCAACAGTTCCAAAGCAGCTGGAGAAGTACCATGGAACACTTAGAGTTTGGTTAGAATTTGGTCAGTCATCGAAGATACTAAGGTCATCCATTGCATTCTGGGCCATCAACAATTGTCCTGACTTTTATATTGCCACTGTATTTCTATGACTCTGGAAGAGAGAGTGAAGCTGATGATTTTGTGCAACTCTATCTCACTTAAATCCAATTCACTTGCGAGTCAAGATATCATCCCATGATGTCATTGGTCCTCTTCAAAAATAAAGGACAAAAAAGAAGATTAAAAAAAAAAACATATACTACAGATGGAAGCAAGGGCAAATAATAGAGTGTACACATAAAATCATGGCACAGTTCTAAAAAAATAGTTTTAGGACTGATAAACCTAGAGTGAGCTGAGGCTGGTTAAGGACAATAAAAATGATGCTTTAGATTTTAGTTATATTGATGAAAAAAGGAAAGTAAAAAAGAGAGGCTGATGATTTTGTGCAACGTTGTCCCATTTAAATCCATTTCACATGTGAGTCAAGACAAAATCCCATGATGTCATTGGTCCTCTTCAAAAACAAAGGACAAACAACATTCTCCTTCCAATTATTTTCTACAGAGCTCTTATTTCATTAAAAAAAAAATCACTTGCTTCATTTTTCCTAGTAATTTACATAATCCTTTTGGAAAACTCCATTTTTTTCCCCTTGGAGACTCTGGTTTAGTCATTATGGAGTTGGTCTCTGATGTGGGGGGGTATTTGCAATAATTGTTGATGACAGCCAATGTTTTCTTTCATTTACTTATTCCTCCCACTTTAGTTTCTAAATTGGGGCTTTGAGTCTGAGTCAGGATCAATATTTGCCCTCTGTAGTATTTTTGGGTGGGGGTGGTCAGCCTTGCTTTATCTTTCCCAGGGTCTCTTTTGGTCTCTATATGCTAACTTACATATACTAAGCCCTCCCTTTTAGTTTTGAATTTCAGATTGCTGGACTTTCAGTGCCCTTCCTGGCATCTAAGGACAGAATATTAGGGACCTCAGAGCCTCTGGACCTGGGATTTCCTGGTATGAGTCCTTCCATATTATCCTGGCTACTGCTAGTTGCAATCATTCAATCAGCTTACTCTGTGCCCAGCACTGTGTTGAGTAATGGTACTTGCTAAGATCCCTCCTCTCAAGAGATTTTCAGAGGAATCTTATAGACATAGAGCCCTTGCAGACTATACACACTTCCCATGTCTAATCCAGCTGCACTGGCACTGCCTTTGCTCATATTTTCCCTGCTTATCTCCTCAAGCTTCTGGATAACCTCTTGTATGGGTCTGGGGTGGAAGAAGTCTCTTACTTTTAGTTTTTTTACTGGATTTCTCGGTCATTATTCAATCTACTATAAACTTCAGGGTATGTATGTGGGAACTAGGTTTTCTGCCTCCCATTCAGACAGGCATCTTGGCCAGAAGCCCAAATTATATCAATCTTGACATTCGATCAATTAACAAGTCTTTATTAAGTGCCAGCTATGTGTCAGGTACCATGGCAGGTGCTGGGGACATGAGTACAAAGGATGAAACACATTCTTGCTATAAATGAAAGAAGAAGTAGAAAGGATATCATCAGAGGAATGTATGATTGAAAGAGAAAATGGGCCAGTCTGATGCTGAGGAAAGGGATAATAGAAGGAGAGCTGAGTACTCTGATGGTGTTATCAGGATGTCAGAAAAATTTGATGAAGGCCTGCGGCACATTGGGTACATCATGGGGTGAGCTGAGGCAGGTGGGGGAAAGGAAATGCTTTACATACAGGGCCCCCAAATTTGAATGACATTTTTAACAAAGTCAATATAATTTTAAATTTTAATAGCTTGAAATTGCCCCAAGGCAATGGAATACCTTGTATTTTATCTCATATCATTATTAGAACAATTTTGTGAAGTAGGTGCTATGTTGTTATTATTCCCATTTTGCAGGTGGAAAAACAGACTGAGAAGGGATTAAGGGACTTGTCCAGGGTCACACAGCTATAGGAGATGTCTGAGGAAGAGATCAAATTTAGGCTGTTCTGATACCAAATCCAGATTTCTATCTGCTAGGATACCTAGTCATCTCAGAATATGGCCAAGAGTCACATGGAATGGGAAGGTGTGGATGGAGCTGTCACCTGCATTCCTCAGAGGAACCTCCTCATTGAAAAGATGGAGAAAGTCCTATAGGCTCTCATGGCAGGAAATGCCAGAACACATGCTTCCCTTTTCCCTTCTGCCCCTAAGCTGCTTCCAAAGCATCTAGTGAACCCTCTTTTCATAGGAAATTGAACAAAGTTGGGTGTTTCTGAGGCCAAAGTTCGGTGTCAAGTGAAGCTGGAACTTCCTGCTATGTTCTGGTTTTTGATTCATGCTCTCACCCTGTAGAAGAGCCTTTACTGTTTTTGAAATGAAATCTAAATTTATAGTTTTAATAACTCAAAGGAAGACTCATAAACATGGATACTTTACAGTTAAGGGAGTGGGGGGGGGAGAGGAAAAGGAAAAGACAAAGGGGTGAGGGTGGGGAGAAGATTCCTATGGATCCATACCATATTTTCAGAGCTTTCAGGTACAATTGGAATCAGGCATTCCTGCTAAGTAGAGCCCGCTCATTTTTAGGGTACCAGAGTTCTCTGGGGCTGAGACCATTGCACTTCCCTTATTTTGCAAGGCTTGACTACTCCCCTTATTCTCCAAAGACTGCAGCTTACCACAATCAGTTGGTAAATGTCCAATTACTGCTTGAGAACCAACGGCTGAGAGGAGACAGGAGAGATGGGGAATGGGATAATAGAAAAAGCACCTGCCTTGGAATCAGAGAACCTGGGCTTAATTCTCAGTTGTTTTTTCAATCAGTCAATAAGCATTTATTGAATCGCTGTAACTCTGGTTTTCTGTGCAAATAATATTATGGAGTCATCAGGTTCCTGGAAGTGGAGACTAGATTCTATCTCAGAGTCTACCAGTTCTAGTGCTGTCTTTATGAACTGGAGTTGGAAGTTTCCCAGGAAGAGGAAGCCAGAAGTGGAATTTCTCCATCTTGCTCCATGTGGCAGGAAGTGCTTCTGGCAGATCTTATTTCTAGAAGCTGGCTGCCCTTCAATCATCTTCTCCAGGATTCTGATGAGACATTTGGCCCTCAGAACTGAGGAGGATGCTTCCTCTTGCTCAAAGCCATCAACCTGACTTCTTTTTGCTCAAAGGCACCAGAGTCAGATCCTAAAAGATATCACCCAATTGGTGAACCTTGGGATGGAATCTATTCTACTGGGCTCACTAGCCTGTTATGGGTCAGGTACTTTGTTAGCTAGGTGACTTCAAATAAGTCATCTCCTCTCTTTTGGCCATAATTTTCTCATTTGTAAAATGAGGATATTGGATTAGTTAATCTGTAAGGATGCTTATAACTCTAAATTCTAGCTCAGATAATGGTAATAAAAGTAACTTTAATAATGTTAATAACTAAAATTATATAGCACCTACTATGTGCCAGGTACTGTGCTAAGTGCTATACAATTATTATCTTGATAAAGCCATGCCTTAGAAAAAGATTTAGAAAGGAACTGTTTTTTTTTTAATTTTTAAAATTAATTTTATAATTATAACATTTTTTGACAGTACATATGCATAGGTAATTTTTTACATTATCTCTTGTACTCCCTTCTGTTCCGAATTTTTCCCCTCCCTTCCACCCCCTCCTCTAGATGGCAGGCATTCCCATACATATTAAATATGCTATAGTATCTCCTAGATACAATATATATGTGCAGAACCAAATTTTGTTGTTGTTGTTTTTGTTGCAAAGGAGGAATTGGATTCAGAAGGTAAAAATAATCTGGGGAGAAAAACAAAAAATGCTAACAGTTTACACTCATTTCCCAGTGTTCCTTCTCTGGGTGTAGCTGATTTTGTCCATCACTGATCAATTGGAATTGGATTAGCTCTTCTCTATATTGAAGATATCCACTTCCATCAGAATACATCCTCATACAGCATTGAAGTGTACAGCGATCTTCTGGTTCTATTCATTTCACTCAGCATCACTTGATGTAAGTCTCTCCAAGCCTCTCTGTATTCCTTCTGCTGGTCATTTCTTACAGAGCAATAGTATTCCATAACCTTCATATACCATAATTTACCCAACCATTCTCCAATTGATGGACATCCATTCAACTTCCAGTTTCCAGCCACTACAAAAAGAGCTGCCACAAACAATTTGGCACACATAGGCCCCTTTCCCTTCTTTAGTATTTCTTTGGGATATAAGCCCAATAGCAGCAATGCTGGATCAAAGGGTATGCGCAGTTTGATAACTTTTTGGGCATAGTTCCAGATTGCTCTCCAGAATGGTTGGATTCTTTCACAACTCCACCAACAATGCATCAGTGTCCCAGTTTTCCCACATCCCCTCCAACATTCATCATTATTTGTTCCTGTCATCTTAGCCAATCTGACAGGTGTATAGTGGTATCTCAGAGTTGTCTTAATTTTCATTTCTCTGATCAATAGTGATTTGGAACACTCTTTCATATGAGTGGAAATAGTTTCAATTTCATCATCTGAAAATTATCTGTTCATATCCTTTGACCATTTATCAACTGGAGAATGGCTTGATTTCTTATAAATTAGAGTCAATTCTCTGTATATTTTGGAGATGAGGCCTTTATCAGAACCTTTAACTGTAAAAATGTTTTCCCAATTTGTTACTTCCCTTCTAATCTTGTTTGCATTAGTTTTGTTTGTACAAAAGCTTTTTAATTTGATGTAATCAAAAATTTTCTATTTTGTGATCAATAATGATCTCTAGTTCTCCTTTGGTCACAAATTCCTTCCTCCTCCACAAGACTGAGAGGTACACCATCCCATGTTCCTCCAATTTATTTATGATTTCGTTCTTTATGCTTAAATCTTGGACCCATTTTGATCTTATCTTAGTATGTGGTGTTAAATGTGGGTCCATGCCTAGATTCTGCCATACTAATTTCCAGTTTTTGCAGCAGTTTTTGTCAAATAATGAATTCTTATCCCAAAAGTTGGGATCTTTGGGTTTGTCAAACACTAGATTGCTATTTTTATTCACTATCTTGCCCTGTGAACCTAACCTATGCCACTGATCAACTAGTCTATTTCTTAGCCAATACCAAATGGTTTTAGTGACTGCTGCTTTAAAATATAGTTCTAGATCAGGTACAGTTAGGCCACCTTCATTTGATTTTTTTTGTTACTTCCCTTGAAATTCTCAACCATTTGTTCTTCCATATGAATTTTGTTATTTTTTCTAGGTCATTAAAATAGTTTCTTGAGAGTCTGATTGATATAGCACTAAATAAATAGATTAGTTTAGGGAGTATTGTCATCTTGATTATATTTGCTTGGCCTATCCAAGAGCACTCAATGTCTTTCCAATTATTTAAATCTGACTTTATTTTTGTGGCAAGTGTTTTGTAATTTTGCTCATATAATTCCTGACTTTCCTTTGGTAGATATATTCCCAAATATTTTATACTATCGACTGTTATTTTGAATGGAATTTCTCTTTATATCTCTTGCTGTTGGATTGTGTTGGTAATGTATAAAAATGCTGAGGATTTATGTGGATTTATTTTGTATTCTGCAACTTTGCTAAAGTTCTGAATTATTTCTAATAGCTTTTTAGCAGAGTCTTTGGGATTCTCTAAGTGGAACTGTTGTTTTTTGAATAGCAAATATTCAATTAAATATTCAAAAAGCTTAATGGAAGAACTATGAAGAGGACTGAAATCATATTCCTTTGGCATTCATTCATTCAACAAGTATTTTTTAAGTACTTACTATGTATCAAGCACCAGGGACGGGATCTGGAGCTATGATTTCATTGGCATAAGGAGCTCCCAGTTGAGCCTTCTCTCTTATTTGGTAATCTCCTTAATTCCCAAGGATTCAATTATTATCTTTATGTAAATAATTTCCAGGTCTATACATCCAGCTCTTGTTTCTCTCCTCTAATCCCTTATCACCAATTATTTACCAGACATTTCTAACTGGATGTCATCTTAAACTCAATTATGTCCAAAACAACACTCATTATTTTTCCCATCAAATCCACCCTTCTGAATTTCCTCAATAGTGTCAAGGTCACCATCATCCTCCCAATCATACAGGCTTACAGCTTTAGTGTCATCCTCATTTTCACCCACCCTGCGTATCTAATCAGCTACCAAATGTAGTCACTTCTATCACCAAATCTCTTGGATCCATTTCCTCTTTTCCATTCACATGGCCCTCATCACTAATCTGGATTACTGCACTAATCTCTCATTTGGACCCTTCACCTCAAATTTCTTCCTATTTCTACATAATAAAATTTCAAACAAGAGAACTTGCAACAATAACAAAAAAGAATTTGTATTTGATCTTGAGGGCAATAAAACTAAAGACCCAAGAGACCACTTCTCTTTACAAGAAAATATATATGTATAGTAACTATCAAAAAGAGCAGTGGATCCAAGCCCATTAAAGAGTAGCTCATCTGATGACATCACTAGAGAATATTAGCAGCATGATAGTATTGCAGATATAATGTACCTTATATTCAATTGTTTTCTCACCATGTTTTCCCTAGGTGTGTGTCTCTTCATGTGAGTTCTTAAATCATGTCATTCCTGTGTTTGTTCCTTCCTTTCCCATTGGTATAATAACTTGTGAGAGAGCATACTTCCTGGGTATAGGATTGAGGGGGAGGAATCTTTTCTGTCATTTCTTTTGCTATGCTATATGATTAAATGTCTTTTGATTTGAGCTAATGGATCATCTGATTGCTCCAGTACAAGTAAGCACATTATTGGGGGCTCATGAGTTATGGTTTTGAGTGGGTACTGACCTAAAAGATATCTTAAACACAGGAGATCTATGAATGAGAAGAAAATGCTAAGGCCACAAGTAAATATAAGATAAATGAAGGAGAAGGAGAGTGCTACTATCTGGGAAAATCAGGAAAGGCCTCCTTATAGGAGGGGTACATGAATTAAGCTTTGGAGAAAGTTAAGGATTCTAACAGACAGGTGGGAAGAGAGTTTCAGCCCATCAAAAAGCACGAAGGCTAGATTCAATGCTGAGCTTGAGCAACAGCAATTAGGTCAGTATAGCTGGAATATAGAATTTTGAAAAGTAGTAATTTGCAATGCTAGAAAGGTTGATTGATAGCTAGATTACAGAGGGCTTTAAATGCACACTGAGTAGTATATATTTTATCTTAAAAGCAATAGGAAACTAGTGAAGTTTTTTGGGCAGATGAATAACTTAGTCCTATGCCTTAGGGATGTTAGTTTGTTAGCTATATGGAGGGTGAATTGCAGAACAGAGCAATAAAAAATAGTATGAGCAATTAGGATGGTTCAAGAAAAAGGAGATGAGGAGTAAAATAAGGGTAGTAGTTGTGAGAGTAGAGGGTCAGATATGGAAATTTTATTTTTTGAGGCAATCAGAGTTAAGTGATTTGCCCAGAGTTGCACAATTATTACATGTCTGAGGCTGGATTTGAACTCCGGATCTTCTGACTCCAGGGGCAGTGGAGTGTGTCCCAGGTGCCCTTGAAAGATGTTTTTAAGGTAGAATTGACAAGACTCAGCAACTGATTGGATATATGGAGTTAGGGAGGGGAAAGACTTAAGGACAATTCCAAGGTTGTAAACCTTGAGTGCCCAGAAGAATTGGAGAATCTGCTATGCTATATGACTAAACTTCTTTTGACTTGGCTAATAGATCATCTGATTGGTCTACTTGTACCTACTTGTACATTATTGGGGGCTTGTGGGTCATTGAATGGATACTGATCTAAAAGATGCCTTAGGGAATCTATGAATCAGAGGAAAGTGTTAGAGCTACAAGTAAATATAAAATAAATGAAGGAAAGGGAGAGTATTTGTTTCACCAAGCCCAAGATTGGATCTCAAATCTCTGGCTGCCTCTTCTGTTTTGTGTTTCTTTTTTCGACTCAGGTCACTTAACATCAATTCTGAGAAATGGGTGATTTTGTTCTGACTGTAACCTCATAAAAGTAAAGGGTTATAGTCAAGTGTTGTTTGCCCAGCAGGAAATGATTTCTGCTACAGTTTCTCAGAAGATCAACAGATCAATGTTGAAAAATTACCCATGCATATGTTTTGTAAATAAAACATTTTTATAAAAAATGAATAATAATAAAAAGAAGGAAGTTTTATAAAAAGATAAACCTTAAATGAGTACATGATATAAAATAGAAAAGGTCACATAATATACAAATTAGAGAAACATGAAAAAATGAAATCTATGTATAGGAAAAATGTTCATTACCAAACAGGAAGAGAAAGGATCACAGAAGATAAAATGAGTAATTTTGATTACATAAAATTAAAAGGTTTTTCAAAAGAAATCTAAGAAAGCTAACATTAAAAGGGAAACAATTGACTAGGAAAAATCTTTAAGAGTTTCTCTGAGAAAGGTCTCATTTCAAAATATATAATTGATTCATATTTATAAGAAAAAAAACTATTCTTCAATACATGAATGATCTAGCAATGTGTAGATGCTTAATAAGGGAAGAAATCCAAGCTATCTAAAACCATATGAAAAAAAATGCTCCAAATCACTATTTTTTAGAGAAATGCAAATTAAAGCAATTCTGAGATTCCACCTCATACCCATCAGAGAGCAAAAGATGACAAAAAAGGAAAATGATAAATGGAGAGAATATGGGAAAATAGGAACATTAATATACTATAAATTGGTACAATCATTTTGAAAAACAAGTTGGAATTATAGTATACAAAAAAGTTCTTAATTAAGGTGTTCCCTTTGACCAAGCAATACCAATGCTAGAACAAACAGAATTCACCCTCTATCTTATACCCAACAGAGGTTTAAAAAAATCTTATATATTCAAAAATATTTATAGTGGCTCTTTTAGGGTGACAAAAAAATAAAACTGGAAAAGAAGAGGTTGTCCAACTCTGAGATACAACTCTGAGATACTGAGATACCTGTCAGATTGGCTAGAATGACAGGGAAAGGTAATGCAGAATGTTGGAGGGGATGTGGGAAAACAGGGACACTGATACATTGTTGGTGGAATTGTGAATACATCCAGCCATTCTGGAGAGCAATTTGGAACTATGCTCAAAAAGTTATCAAACTGTGCATACCCTTTGACCCAGCAGTGTTGCTACTGGGTTTGTATCCCGAAGAGATCTTAAAAAAGGGAAAAAAAAGGTATGTGCAAGAATGTTTGTGGCAGCCCTCTTTGTAGTGGCCAGAAACTGGAAACTATGTGGATGTCCATCAATTGGAGAATGGCTGAACAAATTGTGGTACATGAATATTATGTAATATTATTGTTCTACAAGAAATGACCGACGAGATGATTTCGGAAAGGCCTGGAGAGACTTACATGAACTGATGCTAAGTGAAATGAGTAGGACCAGGAGATCTTTGTATACTTCAACAACAATACTATATTATAATCAGTTCTGATGGATGTGGCCATTTTCAACAATGAGATGAACCAGATCAGTTCCAATAGAGCAGTAATGAACTGAACCAACTACACCCAGCAAAAGAACTCTGGGAGATGACTATGAACCACTACATAGAATTCCCAATCCCCCTATTTTTGTCTGCCTGCATTTTGGATTTCCTTCACAGGCTAATTGTACACTATTTCAAAGTCTGATTCTTTTTGTACAGCAAAATAACTGTTTGGGCATGTATACATATATTGTATATAATTTAAACTCTCACATATTTAACATGTATTGGTCAACCTGACATCTGGGGGGGGAGGGGAAAAATTAGAACAAAAGGTTTGGCAGTTGTCAATGTTGTAAAATTACCCATGCATATATCTGGTAATTAAGAACTATTAAAATAATAAAAAAAGAAGAGGTTGTCCAACAAATGAGGAATAACTGAATGAGTTGTGGTGTTTGAACATTATGGAGTACTATTGTGCAGTAAGAAATGAGGAAACACTTGACTTCAAAAAGACATGAAAAGGCTTCTGTTTATTGATGCAGAGTGAAGTAAAGAGCAGAACAATTCAACTTATAATGTTTTTTTATTATAAAAATAATAATTTTGAGAGCTTTAAAACTCATTAAGTATGAAAGGAGTAGAACCAGAAGAACAATTTACACAGTAACAATGACATTGTAAAGACAAACAACTTTGAAAGCTGAAAGAACTGAACAATATTCTCCCATTCATGATTTCAGAGGACTGAAGATGAAACACTTTATCTATGACAGAGATATGATAGATTTTGGGTACAGAATGATTGTGTGTGTGTGTGAGAGAGAGATTTAGTGAATATGTTTTTTTTTTTTTTACTATGTACATATTGTCTTTTTTTTTTTTTAGTATTTTTATTATTATAGGTTTTTATTGACAAAACATATGCATGGGTAATTTTTCAACACTGACCTTTGCAAAAACTTCTGTTCCAACTTTTCCCCTCCTTCCCTCCACTCCCTCCCCTAGGCAGTCCCATATATGTTAAACATGCTAAAGTATATGTTAATATTTTCTGTTTCTTCCTCCAATGTGGTGAGGGCTTGAGGGAAAAAGAAAACAGATTTTGTTAAATTTTTTTTAAAATAAAGAGTTATGTGTGAGAATACTACAGATGTAGAATGTCACATGCACTCTCAGATGAGATCACTGTATTATTAATTTTATTTAATCTTTGTATTTTGTTACAAGAGACCTCTTATGAAGGGGGAGCAATCTGTAAATGTTTGTAAGGAAAAAATAAAAAATATCAATAAATATTTTAGAAATCTGTCCAATCACATTGTGGTGACAAAGAGCTAGAAATTGAGGAGATGCCTACCAATTGGGGAATGGTTAAATTGGTTGTGGTAAATGATTGTGATGGAGTACTACTGTGCTGTAAGAAATGATGAGCTGGTTGATTTTAGAAAAGCATGGAAACACATGAAATAATGAAGAGTGAAAAGAACAGAATCAAAAGAATGTTGGATAGGGCAATAACAGTATTGCTGGAAGAATAACTGTGAATGGTTAAACTACAGGAATTATAAATATTTAAATCAATAATAAAGGACCTATGAAGAAAGGTACAGTTCCAGAGAAGTTATTAAGTATGTATAATATGGTTTTACACACACACACACACACACACACATATACAGATAATATGTGTATATATAACATATACATCAATTGACACAGATGTGTATATGTTTATAATAGCATATATACATTAATATATTAGATATTGTTATATATATATACATACATACTCACATCTGTATTAGTTGGTAGCCTTCTCTAGTTCAGACTGGGGAGGGAGGGAGACAATTTAAAATTTAAAATATAACAAAAATAAATTAAGTTTAAAAAATAGTCCAGTCATTGAATTACTATTCCAAATTCTGGGTTTACATAGACTGAGTTCAATTTTGGGGCAGCACTCCCTCCCAAACAATCAGTCATTAACATATTTTGTTCCCATCCAGTTTCTTCTTTTTTTTTAAATTAATTTTATAATTATACATTTTTTGACAGTATATATGTATGAGTAATTTTTTTATAACATTATCCCTTGTATTCATTTTTCCAGATTTTCCCCTCCCTCCCTCTACTCCCTCCCCTAGATGACAGGCAATCTCATGCATTTTACATGTGTTACAGTATAACTTAGATATAATATATGTGTATAAATCCAATTTTCTTTTTGCACATTAAGTATTAGATTCCGAAGGTATAAGTAACCTGAGTAGATAGACAGTAGTGCTAATATTTTACATTCACTTCCCAGTGTTCCTTCTCTGGGTGTAGTTGTTTCTATCCATCATTGATCAGCTGGAAGTGAGTTGGATCTTCTTTATGTTGAAGATATCCACTTCCATCAGAATACATCCTCATACAGCATTGTTGAAGTGTACAGTGATCTTCTGGTTCTGCTCATTTCACTCAGCATCAGTTGATTTAAGTCTCTCCAAGCCTCTCTGTATTCCTCCTGTTGGTCATTTCTTATAGAGCAATAATATTCCATACCTTCATATACCATAATTTACCCAACCATTCTCCAATTGCCCATCCAGTTTCTTTTAGGAAATCTCAGAATATATAGGTCATATCTGCTTCTCCACAGCTTTGGGTAAAAGTTTCCTCAGATTTTGTGCAAGTACTAATATATATTTGCATAGGACAGCCTTTATTTCACTTCAGAGAAAATGTTAAAAACACACAAAGAAATTAACAGTAGCCCATACAATACAACTTTCTCCTTTTTTGTAGTAAATCTCACTTATTTCATGGTCCTTTACAAAATCCTGGACTTGTAGAATCATGCTGCGCTTTGAGCTTCTCAAAGGGAATCAAATTTGAATTGTTAGAGAAGATATTTTCTTAACATTTCTTTGACTTCCTTCTTCAAGGGCACATAGAGTCCTTTAGCCTTATATTATTGCTTTACAGATTTCAACTTGCCTCAGAAAGAAAATTAATTTGGGATTTCTAGAGAGGCAGTGCCTTTCTCATATGATCACACTGTCCAAATTGTTGTTGTCGTCTTTTGTTCTGGAAGGGAACCAGTGACATCAGGAGGGTGATATCTTGACTTGCAAGTGAATTGGATTTAAGTAAGGCAGAGCTGTGCAAAGTTATCAGCTTCATTCTGTTATCCAGAGTTATCTGAATCCAGTGACAAGACAGAAGTCAAGACAACTGAAGATGGTCTTAGATGCTTTTTTAAATAAGGTTTTTCCCAGATCTCAGTTTGTCTGAGGGAATACTCATTCAGTCCAAATAGCTTGCAGTGAAAGCAGAGGACAAATTCAGGTGTTTTTCTCTCCTGTATCAATCAATCAGTTGGCACATATTAAACACCGATGAAGTAGGATGACTCATTGCAGCAGTGTTAATAAGGCCTCTCTGTGTGAATTCTTGGAATTCTTATGAAATCATTTAAATTCCTACATATAATGGCGAGGGTCCCTCTGAATGAAGAATTATGTAAAAATGAGGTAATAATACAGGACAAGGAAAAAGGAGAAAACTCAAGCCCCAAATTATGTGTCCAAATGATATGAAAGGATATTCTATTCAGCTGACAGAGGCTACAGGAGGGTTAAAGCTAAGAAGGGGGATTTGTGCTCCAAATTTGTGTGTAGATTGGGGTGAGAATATAGAAGCGCCAAAAAATCCTTCCTAACTCACCCCTTTTTTACAGGAAATGTTCAATTTCTCATATATTTTAAAGGGAAGCAAGAGGGGAATAAGCATTTACATAGTACCTACTATATGTAAGGCACATGTTAAGTGCTTTTTTTATTAATAATTTTTATTTACCAGATATATGCATGGGTAATTTTACAACATTGACAATTGCCAAACCCCTTGTTCCAATTTTTCCCCTCCCCCACAGATGGCAGGTTGACCAATACATGTCAAATATGCTAGAGTATAAATTAAATACAATATATGTATAACATGTTAAGTTCTTTACAGTTATTAAAAATTTGATTTGAATCTCACAACAACCTTGAGAGGTAGGTACTATTATTATCCCCACTTTATAGTTGAGGAAATGGACAGAGGTTAAGTTACACAACTAGTATGTATCTGAGGCTGGATTGGTTGGACTCGAAGCCCAACAATCCATCTATTGTGCCATCTAGTTGCCTTTTTGTTCAAAAATATCTCATCTTTAATCTGTTTTAGGGGATCCTCCCTTCTTTTGGGGATGGTGACTGAGGGGGGATAAAGTCCTATCTGTTATTGCTGCTTCAAAAGCTATCCTTTTTGGAATCTTTGGATTCTGTAATTAGTTGAGGAAGTGAGGACCATAGAATTGAAATGCTCTTTCTTTTACCTACTTTAGATCTGCTAACAAGAAAGATTTTATCTATAATGGTTTTGGGATATTTGAACCCAGGTGTTTTTTTGTTTGTTTGTTTTTGCTAAGGCAATTGGGGTTAAGTGACTTGCCCAGAATTACACAGCTAGGAAGTATTATGTGTTTGAGGTCAGATTTGAACTCAGGACCTCCTTACTTTAGGGCTGGTGCTATATCCATCACTCCAACTAGCTGCCCCTCCCAGGTGGATATTAAACTATGGATTTATAACTGGGGAGAGGAGAAAAGACCTTCTCTGCTAGTTTTAAGGGTGAAAAGAGAGAAACAATTGGAACTACATCGGCACAAAGACACACAAACCTTCATAGGGAGTTCTGTTTTCAGATTGCTTGGCTATTGCCAGGAATATGGCCTTTAATTGTTCTCTTAAGTGAAGATCAAAAATCTGCAGATGGATATATTTATGGCTTTCCCCTTTGGGATTCTGTATATGAATACTATTCCAAATTCTATAGAAGATGGGAGGAATCTATTTCTATTACACAAAGATTTTAATATGGGAGAAGGGGAAAGCTTTCATTATTAATACAAATTATATACATTCACACACATACACATATATAATCTTAGGTTAAAACAGCTTAATACTGCAATAAGTCTTCTTGAAATATCTTATATTTTTTTAGCATTTAATGGCGATTCATTTATATTCTCCAGCACTTAGTTACATACTTCTAAGAACTTGGAAAACATGCATTCATTAAGCACCTATTATGTGCCATATACCATGCTAAGCGCTTTCCAATATTATCTCAACCACATCAGAAGCCCTTTGTAAATATCATCTACACCTAATACACTTTATGAGAAAGTATCCTAAAAACCACAAATAAGATACTGTGAAACTGACCATGGCAGCCATAGTTTAATCAATCCTTTTGCTAGATACTGTATTTGGTGCTGGGATACAAAGATATCAACTCTGCCTTCAAGGGTCTTATATTTGGATGTGTGTAAATGCCTACAAAATACCAAGTTATCCAAATTCATAAGCTCAGGGTCATTCTCAGCTCCTCATCTTCTCTTTCTCCATGTGCATAATTACCAAATGAAGGCAAGATTTTTATGATAGCTTTTTATTCTCAAAATATATGCAAAGATAGTTTTCAACCTTCACCCTTGCAAAACCTTGTGCTCCAAATTTTTCTCCTTCCCTTTTCCTCACCTCTCTCCCCTAGATGGCAAGTAATCCAATATAGATTGTACAATTCTTCAATACATATTTCCACATTGATCATTGTGCACAAGAAAAATCAACTCAAAAAGGAAAGAAAATGAGAAAGAAAAAAGTGAATAACAAAAAAGTGAAAATACCATGTTGTGATCCACGCTCAGACCCCCTTTCCTGTCTCTGGGTTCCAATGGCTCTGTTCACAAGTCCATTGGAACTGGCCTGAATTAGCTCATTGTTGAAAAGAGTCAAATTCTTCAGAGTTGATCATCACATAATTTTGCTGCTGCTCTGAACAAATCTTCTCTTAGTTCTACTCACTTTATTTAGCATCCATTCCTGTAAGTCTCTCCAGGCCTCTCTGAAATTGTTCTTCTGATCATTTCTTATAGAACAATAATATTCTATAACTTTCATATATCATAACTTATTCAGCCATTCTCCAATTGATGGGCATCCACTCAATTTCTAGTTTCTGGCCACTACTAAAAGGGCTGCCACAAACATTTTTGCACGTGTGGTTCCCTTTCCTTCCTTTATGTCCCTTTGGGATACGGGCCCAGTAAAGATACTGCTGCATCAGAGTATGCACATTTTAATAGCCCTTTGGGCATAGTTCTAAATTGCTCTCTAGGATGTTTGGATTGGATCTGTTCATAACTTCACCAACAATGCATTAGTGTTCTAGTTTTCCCATATCATCTTCTACCCTTATCTTTATCTTTTTCTGACATCTTAGCCAACCTGAGAGGTGTGTAGTGGCATCTCAGAGTAAGAAAAGATATATTTTTTGCCAGGGAAAATATTATTAGGTGAGGGAAGCAGGAAAGGTGTCATGTAGGAGATGACATTAGAGCCAAACATTTTTTTTTTAAATGAGGGACACAAAAAGGTAGACGTAAGGAGGAAAGGCACTCAGGCATGAGGGATGATAAGCGCAGAGAAACAAAGATGAGCGATGGAGGGTATATGAGAAATAATACAAAGGCTATTTAATCTAGACTGGGGAGGATATGATGGGTAGTAATGTACAATAAGTCTAGAGATGCAAGTTTGAGTCAGGTTGTGAAGAGCAATGATTTTAATTCTGGAGATAATAGGGAACCATGGAATTCATTGAGTAGGAGAGTTAGATGTTTTAAGCAGCTGAATGGAGTATGGATTGGGTAGCAAAGAGACTTGAGACAGGATGACTGATAAGGAGTCTGTTCTAATTATCCAGGAAAGAGGTGGTAATAACTTGAACTAGGACAGTGGCTATGTGAGCGGGGATGAATCCAAGAGATACTGTGGAGATAGTGTCAGCAAGGCTTTGGAGCTAATTTGGTACATGAAGAAAAGGAAAGTGAGGAGCTGAATATGACTCTCATGTTATGAACCTGGATGACTAAAAGAATGATGGTGTCCTTGACAGCAACAGGAAAGTTAGGAAGAGAGATGAGTTTTGGGTAGGATGAGCTTAAAAAGTTTATTTAGGGAGTTAGTGATACAGGACTAGATCTCAAGAGAGAGACTAAGGCTGGACATAGACCTGAGAATCAGCTGCATTAGGGTAATCATTAATCCCATGGGAGCTAATGAGATCACTAAGAGAAGCAATGTAGTAAGAGATGAAGGCACAGGATAGAACCTGAGAAACACTCACAATTAGGGAACAGGCAATGGGTGAAGAGTTATCAAAGGAGACTAATGAATGATTAAATGATTGGTCAGATAGGAGAAAGCACTCACAATTAGGGAACAGGCAATGGGTGAAGAGTTATCAAAGGAGACTAATGAATGATTAAATGATTGGTCAGATAGGAGAAAGAGATAGGGAAAGGGGAGACAGAAAGATAGAAAAAAGAGAAAGTGGGAGAAAGACAAGAGAGGAAGAAAGGGGGAGAGAGAAGGAAGACAGGAAGAAAGAAAAGGAGAAAGAGGGAGGGAATGAGGGAAGGAGAGGGAGAGAGACAGAGAGAGGGGTGGGAAGAGACAGAGAGACAGAGAGAATATGGTGTTATGAAAGCCTAGAGAAGAGACACAAAGAAAGGATGATCAACAACTTTATATGCTTCAGAGATATCAAGAAAGATGAGGATTGAAAGAGACCATCATGAGATTTGAAAATTAAAAAAATCATTGGTGACTCTGGAGAGAGCTGTCATATCTGAGTGACGAGGTCAAGAACAAGATTTCAAGGAATGGAGAAGTGAATTAAAGAAGAAGAAGTAGGGATAACAAATATACATAGTTTTTTTCATGGCTCAGTTTCTTCTTGTTCTCCAGTTGTATGGTCTTGAACTCACATATCTTCTTCCCAAGAAGCTAGTACTGCTCAGGAACTCCTTCATCTCATCTCATCTCATCTCATCTCATCTCATCTCATCTCATCTCATCTCATCTCATCTCATCTCATCTCATCTCATCTCATCTCATCTCATCTCATCTCATCCTCTTTTACCTTACCTTACTTTATTTTATCTTATCAAGTGAGATAGTATTTATAAGTCAGTTAGCATAGTGCTAACTGTGGTTCTGTATAAATGCTTATTATCTCTTCTCCTTCCATTCTCTCTAAAAGGCTGAGTCCTGAATTCATCAGGTACTCAGCATTGTGCAGAAAATATCCTCTTCCTCTACTCAGAAGGTTAGAGTTCAGGAACCCCTTTCTTTTTTCCAGAAGACTAGGATTTCAAGATCCTCCTTCACTGAACCATATAACCCCCCTCTCTAAGACTACCATCTCCCAGGTTAAGAAGTTATATTACTACCTTTCCATGGCTACAGCCAGAAACACAAAGCTAACATTTATGACATTAGAAAAACTAACAATGGACATTGTTTTTTTTTTTTTTTTCTATTTTCCCCTCCTCTATTTCAAACCCCCTGTATTACACCAATCTTGTTAGTTTATTGTTTTATTTCTTTGCCTAGCACTCAATTGTGTAAGCAGATATTACACATCCCCCATAAAGGCATATGGAAGGAAGCTTGAAGGTGGTAAACTTTTCCCCTTTTTTGAATCAGTGATTGCTCATCCTGAGATGATATTTTCATTTTGCCTGAGCTTGCCTGGCCTGATTCCTTTTTGCCCCTCAATACATTTTTCCCTCAAACTATTTTCATGGCTCAGACATACCTCTAAATGGACATTACTGTTGACTTTAAATTTTCTGCTGTCAACACTGATGGGATGTTCAATACAGTAGCCACTGGGCAACATCTACTTGGTCTTAGAATTATTTATTTTCTGATTGTCTATATTTTTCCCTTGTAATTGCTGAACTTGACTCTGTAGGAACTTTCACAAAAAATCCTAAAACAAACAAACAAAAAATCCAAACTAAACTAAAATATGGCAGTTGTAAATGTGTCAGCTGTTCTCCATCTATTCTGAATCCTCTCTCAGAAGGAGGTCAGTATAATGTATTGGAAAGAGTGTTGGATTAGACATCAGGATGCCTAAAGTCTTAGGGACTTGGCTTTGGTGTTAATTAGCCATATGATCTTGGACAAGCATATGAACTTGGACAAGTTCTTGGAAACTCTCTGTCTTAGTTTCTTTATTTATAAAATAGGAATAACCACTTTCTCTCTACCCAACTCACAATATTGCTGAGAGCATCAAGCATATGCAAATACCTCAGAAGGGGAAGTCACACAGTCAGTCTGTTAATCAGCAAGCATTTATGAGTTGCTTACTATGTACTGTAAGGCATGGAATAGTGGAAAGGGTTCTGGAATCAGAGGGATTTAGGTTAAAATTCTGCCTTGGTTTTCTTCTTTTTAAGATGTAAAGGGTTGAATGATGGTCCCTTTCAGCTTTATATAAATGATCACTGACATCATCCATATATGTTTTCCCTTCATCCCTTGCTGTGTGCTTCTGAGCTCATAATCTCCAACCCCTTCCCCTATTTATACATCTTTGGTAAGTTTAGTTTTCTTTAAAAAATAACCCATGATACATAGTGCAAGTATTATCTCTATTTTACAGATAAAGAAATGGTGGCTCTGAAAGGTAAAAAAAAAAAAAACTGGTCCATCCCAGAGCATATGAGAAGAACTTTGAACCTCAAGCTTCCTGGCACTGTGTTGAACACTGTCAACTAACTCCTCTCCCTCTCTCAATACTTTCTTTGCCCAGGTTGGGGGTGGGGAGAGAATTTCTACTGGGTTATTGCTTAGACATTTACAAGTGGCTTTGATGAGTCCAATTAAAAATGTAAACTAGAAACACTTGTGGATAATGAAGGAGGTAAGAGAAGGCACCTGGGAAATGTTAATTGTATCACTCATTCTGCATTGGGAAAGGGCTAATCTCATTTCCACTGAGCTTCAGTCTTCATTTGGAAGCCCATAAATTCCTAACAAATGATCAGTCATAAAGTATATTCTGTGGGTCTATAACAGGGGCAAGTGAGAAAGTAAAAATAGCTTTTAACAACCATGGAAGAAAACATCAAGGTCATCCATGGCCTATAGAGCCCAGTATATGCAATAGTATTTGTGAAATAATAATGCTGTGAATGGGTGGCTAGTTGATGCAGTGGGCAGAGCATTAGACCTGGAGTCAGGAAAACCTGAATTCAAATCTGGCCTTCAACAGTTATTAATTGAATGATTCTGGGCAATCCCATTTGCCTCAGTTTCCTCATCTGTAAAATGAGTTGGAGAAAAATGGTAAATTACTCTAGTGTCCTTGCAAAGAAAACCCCAAATGGGGTCACAAAGAGTCAGGAATGACTGAAGAACAATAACTATCAGATAATTAAATAAACTATATTGTTACACCCAAATCCTTTCTTCTCTTGGTTAAACAGCCTTGTTCCTTTAGTCAGTTCCTCATTGTGTAGCTTGTAGTAGAGGGCCCTTAACCTTGGGCTTAAGAATGAGGGTTACGCCTGTACCCAGAATTTTTTGGGGGAATCTAAAGATATACATAGTTCTTGTCTAGATTTCCACAGATGTGGGTGAAAGAACCTCACAGCTATCTTAGAAGAAATACAGTTAGCAAATGGATTCAGGTAGAGGACAGCCTTCATTTCATACCCCTGAGTAAAATAGAAGACATAAAGGACTCAGAGGAGCTCTTAAAGAAGTACAGAAAGCACAGTCAAGGTCTCACATTAGTTCTACATTCAACATGGTTTTCTTCTTTGAATGATCTCACTTTCCAACTGGGTCATGATTCCTCTGCTCCCCATCAAACTTTGTAGCGCCAATCTGTGGTTTGAATTCTCCTCAGAAAGAAAACCCTCCCCAAGTACAAATTATTGTAGAAGAAAGTCTGAAGGGGAAAGGAGAAAAGCAACAAATGAAGTTTTCTATTACAGGTTAGCCCAAAGTCTTGGATCGACAAAAATCCATCCTTCTGAATCTGAAGCAATCAATTCATCTTGCGTCCTCTGTCACTGAAGTCCTTCCTCTGAGAGGGACAAAGAAGCCTGTTGATATCCTTTATGGTGAGATCCATGGACAGATTTAAAGGGTGAGAAAAGTCCATGGATGTGGATGGGAAACAAAATTACATATTTATTTTTACTAACCTAGAACTGAAATTGAACATTTCTTTCAATTATTTAAAAATATGATTGAGAGAAAGGGGTCCATAGGCTTTATCTGACTCATAGGTGGCTGAGACTAGAAGGATTAAGAAATCCTCATCTTCAGGGAGATGCAATTAAAATTACCAAGCAAAGGCCAGCATTCTGATACCTCCTACATAAAGCTTTGAATCCCCTTACCATCTGTGATGGAAGTGTTCACCTGTAGGCCTTGGAATTGTGTTATATTTTATTTTGTAGGTAACATAATGTATAGTTTTTTCAATGCCAGTTTTGAATTTCCCTGTTTCCCTTTGTTCCAGAGCAGGTGAGTAGGTAGGAATAGTTAAAAGCCTGCCATGCAATCACAAAGCTTGCCTATTTATTGAGAGGGAAACTTTCACCCTTGAAGAGACCAATCAGTTTGGTATAATGTCCGAGTGGGCCAACCACAAATCAATAAGGGGCATTCTAATATGGAAGATATTTATCTCTGGAGTTCTCTCCAGACCTAGAGAGGGCATGGGTTGAGTGAGGTATATAGAATTTTCTTTTAAAATCAGCTTAGAAAGTTTAGGTACCATCTATTGTTAGATTGAATAATTTTTTTTTATATATACTTTGAATTGCCTTATCGGGCATATTGTTCTCAATTTGTATACTCTTTTTGCTTCTAAATAAATCCTAGAAAACACAGACTTGTGGTCTGCAGCATATGGCAGACAGAGATAAGAAAGCAAATAAGGCCTGGATATCAGACAAGGTAGCCAGTTATGGCAGCCACAAAGGAAGGGGGAAAGATAGTGAGGAATTGAGTTCTGCAGATCTCTTAAGGTCAGGGGGCTAAATAGGGTCATGGACCATATGAGAGGACTTGGTGTCTCAAGTTGAGCAAGCAGCGATTAAGAAAGATTCAGAAAATGGTGAAAGGAGAAAGATCCAGGGCCAAAGGCAAAGGTCTTCTGGACTGGCTCCAAGAAGGACCTAGCTTGACTTAGCGAAGCTTAAAATCCATGTTGAATGTGGCTCATGCAATTGACAGCAGTAGCAAGATCCCAATACATCAACATTACCAGCAGAACAGGGGATCTAGGAAAACATAGAAATATTTATCACATCATGCCAGTTGTTCTTTTCTGGATCAATGTCTAGAATTAATGCCTTAGTTTGTTAATGTCCTTCCTAAAATGTAACTTGCAGAACTAAACACAATACTCCAATTGTGTTTTGACCAAGATAAAATACAGCAGGATATTATATTCCTATTAATAAGGCTGAAGTTTGCTTTTAAGTTTTTTGTCTGTTTTCTTACACTATATGGACTCATGGAAATTTCCTAGACCTTTTTCATAAGACCTTCTGTCAATTCACATCTACTGCAGTCTGTATATGAGCCATTAATTTTTAAAATTTAAAAAATTTCTGTATTTAAACACACACACAGAGCATCTCATATATACAAACAAAATATATAAAGAATTTTCTTTGAGTGTAAACTGTTTGTATTTTTGTTTTCTTTCCCCCAGGTTATTTTTACCTTCTGAATCCAATTCTTCCTGTGCAACAAAAAATTCACTTCTGCACACATATATTGTATCTAGGATATACTATAACATATTTAATACGTATGGGACTGCCTGTCATCTAGGGGAGGGAGTGGAGGGAAGGAGGGGAAAATTCGGAACAGAAGTGAGTGCAAGGGATAATGTTGTAAAAAATTACCCATGCATATGTACTGTCAAAAAAAATGTTATAATTATAAAATTAATTAAAAAAAATAATTTTCTTGGAAAACCATGAATCTACATTCATGTCACTTAAACAAATTAAGTATAAGATTAATTCTTCATACAACTTTCAAAAATCTACTTATTTGTGCTTCCTTCTGAGTTTCCTCTTGTTCATTTTCAATGTTTCAATGGTCTTCTTCCCCCCTCCCCATCAGTTTTGCTAACTCCCCTTGGAATATCTCCCAATTAAAACAAAACCTAGAGAAAGAAAAACCGCATAAAAATAAATCTACTTGAGTAAAACAATCCACATAGTAGGTCTAAAAACATGTCTTTGTATTTGTATTCTATCTTTCTTTTTTATTAAAATTTTTTATTTTTCAAAACATATGTGTGGACTATTCTTCAACATTAGCCCTTGGAAAACCTTGTGTTCCAATTTTCCCTCCCTTCCTCCACGCCCTCCCCTAGATGGTAAGTAGTCCAATATATGTTAAAAGATAAAAATATATGTTAAATCCAATATATGTATACATATTTATACAATTATTGTGTTGCACAAGAAAAATCAAATCAAACCAGTTAAAAAAAAAAGCGAAACAAAATGCAAGCAAACAACAACAGAGAGTGAGAATGTTATGTTGTGGTCCACACTTAGCTCCCATAGTCCTCTCTCTGGGTGTAGATGGCTCTCTTCAACACTGAACAATTGGAACTGGTTTGAATCATCTCGTTGTTGAAGAGAGCCACATCCATCAGAATTGATCGTCATATAGCTGTGTATAATGATCTCTTGGTTCTGCTTGTTTTACTTAGCATCAGTTTATGTAAGTCTCTCCCGGCCTCCAGAATGGTTGGATCCGTTCCCAGTTCCACCAATAATATACCAGTATCCCAGTTTTCCCACATCCCCTCCAACATTCATCATTATCTTTTCCTGTCATCTTAGCCAATCTGAGAGGTTGCACTTATATTCTCATCAATAAATGCAGAACTTAATATATCAGAGTCCCAAAGCCCATTGATAAGAGACTCTTTCTCTACTCAGCATTTGCAATGATTCTTCTATTTTTTTTTTTTTTTTTGAGTACTGGAGAGTTTTGGAAATCATACTTCTCTGAATCTATCCCAAGGCTGGTAAGTTCAGTGGGCATTCTAGAGGTGCCTGACCTGTGCCCTCTGCTTTCATTGTTCTGTAACTTTCTGAATACTTTGGAACAGGATACAATGGCAACCAGAATACCCAAGTATTATTGATGCAAAGCTCCTTTCATCAGTCCCTCAAATGTATATGTAATTCTGCATTTTAACCTCTTTGACAAAGAGGTGAATAGTGTACCTAATTTTTGGTTTTCTGATATAATTGTCATTTCATTTATTTAAGCTCTAAATTCTATAAAGTTGTTTCTTTATAATGGTGTTTTAATCATGCAAATTACTCTTCTAATTCTGCTCATTTCACTCTGCTTCAGTTCATATTACCCAGGATTTTCTGAAATTGTTTCCTTCATCAGTTCTTATGGTGCAATAACAGTCCATTACATTCATGTACTACAATTTGTTCAGCCATTTTACAATTGTCTAAGAGGCAATCTAAGGCATCCCCTTAGATTCCAATTGCTTTCTTTTCTTCCTCCTCTTTCAAACCTCATTGCTACTGTTCCATAGAGTTCTCTTAAAGAAGAAAAAGAAGCCATTTATTTCTTTGAAAAATTCTGAACTTAAACAGCAAAAATAGAGAGCATTTTGATGCACACAGCAAAACACAAAAAGAGAATTTTATTTGAAACTATAAATCTTCATTTTGTACTGCTTGCTTTAAAAAGAGTATATTAAGTTCTGCATGTACTTTCAAAACAGTTCTGCTTGTCCACGGTTCCTTCTAAATTTCCTTATTCTCTTTTCTGCACATTCTAATGTGGAAGGGTAAGGAAAAAAACATTCTGTTTAGCTCTAGACCCTTGACTTAAGAAGTCTGCCCTGTGAACTCCAAGATATTGTCTGTTTTAGACAATACAAAGATTCCTTGTTGTCTACTTTTCTTCACCCATTCCTCCATGTTTATATTCTCTATGTGAACTTCAATTATGAGAAATAGCAAGTTCTATACCATCTTCCTTTCTATGCTAATATATTCTTCCTTTTACCTTCTCTTATTTCCCCCACTCTTCAAACCCTCAGAACTGAACCAAATAAATGTCTAAGTTTTTTTATTTAACTCTATATCTTTTCATGTAATTAATTTTCTGAAGTGATATTTGTTTTTTTTCCCCCTCTACTAGATATTAGCACTGCATCATCATACAACTCCTTCCAATTGTTAAGACCTTTCTAGATTTCTCTTGACTTTTGTATTTATATTTCAAAGTTCCTATTTAGTTCTGATCTTTTCCTCAGAAATGATAAAAAGATTTCATTAAAGGTCATCCTCTTTCCTCTTCCTGGATTATATTTAGCTTTGTATGGGAAGTTATTTTGATTTAAGCTTATATATTTTTGCCTTTTTGATTGAATTGGATATTGCATTCCAAGATTGTTTCTCATTAAGGGAAGAGATTTCCATATCTAGTTTGATTCTGCCAGTGGTTTCTTGCTACTTGAACTTTTCTTCAGATGCTTGCAGAATTTTTTTTCTGTAGGAGCTCTGGAATTTACAGTACTTTTTTTGGTAGTAGTTCTGGATTTTGGCTATGATAGTGTTGAAATTTTTCCTTTTGAGATTCCTTTCAGGACGTAACTGGAATATTCAATTTTATGTTTTCTCTGGTTCTAATAAATTTAGGTAGTTGTCATTTTTGATTTCTTAAAATATAATGTCCAGTTTTTCCTTTTAAAAAAACCATTATTTTCAGGAAGTTCAATGATTCAATGATTCTTTTTATGTATCAGGTATATATATATATATTTTTTTTTCTACTTTTCCAACTTTTAAATTTATTCTATTATTTCTTGCTGTCACTTATTTCTGTTTTTAAAGTTTTTAGGGAATTCATTTTTTGGGTAAGAGTGCCATTTTCTTTGCTAAACTATTCTTCCAATTTTTATATAGCTTTTATTTAGCTATTTTCTATAGCTTTTATTTATTTTAAAATAATTTCTTCTTGGTGTATATGTAGTCTTCATGGGAAATCCACTTTTTGCTTTGACTCTCTGCTTGCAGTTATGAAGTTACTTCTTTTTTGGATTCCTATAAACCTGTGTTTTGATAATGTTGGTATTTTCTTTGATTTGCTTATCTCCCCAGCTTTAGTTTCAGAATTTAGGCTTTGTGCCCTTTTCTATGTATTTAGGTGGGGATAGTTGGCCTTATTTGGTCTCTCTGGGTTCTTATTTTGTCCTTCACATCTTGAGATTAGACTTCTTGCATAGTGGATGCCCATCAATTGGAGAATGGCTGAATAAGTTATGGTACATGAATGTTATGGAATATTATTGTTCTATAAGAAACACCAGCAGAATGATTTCAGAAAGGCCTGGAGAGATTTACATGAACTCATGCTGAGTAAAGTGAACAGAACCAGGAGATCATTGTACACGGTAACAGCAAGATTATATGATGATCAATTCTGATGGACGTGGCTCTTTTCAACAATGAGATGATTGAGGCTAGTTCTAATGATCTTGTGATGAAGAGAGCTATCTACATCCAGAAAGAGGACTGTGGGAACTGAATGTGAATCACAATATACCATTTTCACTCTTTTTATTGTTGTATGCTTGAATTTTGTTTTATTTCTCATTTTTTTCCTTTTTGATATGATTTTTCTTATGCAGCAAGATTACTGTATAAATATGTATACATATATTGGATTTAACATATATTTTAACATGTTTAACATATATTGGGTTATTAAAGGAGGAGATGGGGGAAGGAGGGGAAAATTTGGAACACAAAGTTTTGTAAAAGTCAATGTTGAAAAATTATCCATCCATATGTTTTGAAAATAAAAAGCTTTAATAAAATAATAATACTAATAACAATAATAAAAAGAGATTAGACTTCCTTATATCATTGAAGTTCAAAGTTCTGATTCTTCAAGGTCTTCTTTGGTATTTGATACATGGTGTTATGGGCTTCTATTCCTGTGGACTCTGCCATCACTCAGTACTTGATGCTCTTGACCATTCTGGGGTTTCTCAAGAACATCTCCATTTTTTCTTTCTCTAGAACATTTTAGGTCTTTGTAAGTTGTGCTGGGGGGCTCCTCTGTGCAGTGCTGACTTTGCTGGTGGCCTCTTTTTATGTTATACTCAAACTTCAGGTTGACATCTCGTGTGGTTCTGGAGTAAAACAAGTTACTGTTCTGAGAAAAAGAAGGTTTTCATTGAATTTTTTGATCCTTATTTAGTCTGGTGTGATCTTCAGAGTTGTTGGAGTAGTCATGTGAAAGCCAAGTGATCAGCTTTCTGTTCAGACAATCTATTGGCCAGAAATCTTTTTTATCTGAGGTTCTCCAAATCCAGGCGGAATTTATCTAGGAAATTGGAGTGGGGATGATTTCTCAGGAACCTAGGGCAGCCCCTGTGACTGACCTTACTCGTACTTCCAAATGCCAGCTGGAGGACTTTCGTTTCTAGGCCAGATTTTCCTCTTGAGTAAACCTGACAAATATATGCCCATCTTGTCTATAGGTAGTTATTTACTTATTCATTTGAGTTTAATGAATACCAAATAAAACACATTTGTAATTGAAATATTGACTTTCTATTATGTAGCAGTACAGCTTGTATTTTCTTTTAAGCATATAATAAATTCACCATGCAATTTTTCCTCCATGTTTGTGTGTGGGGGGGTGGGTTGTTTGGTTCTTTCTCTTCTCTTGGGTGCAATTATAAAGTACTTTGGTGATTTTTTTCCCCATTCTTTTTCTTTTATTTCTTGACGACACATTAACAAATCCTCCCTACCCCCCTACTTCTAAGTATTCAAATCAAACAAACTAAACTCTTGTAACAAATATACATAGTCAAGCAAAACAGATTTCCATATCATTTAAAAATTAATGTCTCATTCTTCAATTCAATTGGGATTAAGTGACTTGCCCAGGGTCACACAGCCAGAAAGTGTTAAGTGTCAGAGATCAGATTTGAACTTAGGTTCTTCTGACTTTAGGGCTGGTGCTTTATCTACTGTGACTCCTAGTTGCTCCTTTTTCACATTTCCTAAAGGGATATCAGTAAATCAACATGTCTTTGCATTTCATTAACAAATCAATATTTCATTATTTCTGTAATCTGCCCCATATTTTATGTGATATTAACTAACCTAGGGAGTATAGCTAAATCCCCTTTCTCAATGAATAGATGAGAAAGCTGAAGACACTTCCAGAAACTATCTGAGATCCCAACAGCTTTTAAATGACAGAGCTGGGATTTATACCTATGTCTTTAGATTATAAATCCATTGTTCATTCTACTATAGCACTTTTGTTGTCATTTAGTCATTTGTCAGTCATGTCCAACTTTTCATGATCCCATTTAGGGTTTTCTTTGCAAAGATACTGGAATAGTTTGCTGTTAAGGACCATGCCTAGGTGAAGGGGCAATTCTCCAAGAGCCTCCACACCTGTGAATTATAACACTTAAAGGAATTACACAGCAGCCTTTGAAGCTGTTTCTTCTGGATTGGGAATGAAATAAATTGAAGGCAGAGGGAAGGGGAGAGAGGTCAGACAACACAACGGCCTCTCAGTCTCCTTGTATCATCATCATCCTCACACATGAAAAGATCCATTCTACAAGTTTGAGTTACACCTCCAGCAGCCACTGGCAGGTGGCTCCCATATCATAACAGTTTGCCATTTTCTTCTCCAACTCATTTTACAGATGGGGAAACTAAGGCAATCAGGGTTAAGTGACTTGCCCAGGGTCACTAATACAATACAATATTAGTATTGTAATAGCTAATACAAATAGCTATTAAGATTTGAGGCTGGATTTGAACTCAGGAAAAAGTCTTTCTGATATAAATCCCAGTACTCTATCTACTGTGTCACCTAGTTGCTGCTACTGGTAGTATATAGTCCTCAAACTTTGTGCTCTCAGGAGCCCATTATATTCTTAAAAAATATTGAGGATCCACCTACACAGTTTATGTGGATTCTATCAATATTTACTTAAGATATCTTGGTATTATTATGAGAATACTTTTGACCTCACAGTCCCTCAACTGTCCTGCATCATTCCCTTATTTTTCCTTAATTTTTCTAGTCATTAAAGTTCTCCCTTAGCTCTTTAAGCACAAAAAGGCTGGAGAATATGTCCCAGTCATATCAGGCTGTTTTGCAAGTTAAATGTTCTCCTGAAGTAACCGGCTCTATTTGGCCTCATTAACCTAACCACAGACTCCATTGCTCCAAATCAACAATGTGATTCCTGCAGGTACAAATTCGCCTTAATGAAGGCTGGCTGGTGACTGGTCAATGAACTGCAGAGCAATAACCAAGTGAGCCCGGAGGCCAGGAGCACAGACTGTCAGGCGGTTTAACCAAACACAGAATTGCTTCAATTGCATTTGTCCTCACAACAGATTATTTGCTAATACTGGTTCCTGAGACTTTCCCCATCCAGAGAGCCGAGTACAGCTATTTCTTCCTAAGGAAGGCAGCATCCACAGGGACATCACCTTCTCTTCTTCCCATCCCTGCTTGCTATCAGCCCACACCTGTCCCAGAGAAGCATGGATTAGTCATAGCTAAGAATTCCAGAGAACTTGGCAGTTTAAAAAGCATTCCTTCAAATCAAAGAATGGTAGATAGAATGTTAGAATTGGAGTCAGCAAGATCTAGATTCAAATCTTACCTATGATGCTAATTAACTGTGTGAACGGAAGCAAGTTGTTGTCTCTGAGCCTTTGGGAAACTCTCTAAAACAAGCATTATTAACTGAGGTTCCATGATTTTGTTTTTTAAATTGATATTTATAATGGATTTACTCTGTACTTAAAACATATTTTTTATTTTTATGTTCTTAAAAACACTTCCAAGAAGGAGCCCATAAGCTTCCCTAGACTTCCAAAAGAGCTTAGGGCACAAAAAGGTTAATATTTATAAGGGATTTACTCTGTACTTAAAATATATTTTTTATTTTTATGTATTTAAAAACACTTCCAAGAAGGGGCTCATAAGCTTCCCTGAACTATCAATAGGGTACAAAAGGGTTAATATTTATAATGGATTTACTTTGTAATTAAAACACGTTTTTTATTTTTATGTATTTAAAAACATAAGAAGGGGCCCATAAGCTTTCCAAGACTGCCAAAAGAGTGAGGGCACAAAAAGGGTTAATACTTATAATGGATATACTCTTACTTAAAATATATTTTTTATTTTTATGTATTTAAAAACACTTCCAAGAAGGGGCCTTATAAGCTTCCTTAGACTGCCAAAAGGGTGTAGAGCACAAAAAGGGTTAAGGTCCTTTGCTTTAAAACTCATAAGTTTATATTTATATTTTATTATTATATTTATCATATTATTCTTACATATTCTTATAAATATTTATTTATATTTAAAATATTCATAGCTAAGTCGGGATTGGTGCTCTTGGAAGAAATTATCACAGATTTTCATGGTATTTCTTGCAAAAATCCATGAAGTAGATATGGAAAATCAATGTTCTCATTTGTAGCTGAGACAGGTTAAGGGATTTGTTAGCAGCCACACAGCCGGAAAGCATAAGAACTGGGATGTGAACTCCAATTTTCTGATGTTTAAGACCAGAGCTCTTTCCTTTATCGCATGCTGCTTTTTAGAATAACAGCTCCTAATTCTAGAGGACCTTCTGGTTTACATGGAATTTTTTCAAGACAATTCTGTGAGAAAAGGATTGTAGATATTATTTTACAAATAAGGAAACAAAGGGGTAAATAGTGGGTAGAGTGGGTAGAGTAATAGGTCTGGAGTCAGGGGAACCTGAGGACAAATCTAGCCTTAGACATATACCAGCTATGTGACCCTGGGCAAATCACTTAATCCTATTTGCCTCAGTTTCCACATTTGTAAAATGAGCTGGAGAAGGAAATGGCAAACCACTCTAGTGTCTCTGCCAAGAAAACCCCAAATGGGTTGTGAAGAGTTGTACATAATTAAAATGACTGAAAAACACCAAAGAGATTGTACTCTTTAGCATTGTACTGCCTCTGGTCCAGTCCAGAAGGCTCAATGGAGGAATCATCACTTACTTTTGTGTTGGTTCTTCTTCCCTTACATTATCTTTTTGGTGTATGTGTGTGTGTGTGTGGGAGGTGTGTTCATAGGTACTTTATCACTTTAGACTTGATTTTTTTTGGAACCCCCATTTTCCTGCTCATCTTTCTCTGTCCTCTGGTATGGAACAGCCAATGAGAACTCTAGAACCACATGATTGTGTTCTCCCACTGAGCTTGGAGCAGTTCTCATTCTATAAAGAGTGTGCTTAGAGGTGTAAGAGTTATACCAGCTTTACCACAGAGATGGTGCTCTCTCCTCCTGGATGATATGGCCCTAGGGAAACAGTTACAGCAACTGTCAGCCCTCATTCACACCATCCATAGTCACACTTTCATCCTATGAAGTAGAGGTAGCTTTAATGACTGAGAAATTATGAGGGGCTGCAAATAACTGTTAGGGTGTCCTTGATGGAGAAGCAAAGCCAATTATCAGGCTTTGAGACAGAATTGTGTTCAATATTTGATTACTCACAAGGGACTTATGATAATGTGGTGTCAACACTAAATATATAAGGAAAGAGAGACTTGCTTTATGCTCTCTATCTCTCTGTCTCTGTTTCTCTCTGTATTTATCTCTGTCTCTTTGTCTCTGTGTCTGTCTCTCTTCTAATTTGCTAACTGCTAGTCATTTGAGGTGGGAAAGAAATAGTCTTGAAAGAGTTTCAAGGTATGAATGGGGTACATAAAGATTAAAGCAAGACATCTCGCTTCTAGTAAGCAGGAAGTTCTAATAGGCTTCCTTAACTGGTTAAATAATTAAAAAGAAGATGGGGTGAGGTTGACTCAAAAAATTGCATCATAGAATTAACTGTTTACTCTAGAAGAGAATGTAAAGAGCCCTGAGTTCAACCCCGTATCTTATTCTACAAATGAAGAACCAAGTCAAGGGAGATGAGGTCAAGTAGATTGCCTGAAGTTGGTCACACAGATTAAAAGCTACAGAAGCAGGATTTGAATCCTGGTCCTCTGAAAACAGAACCAGTCTTCTTTATACTGTATCATTTTGTCATCATATAGTCAACAGACTAACATCCATTGTCAAGTAGAAGGCATTGCTTTAGGTGTGGAACCCTAAGGCATCTGGTCTGCCAGGTGATGCTGGTACTACTTTTGGAGGCAGAGAACCTAGGTTCAAATTTCTGCTCAATAGTTTCCCCTATGAACAAGGCCTTGGACAAGTGCTTTAATTTCTCAATCTATGAAATGAGAAAATTAGACTAGATGACTTTTGAGAAAAAGTCATCTTAACTCTAAATCTATAGGATCAGGATCAGGATGGGAAAGGGGAGGTGTCTATGGGATGCTAGGAGCAAATGGGAATTTTAATCGTTAGAGGTCAGTCAGAGACTTTATTTCTCCAGAACACGGCTCTTCTGGACTCACCTAGGCCTACCTTGGCTCATATTTCTGTTGTAGGAGTTCACTTCACCTGTCCCAATATTTTAGAGAGCTCCCATCTGGGCAGGACCAACCTAAGAGGAATGGGACCTTCCATGAAGCTACCAACTACCTCTGGGGGATTCTCTAATAAATAGACATAGAATCTGGGGGACAAGTAGCCCCAGTTTGGAGCCCTACTAGTGAGACAACCTGTAGGTATCATATAGAGCCAAGTCATCCATTGCCTTCTTTATGGCAGTCTTCATGTCCTTTCCTTCTTTTATTGTTCCCTCTACAGTTCTACCCTTCTTAATCATGAAGGTGAATATTCCCTGATTGCTCTGATGTAGGGGATCATACTCCTTGAAGTTGTTTCTGGCCTCAGGTAACTTTCTCTCCATGTTTGTTTGTTTGTTTGTTTTTAAATAAGTGTACTATGAACTCTAGGTTGGATTTTTCCCTACTAGTCAGCTCTGCTACAAGACAGGAAGGACAAGGGGAAGAAGTGAAGGAAGGAAAGAGACAAAGAGATAGAGACAGAGACAGAGAGACAAAGAAAAAGAGAGACAGAGACAGAGAGATAGGGGGAGAGAGACAAAGAAACAGATACACAGAGACTGGATATTTTTCTTGACTGCTGACTCTTCTCTGGACATATTCAGAGCTGAAAAGCTTTAGCTTTTCAAGGGAGCATTAGTGATATGCTCAATTATTGCCAGCCAATAGCAATTCCCCTTTCAATTCAATCAAGGGATTGTTCACACTGTGTAAAGGGGTAATCAGACATGGCTGCATTTTCCTAGTTAAACACCTCATCAACTGCCCTTTATTTTCTACAAAACTGGGTTATGCTTGTGTGAGTGTGAATTGTTCAGAGACCTATGACTTTTCCACTGTGTAAAGGTCATATTTCTAAGGCTTAAGTGAAATAAAGTAGAATTGGGGACTAAGAGGAGTTTCCAGGAGATAAAGACTCAGAACTATTTTGATTGAGAAAATTGATAAAATTTATGCCTTTTAGACTAATAGAATGAGAAAGAGGTGAAATTGGGGGACAAAAGGGCACTTAGTTTGAAAAGCATAGAGAATTTAGCATTTCCCAAGTACTTCCCTTCTACTGGATGAAGAGAAAAACTGTTAACATGATCATAGGATGTCCTAGGATCTTAGGGTCAGTTTAGTGGCCAGCAATGCCATTGGGAGTTAAATGCACATGATTACTTCTTGAAGCTTGAACTGTTTCTGGCCTTGTGATGGCTGCCAGAGAACAGGAAAGAGGAAGAAGAAATCCTCAAAGATTTTTGTTCATTTGGGTGAGGAGAAATAATTTTGGCTTCTCTCTCTCTCCCTCCCTCCCTCTGTTTCTTTCTGATTCTCTCCCACTTTCCAAACTCTCTGTGCATTGATTGCAGCCTTGAATCTGGGATCAGCCCCTCTGTCCACTGTCCATATCAATTCCTCTCCAGGTGATACATACCTAATATGGGGGTGTGTGTGAAAGGGCAAACAATGCTACATATGAATGTCAAAGTACTGATAAGGTTCTGAGAAGCTCCCTAACACTTTTCAGATTTGGCTCACCTCCTCCAAGGAGTTTTCCTTGATTTATTGATCAGACTTATCCCAAATGTGAAAATAGTGCTTTCCTCTGTGTTCTCTCAATACTTATCCATAAGAGTGAAAGGTGAACCCAGAACATGAAAAAGTATGGTTACTGGATATACATTTGAAAATGTAAGGAAGTGATTAGGCAGGAGACTAATAAGACTAATAAGGTTTAGAGCTGGCTGTGATCTCAGAGGACAACAAGAAAGTCAAACTCTCTCATTTTCTAGAGGAGGAAAGGAGAATAAGTATCTTCTCCATGGTTACACTAGTATCAGAGATGAGATTTTAACCCACATCCTGTGACTTCAGAAGCATTGTTATTTTTTACATACCAAATTACTTCTACCATATCTCTTGGATTTTGTTTTGCTCTAGTGCTCTCCTTCATTCTCCTGACATTCATTTGTGATTTCTTTTAGGAGGTAGATTCTTTCAATTTCTATTTTATCCTCTAGCTCTAAGATATCTGGGCAATTTTCATTTATAATTTCTTGAAATATTATATCTATGCTCTTTTTTTGACCATGGCTTTCAGGTCATTCTTAAGTTATCTCTTCAATCTATTTTTCAGGTCAGTTTTTTCCCTATGAGGTATTTCAGATTTTCATCAATTTTTTTCAATCTTTTGACTTTGTTTTATTGTTTCTTGATGTCTCTTGGAGTCATTATCTGCCACTTGCCCACTTCCAATTTTCAAGGAGTTATTTTTTTCAATAAGGTTTTATACCTTTTTAGGTGGCCAATTCTGACTTTTAAGGAGTAATTTTCTTCAGTACTTTTTTGTGCCTCTTTTATCAAACTGTTAATTTTCTTTTCATAATTTTCTTACATTTCTCCCATTTCTTTCCCCAATTTTTCTTCTACAGCTGTTATTTGATTTTTAAGGTTTTTTTTTAAAACTCTTTTGAAAATCTCTTTTAAAGTTTCTGCTTACACCAGGTGGTAGAAATATCTGGCCTAAGCTTGTCTTTCAAATCTCTCTGCTGGTTTTGCAGCTTGGTCTTGGGGGCTAAGTTTTCTGTGCTTCCAACATGATGTGATTTGGGGAGGGGTCTGGAGATATGCCAACCTCAAAGCACATAACCCCAGGTCATTGAAACGGTAAGGAGCTTATACAGCAAAGATAAAGGAAATTGGAGCAAATTGGCTAAATGGAAGCAATGACCAGAGATCATCAGCATTTTTCTGGTGTCAAAGGTGCTATTTACCCTTTGATCCCAGACATATGTTCCTTAGAACAATTCTTGACACATGGTAATAAATTAATTAATAAATGCTTTTTAACTTATGTGGGTTCCCTTCCATGCTTATGTGGAGCATGCATTCCCATTCTGGCCACGTGTTCACTATGTGAGACTGTTTTATTTTATTTTATTTATTTATTTTTTTATCATTGATGATACCTATATATAGGATAATGTGTCCCAGGTTTATGGAGGAAATATTCTATTGCTACCTTTCTTATTCTGCTATTTTATTAACTGCTTCTGCTTTGAATTAACTGTATCCTTAGATTGACTAGTAAAGATCAATACAAGAGTAGAAGGCTGAGTTATAGTTTTGAGTGTATTTGTACTTAGAGAATACTTTGAACCTGAAGTAGCCTTGCCTGGGTTATCCATGTATAAGCTGGGAGGGAACATATAGCTACATGCTGGCACTAGATACTGGCAGGTGGACAACAAGTATTTATTAAGCACTTACTCTGTACCTGGCTATGAGCTAAGATCTGGGGATGCAAATAAAAGTGAAGATAGTCCCTCCCTTCAAAGATCTTGCATTTAACACATGAAAGGGAACTGAAAATAGCCGAGGTGGGAGGAGGGAATGGCTCCCAAGAAGGCAAAGTCTGGAGAGTTAGAACAATAACTCAGAAGGGAGAAGAAAGAATAGATCATCCTGGGCCTTTCCCAAAATGGAGGTCTGAGAAGGAACTCACCAGTGGGAGAAAGGGACTAACATCACAGATGGATATATATGGTAGGATGAGAAGGCAGCTGAATCATGGTGGTGAAATCAAAATCTGGGAGAATCAGTTGCAGCTGAAGGAGAAACAGCTCATTATGTTACTTTGGGACAGATAATAATTTACTTAAAACTGTATTTTTTGTTTTCTTAGTTAGATTGAAAAAATCCCTGAAGTCAGGGACTATGTCTTTTATTTGCTTTGTATCTTCCAGTAGGGTCTAGCATAGACCTTATCACATGATAGGTGCTCAATAAATGCTTATAAGCAAACACTGTTAAGGAATATACATATATATATACATATATATATATATCAAAAATGATGATATATTAATGTATATATATATATATTTTAATTTTTTGCTGAGGCAGTTGGGGTTAAGTGACTTGCCCAGAGTCACACAGTAGGAAGTATTAAGTGTCTGAGACCAGATTTGACCTCGAGTCCCCTGACTTCAGGGCTGGTGCTCTGTCCACTGTACCACCTCGATGCCCCATGTTAAGGAATATTTGAGACCTCACTTTTCTTATCTGTAAAATGAAAGGACCAGATGGGATGGTAGTTAAGTTCCTCTCCAATTCTGACTTTCTATGATTCTGGATATGGTTTTTTCCCATCTTTGCTCTTGTCAGATCACATGGCACTCCATTCTTGGGACAAGCAGGGAGAGGCAGCTTTGGAGTAAAGGAGAGAGAAGTGGCCTTGGAGTGGGGAAGACCTGCTCTTCCATATACTAGCTGTGGGACTTAAGTCAACCCAGAAAATTTAACCTCAAAGAGACTAAGTGACTTTTCCATTCATCACTATGTCACACGGCTGTGATGTCAGAGCTATCATTTGAACCCAGGGCCTCCAGAGTTCCAGCTGAGTGTGCTGGACTGAATAATCAAACTGCTTCTTTTAAGAGTGACATTCCGCCCCTCTGCCATGAATTAGAAGTGGCCTCTCGGGCCCAACGTGGAGCTCAGAAGTCGGTCCTAGAAAACATGGGGCTTTCACCCTCGGGGCTCCCAGCCAGGGCATCATCCTATGGCCTCCCCCCTCCCCTCAGAACCTGGGAGCTTGGCGGGTGACCCTCCCTACCTAAGCATTTCTATATTCATCATTCCCAGCCCTGCTCAGGCAGGTGGCTAGGACTGTGGCTTAGGCCTGATTTGTTTGGGTTTCTGCGGTGGCTGAGGCTGGCAGTAGCAAAGGGAGAGATTTGCTTTGCACATAATTTAATCCAAGGGTTGGGTAATGAGTTTGCTCCCCCTCAGTCTCAGGGAATAAACAAGCTCCCTCCAACTGCCTCAGCCTCATCATTAGCAGAACCTTGCTCTGTGGGCCTTGTTAGATAGATCCCTGATTCATGTGATTACAGCTCAGGGGTGATTTACTGTAACTCCCGATATTAAAAACCTCTAAGTGAAATGCGGTTGAATGACTAATGTTCTGTGGCTTATTTAAAAATGAATTTTTCCTGCTTTGCACAAAGGGAGGGACTGGCAGAAAAAGGGTGTTAGACCATGGAAAGGCTGTACCACTCCGTAAAGAGGGATTCTTAATGATTCTAGACAGAGAATAATCAGAACCATCTTTCTTTCTCCCCCCCCCCCCCATTTAATGTTTTCTGCAGAAACTGTCATTAAATTTCCAAAGAAGAAGATGGCCCGTTATCCCTGGGCTACACTTAAAATAGAATAAATAAGCAGGGTTTCCTTTTAAACAATTATTTTTGTAAAGGTTATGATCTGGGATTTGAGTCAGTTTTGGGGTTGGCTTTTGAGTCAGCTTCTGATTTGCATAGAGATGATAAAGACTGCCCTGTTTCAGAGGTGGCCCACTAGGGAAGCTGAGCTGGGAAGAATAAAAGCCTGTCTGTGATTTTGGGCGAGGCCTCTGGCCTCCCAGACTTGTGGGCCTGCTGCCAATCACAGACACCCAATTAGAGGGGAGAGCTGGGGAAGAGTCCTGATTGCCAGCTCCTCTCTATTCAAAAGAGTTAGAAAATGACTCTTGAGACCAAAGAATTATAGATGTATAGCTAGAAAGGACTTGGAAGTACTCTAGGCCAATCCTGCCCTATCACGATTCCTACAGGATTCACTCTCTTATTACTTAACTACAATGGCTATCCAAGGGGACTGGAATCTATTCCCATTCAACAAGCATTTATCTCAAGCACCTACAAGACACTGTGCTAGGTGTGGGAGCAAGTCTAATCCAGTCACTGTCCACAAAGAGCCTCCATTCTATTTGTAAACTGATAATTATATACATGATAATTTGAGGGGAAAAGCAACAACAGTGGTGGGGGG